>NW_023596420.1:41429244-41431744 GCF_011947565.3 Pollicipes pollicipes | reverse complement strand
CCGACATGTCGGCGCAGTTGTGATGCATTGCGGCGTCGCGCTTATCTACGCGCGCCGATTCGGAGCAAACGCCAGCTGCGCCGGAGCGGTACCCAGCCGCCGGGGAAGGCTGTCTCCCATCCGAGGCTGAGCCACTGCACCGGCATGCAGTGCTGGTAGTGCACCTCTCCGTCGTCACGTAACGGCGCCGGGATCAGCCCAGGGCAGAGGCCGAGGGGAAGCGAAGGGTGACACCGCAGGGAGACGCAGGATGAAGGCGGATGGAGGCGACGGCCGAGACACGCTCCAGCCCACTCGAAAGCCTCGGAGCCGGACGCGGCGCTGTCGGCTGTCGCTGGCCGGCTGACGCCAGAGGGTGGCCGGCCGGGCGGCGGCGTCACGGCGAGCGGGCCGTCCATCTGGCGAGCCGGCGCCGCCCCGGCCTCGACGGGCGCGCGTCACTGTATCTCAGTCAGCGCTGCCGGGCCGCCGGCCTGCCCGCCACCCGAGGGCACGGGCCGGGCGGCGCCTCGACACCGCCGCTGCTGCTGCTGCTGCTGCTGCCGCCGCGCCGCCGCCGCCGCCGCGCCGCCCCGCCGCGCCGCCGCCGCCGCTGCATGCATATTGCATGACCGGGGGGCGGTGCTGCGTCAGCGCGACGCGGGTCAGCAGAGGTCAGGGCGGCCGTCACGTGACAGCGGCGCGGCCAGACGCGTCGGTCACGTGGCCACCGGGCGGCAGAGTGACCGGTGCGGCGGACGGCGTGCAGCCTCGGTGCAGGACCGGCCTCAGGCTGACGCGACTCGAGGGCGACGATAAAACAGGGCGGCACCGCCCATCCATGCGCCTTATTCGTCCCGTAATCACGCGCCGCTGCGACCTCCGGCGCCAGCGACGACCGACGCCGAGCAGCTCCGGGCGGGCCGGGCCGCCCCTCGCTCCCCGCCGTCGGTGTCGGAGGTCGCAGCAGCACGTGTATTAAAACGGCGGTCGTGCCGCGGGCCCCTGGCTGGGTCGACGCCCGCTCCTCTGCGGCCGGCGCCCATCGGCCGTGTGCCGGTCGGCCCTCGCGCTGACCGTCGTCGGCGACCAGGGACCGCTTGACGCCGGCTTGGTGTCAGCACCGGCGCCGGCCCGCCGCGGCCGCCCTCTCGCCGGCTTATCGCGCGAGATGGGCTCTAAATGCGCCGCGAATGCGCGAGGGGCGAGCCTGAGTGGCGTTTATCTCCCAACGTTTCAATAATTACAATTAAAGGTCGCGTTGCATGCGAGCCGCACGTTTCAAGCGGTTGTGTGCGGAGAGTGATGCTTTTAGCAATCAGGTGGCAGGCTCGGGGCGTGCTGCTATATGAGGGACGCCACAGCCCAGTGAATGGAGGCTTCCCGCAATACTGCTTTGGGAGAAATTTATGTGCCTGAATGAAGTACCAATAAATAACCTGCTGAAAATTTAAAGACACCGTTGATTGCTGCATGGTGTTTGACCACCACGAGACCTGCAACTACAAACTACGCTGGAACGGATGTTATGCAAAGCGGCGCAGTGATTAACGGCGTTCTTTGATCGTGGGCCATTGGCCATCTAGTTTTCACCCTTCGTGCGCCATGAAACAAGGTGTGACGAAATCTGTTCAGCTGAAGCACGTCACAGAAAATCACACGATTCATGTCGATCAATCGACAAACATGTCCTCTGACCTAAGCACTGAGCAAGTCCTCAACATATTAAATCAGTATTGCATTAACCGCGGCTTTCTGTCCATCACGCACTCCCATTTCACCAAACATGGGCTCGACGAGCACTTAATGCTTCACGAGCGTTTTAATAAAGACTTACTATGACGTTAATCGCGCCAAAACGGCTTCATTCAAACCAACAACAGTCGGCTAAACTAGGCTAAAGGCTTTTGATCCCCTAAAGCCGAGGTGGCTGCGTTACACTGTGGGTATTTAGTGAAATTCCCGTCCTAATGGGTTCCAATTCTTATAGTCGCACAGCGAATTGAAGCAGTAATGAAGACATTTATCTCCGAAACCGGTCCGGCCGAAAGACATAAAAAGGCAGGTCCTTCTCGCTGGTTACTCAAATCGCCTAAGTTCAGCAGCGATGATTTCCCAACTCGGATAATAACCTCCGGCTGACATTGCCATCTCGACGGAACGTGCGCGTTTCTCATTTCGTCAGAATTTCCAGCGTTTCTCACAGGCTGCATCTCGTGTGCGGTTCGTTAGCCGGCACGTCAGTATGCTCGGTCGCGTGCGCGGGACATCCGAGTTTAAACACGACTCGCCGGCTGTCACTGCCCAGCAGCAGCCAAGGCTCTGGGCCTATCTGAGCTCATCCGACCGCCAAAACACCATCAGCATTCCTCGGTAGCCCCTGCATGAGAACCCATCACGAGTTCGTCAATCAGGCCTCAGTGCTCCATGGCAGGCGCCAGTGGAAAGCCCGCCTCACGGGGGGCGTCCATCCGGCCCAGCGACGCCCGCGGACTTGACATCCCATCATTCCTGACCCCGG
>NW_023596420.1:41363614-41429234 GCF_011947565.3 Pollicipes pollicipes | reverse complement strand
GGATCTAGCGGGGACGCAGACGGGGAAGGGGTGCACCGATATTGAGTCGCTCAGGGTGCGTACCAAAGCGAAGGTGTGCAGCAAAAAAATAATATTTCCATTGTTTTCTCAAGGCAGAAGTCAATCATCTGTAGGCTATGTTCCTTATCCCTCCTCCATATTCTTCTGGCGATTGTTTTTATCGGCGTAAGGACAGGGTTATGGTTGGCGCGAGAGTTGGGTGGCCACGGCGCACCTTTTTTGTGGAAGTTCTATGCCAGCCCTTTGATAAAAGAAGGAAAGAAAACTCTAAATGGTGTTTGGACCACCCATGCTTTGGGATGTTCCGATGTCCCCAAACCTAGCGTTACGAGTATTAAGATACAAACTTAAATGGTGCGTCTTTCGCAGCATACTAGTTCACTCCCGAACACCTTCATTCCAGTATCCACAAGCCCAGGGCGCCACCAAACCGTCGCAGACGTTCCACGGGGACCACACTCAGCCGGGCAGAAGCTCGAGCCGCGTCCAACAGCGGATCGATGCCGTAAGCGACGGCCGCTCCAGGCGCCCAGTCCCTTGCCCTCAAAACGTCGAGTGCCCCGCTCCCTGACGCCGGAGCGTTTGAGCAGGGCGAGAGGCCGCCCCAGCTGGCGCCGCGGACGGCGCTGCTCAGCCGGCCGAAGTCGGCGCCGTCGATGGCGCGGCACCACCTGTGCCGGAGAGCGGGCCGGGGGGTGCGGGCAGAGTCGGCGCCGTCGACGACAGGCCATTGATACGTCGCTCTCGGCTGGGGATGAGAGTCGCGACTCAAAGGCCCCTGCGGCCTCGAGGGCCTCTCTACGCCCGCACTCGAAAGACTGTTACCAAATGATAGGCGCTGCAGCCGGTGAGGGGAGGGGAGGGGAGGGGGAGGGGAGCGCGCGAGGGCAACTTATCCCTCCCGTGCGAGCTGGGCGCCCGAACAGAATGTAATCGCAGTTTTACACATGAATATTGGTTGTGTGGGTACGCCGACCAGACCCTCCGCACAAGACGGCATTGTGATCCTGCAAACCTGGCCTCTTTGCAATATTTTTGCATGCACAGTCATGCATTAGAACGCAAAAAATCGTGGAATGAACTGCAGGATTATGTAATCCACGTAAGTGCACGTAACTGTGACTGTGCAGCCAACTTTTAATAGACGGCGAGCAAGAGAAAATGAGTCCCAGGAGCGGTTACCCTTGCTTTTGGCCACGAAGGCTGTCAATGACGTATATGCGTCACGCTTGTTAATCACGTCATTAAAACGAAACGAGCAATCTCCGCATAGTTGGCACCAACACCCAGTGGCACGGAGACGTGAAAACCATGCTCAATAGCAAAAGCCCCGTAGCCTTGGCCAAGGACATCAGGAAGCCCACAGTGTCTGTGCCTGAGACCAGTAAGACGTCTTTGGCGGTGCAGAACAAGCGAGGTGACGACGGGCGGAACTGTGTCGCCAGGCGGATGATCCCGAAATATAACAGAATGGAGGGGGTTACTAATTTGGGATCACCCTATGGATGGAGCTACTCGATGCATTGTGATTTCTTCCCTTCATGAGTGACGGGCGGAGGACACCTCCGTGCGACGTTTGTGGGCTTAATTTCTACGCATTATATATATATATATATATATAATGTTTATATACGGAAAGATAGATAGATAGATAGATAGATAGATACAGACAGTAGATAGATAGATAGATAGATAGATAGATATAGATATAGATAGATAGATAGATAGATAGATAGATAGTAGATAGATAGATAGATAGATAGATAGATAGATAGATAGATAGATAGATAGATAGATAGATAGATAGATAGATAGATAGATAGATAGATAGATAGATAGATAGATAGATAGATAGATGGGTAGATAGATGCAATCTCATATATCCGGAAAAATGTTTGCTTTGAGAGGAAATAAGTTAGAGTAAGCTGGGCCATGCGCCTATGTAGTTTTAATGACACGATCTGTTGCGGTTTAGCCACAGCGTGCTATACATTGGTTCGGTTTGGAAAAGGTGCCACTTGGTGTTTCCCGACATAGTGCTGACGCAGTCATGAACTAGACTGGTGGCTGGATCTCGAATCACTCAATGAGTTGTAGGCGGCACGAATGGCACGGCGGGTTTGCTGTATCTGCCCATCTCGCTTGCCCAGAACAGTTCATAAACACGTTCGAAAACGGTTGGTCCATCGTTGACGCACGATTGAATGTGATGGTATGCACACGACGGCCCCCACTTTTGTCATTGCAATTGGTCCCCCCCCCCCCCCCCGTCAGTATCAATTCGTTTCATCTTGCTGCGATGACTTGTCACCGAGATATGGATCTTGCTTGAGTCCGCTGCCTTCAGCTTTTCGCAAATTGAGAAGTTTTACATTTTTCATGTTAGTTGAATGGGTTAGATGGTGGTGATGTTGCAACGATGCCGACATACGGCTCCTGATCGAGCGCCCTGTCCGTGCCTTGTGTGCACTGAGTGCTTTGAACACGCCATAGCACGGTTTTGAAAGAATGGTGAAGCTTGTTGCTGAAAAATGAACTACAGCGATATTCATCGTTAAATAGAAGTAAGCGTGTCAAAGGCGTGACTGGCTGTGCCTTGCTAGGCCAGGCCGGGCAGGGTAAGGTCGCAGAAGCTACCGCATCTCCGATTGGCCGACGTTAAGAGTCGCTTGGCCGATGGTCCCACTCGCAATGACTAAGTACCACAGCATGATATCGTCCGAGAAAAGGGACGAAACCCTGCCGCTACAGCCGCAGATCCGGCGCCGCACAAGCACTGGCGCACCACAAGCACTCAGCGCCCACAGAGCACCATCACCAGGCCGAAAATCGCGCGGAGCAAATCGCGCTGACCCCGAGAACAAAAGGCGCACTCACCGAAGCCGTCCAATTCCGCCGAGCGATTCAGCACTCAAGCGCGCCGCGTCAATCCTTCGCACTGGAGGAGCTCCGTTGGCGCCTGGCTCGAGACCACTTCTCCGCGCCGGGTGAATCCCGAAAAAATAGCGTATATCACGGGCGCTGATCTGGTCCGGGGCCGCCGGCCGCCATGGGCCGATCTTGTCCGTTTTGGTGGAGAGCCAGATTATATCAGCGGGTGCATTAGCGTGCCGGCGCGCTGCTGTCGCGGCCGGTTACATGGCCAGCGCACGCGGGCCGCCGTAAAACACCGGCCAAAAACGGCGCCGCGCCGCGTCTCTTGCGTCTCAGCGCGGCCCGCGCACGTCTTCACCACGCTCCCAGCACGTCCCCGCCGCGACCCGGAGCGGTCTTCACTACGTCCCGGCGCGTCTCCGGCGCGTCTTCCGCTGCGTCCTCGGCGCGTCTCCCGCACGTCTTCGCCACGTCCGCACGCGTCTCCGCCGAGTCTCCGTCGCGTCTCCGGGCGCGTCTCCGGCCTCCGCGCCGCAGCATCCGCCTCCGCGATATGGCACCAGAAAAGAAAGTGAGGAGGCGCGATGGGCGGGTCGGTGCGGCAGAACCTGTTCCGTGCAGCGACACGCGGACGTCGCGGCCGCCGCGGCGCCCGTGGGCCGAGGACGAGCCCCGGCCGGCGCGCCGGACGGCGGCTGGCGGGTCATGCGAGCGGTGCCGGCTGGGCTGCCGAGCTGGGCGCGGGAGTTTGGGCCAGGTCACTGACGGGAGACGGCGTGACGTGGCGCAGTCGGACGTGGACGGCTCGACACTGGTGTGGCGGACTGGGCTGAGTTGGCTTGCGGACCGACTCGAGGGGTCCAAGGTAGCTTCGGCAAACTGGGGATGGTGAGGAAGCTACAGTCGGGTGACGTCGCATTTGCTGGATGCTGGGGGCGTCAGCCATGCACGCAGATAAATCAACCGGCCGGCCGACAGAAAAATATGGAGCTTTGGCCTTGACACACTGAAAAAGGCTTAATGAAGTCCGGCTCATAAAAGACTCTAAGATGTCTTATCTGAGGACGGGCCTGGGCTTTTGCGCAAGGTTAAGATGACGGCGTAGTTAACGCAACATTCGCCGAAGCGATACGCGTCTGTCAGGGAAAAGGTCGGTGGCCTTCAAACGGTGGCCAGGTGGCACACACGTATTGTAGGCCAGCACAAGCATGCAACAGGGCTCCTGAGACCAGCTCAAGGACACAGGTGGCGTTTTCATGCGCTCGAAGGCATTGAGACCTCTCGGCAACGTTTTCGAATGTCGACACTTGGCATGGGGCGTGTCAGAGGAGGGGGGCGCGTTACATCTCAATGTTCATATGTAATAACTGCAACAAAAAAAATATGTTCCGAGCTACCAGAAGAAACCAAAAAAAAAAAAAAACTGCATCGGGAGGTTTCTAAATTTGGGGACGGCAGGACGGCGTCGGTAGCTCACAAGGATCCAGCGCGATCCGATAAACGCGAGATCACTGACAGCTTCCCCGCGTGAGCTTACTTTCCTGACGCCAATTTTTCTAGACGTTTGCAAGGTTTCCGTTGCGATCTTAAAAGAGTGTGCGACAAGTCCTGTGACAGCTGGTTGTGATTGGCTCCACCGGCAACGTTAACACCTTTGCTGAACAAGTCGTGAACTCAGAACAGGTTTGCGGTGGTGAGTTGTTATCATAAAAAATCGACTTATCGTCTTGTCGGCTCAGATACCGCTGCTGTATCCGCGGAGAGGGACACTTCCCCAACAGCACCTGCGGTCTATTAACATATATGGAACATGAGCCGCCCGGTTTCAGTTCTTTTGTTTTGCTTTGAAAAAAGAAACGCAACTCCACGTCATCACACTCCTTTCACAGAGCGCCAGCGACTACACTGGCCATGATAACGCTCAGGGGCATGGTGCAACTGGGA
This sequence comes from Pollicipes pollicipes, assembly GCF_011947565.3. Classification (NCBI taxonomy): domain Eukaryota; kingdom Metazoa; phylum Arthropoda; class Thecostraca; order Pollicipedomorpha; family Pollicipedidae; genus Pollicipes; species Pollicipes pollicipes. Next base: position 41,424,395 of record NW_023596420.1, on the reverse strand, counting down.
TTCGAACCCGCGCTCCCCGCGTGGTAGTCCGATATCCACGGGTCAGCGGGTTCATTTGCACTGAAAAGACGCTCTGAAGCGACGCAGCATGAAGGAATTATGAGGGTAGGAGGTTAACTAAGCGGGGCGGACATCCAGGAAAGCGCATTACGCTGAAAGACAAACAGTATGATCGTGCCGTTTATGATCGTGCCGTTATGTGCGTTTAGCTGGCACACAACGTTTCTGTTCACATCCCCCCCCCCCCCCATCCATCCACTGAAACTTTTGTGCCAAAATTGCAGACTTGAGAAGGGACCCAAAACTCACCGAATATCATAAATGTTCAAAGTATAGGGTAGCATCCCGTTCAGTTTGTCCACCAACATGCTTTTACGGCGGAACTGCCCCCGACACCTATTTTCTCCCTTCCCGTTCCAGCCCGGTCGGGTCAAGCTCCCTAGTGGAAAGCACGGTTAAGACTGGCTTGCTGGCCGTCTGTTAATAACAGGGCCGCAAAGGTTGATCCAGGACCCGTCGTAGTTGATTTGTTCCCGATCATGGATACTGCTGGAATATTTGAGCATTTTCATAATCTTTCTCAATATTTATTTGACGAGCCCCTTGCGTCGCTTGAAAGATGACTACGGGTCCTTTGTTCTCACCCTCTACCTATGACAGCAGCGCATAGTGTTTGTAATCGGGAACCGGCGACAGCAGAGGATTGCGCGATATTGGACCACTGTTGTGGCATGCGTTGGCGATGCACGAATCTAGCGGCAATCATTACCGGGCATCCACTGTTCCCCCACGACTTCTGGACGGACACCTAGCGGCCAGTGTCGTAAACAACCGGCTCGGCCGACAACAGTCGCAGCCCGGCGATCACAGAAAATAGCGAGCCGACGGGCCGTCGCCGCGGGAGATATGGCCGGCAAAAACGTGGCCCCGTGACGTCACGACTCCCGGTCGGGTCGACGGTACAGGGTCGTGACACGCAGCGACCTCGGCGTGTTCACGGCGGGGTCGGGGTCACGCCACGAGGGTCACTGTCACGACGGGTCAGGGTTCAGGGAGCCGGTGAGGCGGGTTGTGACCGGGAAGAAGCAAGATTTAAAATGTCGTCGACGCTGGTGGCCCGCTTTTGCGGGATGCAAAGCGCGGCAGGGATCGACTCAGACTACGAGAGGTCGACGAGAAGCCCCAGCGCGAACGCCAGCCGAATCGTGACAACCTGCCGACAGTTGACACGGTGTGACGCGTCGCATCTGCGCTACAAATGACACCACGGAGCGGCAATGTTCCAAGCACGTCCGAGTCAGTCCGGGCTCAGGATCAAGGATCTCCTGAGTTGCTTTGGAAATGCTGCAAACAAGCCGATGATATGATAAACTCAGTGCTAACTGACTCGTCTGAACAGCTTCTATCAAAGTGTTATATTCACACTTTCCGTGCATGACGTAAGATGAAGAGAACCGCTTATCAGCATTGCGCCCTCAGTTTTGGCAGCTGAAGGATGTGAGAGAGCAGCGGAACAACTGTTACCATCTGAGTTAGCATCGCCGGCCATGACGGAAGCAACTTCTTTTAGCGGATCGCGTGCGTCGATCTCCCATGGCTAGATCTTAAAAAAGCACACCGAGCAGCTGGCGCATAAAAAACAACATTGGGACATCGCTAACAGCCAGTTCTGTTCGAGGCATTCCGGGAAGCTTTCTCCTGCTATGCTGTCGCAAGCAGCAGCAATCACACCTCAGTCAATGCGTCCAGATTGGTTCACTTAGCTTTGTTTAAGTAAAAACCGCTCAAAGCGGTCAAAGTGATGCATTTCAGAAGCACAACTTAGCTTGGCTCTATGCAACCCAATATCGCCTTATTGACTAGCAGCAAGCTCCCGAAATAAACACGTGAACCGGCGCTTCCTCACCGCCAGAGCCCCAGCAACAGCTCAGACATCGCGGCGGCTAGGTATGGCTTCAGCAAAAAACGTTCAGGGGACCCGGTCCCGCAACCATGGCAATCCCCTCGAACATAATTCCTGCAGGACGGTGGGTATCTGCTTCCTTTCTCTCTGAGGGAAGACTCTGGGCTCCTTGGATACGCCTCTGCGGCAACACTCTCCCCCTCCCCCTCTTCGCCGGACCAGGGCCGCGCGCCACACGTGCGACCACTCCCACGAAGTTTACCGGCCGAGCGGCGGTAAACTCCATCTCGACCGGCCGCCCAGGCGTCCAGCTTATTTCGACTCAGCGCCGTCGCACCGCTCGGATGTCCGGCCCGCGATGGCGTCGCCTTCCGGCCCGCTCGGCCGCGCCGCTCGCGCCCCGCCGCTGGCGACGCCCCGCTTTCCCCCCCGCCCCCTCCTCCCCCCCCCCCCCCCCCTGGGCGGCGGGCGGCGTCCCAGCGGCCGCAGCCGGGCACCCGCCGGAGCCGACGGCGCCCGTCAGCACGACGGGATGCACCGGCGTCCTCCGCGTCTCGCTCACGCCGACCCCTGCAGGACGGCGGGCTTGACGGCTGAGGGGGGGGGGGGGGGGTACCGGAGCGGCGTCGGGTCACCGAGCGAGCCGACCGTTCGCGGACCGAGGCGGACCAATGGATCAGCGACGCAAGCCGATCGCTATCGGCCGCTGAAAAAGTGAGCACGGACCGGCAGCGAGGCGTTCCGCGATGGGGGCGACGCGCCGCACGCCCTCGCGCCGCCACCGCCGCCAAGAAGCGCCCCGCCGGCGGCGGCCGTGACGCCGCGCTGTGGGTTTTAGCGCGGGCCGTGAGGCGACAGCTTCGAACCCGCGGTTTCGGCGAGGCAATTCGTTTTACTGCCGGTGTTAGTCACGAGGTGGCAGTTGCGCAGGTGGCGCAGGCGGGTTTTCCATGCGTGGCCTGTCCCTGCTGGAGCCGGTAGGCTAGGACCTGGGAGGTGTGTGGGAAGGCTGGAGGTGATAGGGAGAAAGGTCCGGGGGGCCTGCGGGTCAGGGCGCTCCCGAGGTTGGGAGTTGGGATGGCGGACAACTGCGATCACGAGGGCAAGAGCTGGCATATAACATGCGAGAGGTTCAGATGGAGGGGGGGAGGGGGGCAGCAACATCGCCTGCTCAGCAGACGGCATAGTTGGAAAAGATCAGACGAGGCGGCCGAGAAACCAGGCGTCCGTTAGGTCACGAGACGAAAGGTTCCCAGCTGGGAGTTCACGAGACCCGGAGGTCAGTAGGCTTGAGACCAGGACCGCCGGGAGGCGCCGGCCGCCCCCCCGCACGGCGTGGAGGCGGCAGGTGTCGCGGCGAGCCGACCCCCCGCCGGCGCCGCGACCAGTCGTGACGTCATCACGCGACGCGGCCCCGCCTCGGCCAGGATATTGATGGTTCCGCGTTTTTATTGTTGTATTCGATGCTGCGGCCAGCGACAGGCGGCCACGACAGCTGACGGCGGTATATTCATGACCGCTCCGACGGAGGCGCCCGACGATAAATGGCACGGCGGGAGTTTACAAAGAAGCCGACAAAATTGCAGGTGAAAGGAGCCCGTGCTGGAGGCAGAGACTGCGGGAGAGATGCAGGCTGGATGAAAAATGAGATGGTTTCTCCTACAGCAACATGATTGAAACAAAGCTGAAAGAAAGACCTGGCGACAACACATACCAGCGAGAGTATGCTGGTACGACGAACTCAATCGCGCACGCCCCATGCCGCATGCTGCGGTTCCCATAGACCCATGAAAGGCTCCATGTAAATTAAAGTGCGCTTCTGGCTAACTCGTATGCGTGCACTCTAAAATGCCGTTCCTGTCACCGATCTTTTGAGGGATTTATTCTTTTAGAATATGTGTGTGTGTCAGTCTAGCGGGGAAACAGCGCGATGCGTTTAAATGATGAACGCAACGAGCATGATGCTTGATGCGACTATCCATAGCTATATCCACGTCATGTATCCATATCCATATCAATATCGACACATCCATATCCACATTCGGAAGACGTCGTGTTATGAAGGGGGCGGGGGGTGAGGGGTCTCGCGCCCCAATATTTGAGAAAAAAGTAGCATTAGGTTCTCGTCTGTGCATGACAAGAAATGGCTCAACATGCCTGTAAGATTCCGCATCTCAACTCACGGACAAACTCCGCGCTCCTGTGTCCGCATCAGGGTCGTAGTTTTGGAACTGGAGCTGGGGGCTGACTAGTGAAAGTGACTTACCATGTATTTGTGTTGTATTTGCATTTCACATCAGCTGACGCTCCACATACATACGTGGCTATAATGTGTCATTAATCTGCGAGATAAAACTGCATATCAAAAAACACCGGAATGTGATAAGGGATGAAAACATATAACGCATGCTCGCCTAAACAGCATAACACATCCCTATCGCACAAAAAAGTGCTTGGCAGCGCGCTTAAAAGTTATTGAATCCGGTTCTCCAACATCCACCGGCAACTCGTTCATGAGACAGACCACTCGGTATGCGAAGTACTGCTGTCTCGCCGCCGTGCGCGCCGCCGGGGGCGCAGGTTTTGTTCTCAAAATGCGCCAACAAACAGGTTTTTCCCCGGATGTGCCGCGCCTTTTTCTCAATATTGGAGATAGTGGGGGGGGGGGGGGGAGGTGGAGCCCAACTTGAAACTGCGTCCCTGGCTTAAAGGTTTTTTTTCTTTATGGCAGCATTCCTTGTGCATTCCTAGGCTCTTGACGCTACTAACGACAGATAAAGAAAACAGTGACATCACTGATTCTGCCACGGATCGAGTTTTGGGGGAGGGGAACATCGAACTCTTAGAAACGCATTCCTTGCCATGCGACGTCATGAGCGCAGTGTTGTGATTGAAAAATTCTGTGAAATGTTGTGAAAATTTTGTTTCACAGATTGTGAAACATCTGTGAAAATTGGCACCGCTTCCACCACCCATAGCAAATCCCATGAGGGCCACCCATATTCACCAGCGGCACTTCTCTGGATGTTGGAGCGGACGCTGTCTCGGCTGGCAGGGTGGCCAGCTTCGGGGGGGGGCGGGGGGTGGGGGCACATTGAGCGGCGCAGGGGTGCGCCACGGCCAGGGGTGCGGTCCTGGTGACGTCACGGGCCGTCCCCGGTCACCTGCCGTCGGCGGCAGGCCGGCGGAGTTTTAAAACAGGACGACGCGGAGCTGCATTGTTAACGACCGACGGCGGCGGCCCGGAGGCCGCAGTGCAGCAGCGGGACGGGCGGGACAGGAGTGAGTGGTCAGGTGGGACAGCACGGACAGGTACTGTGAAACTGACCGGCAGCACAGAACGGCCTGGGGAGATAGAACGGGAAAACAAAACAAGAACGAACAGGCCAGGCAGCGCGGCTAGACGTGGCAGAAGAGGCAGACGAGACGGATAGGAACAGGCGGGGAAAGGGACAAACGGAACAGACGGGACTTATGACATACACAGAAGCTGACAGAATGCACCGGACGGAACCGACAGACCAGTGATAGAATACACGGTATGACATACATAGAAATGACATATGACATATGACAAATGAAATGACATATGACATAGAAAAACGGAAACGAAAACGCACGGGACAGTGCGACGGATGGAGCAGCTTGGAAGCCGGGAATATAAATACTTAACTCAGATATTGCACGTGTAGCAGGAGGGACACACGCGGCATGTGTGGAGTCACCTGTCCCGTGTGGTGAAAGGATGGGACCAAGCAGACCCGCCGGACGGATCTTACAACTCACACGCGCCGGAGGTACACGTAAAGATGTGTGTACAAGTGGGCCAGATGAGACATGCTGTTTGGAGTGGACCGGGCGTACAGACGGGCTGCACCGAACAAGCAAGAGAGCCGGGAGAAGGAGAATGAGGAGACGGAGAATAGGGAGAAATATATCAGGGAGAAGGAGAACAGAGAAAAGAAGAACAAGGAGAGGGGGAGGGCAGATCGACTGCTGTAGATCATGCAACAAAGGAAAGGACAAGGAGAAAGAGAACAAGGAGAAGGAGAAAAGGAGAAGGAGAACGAGGAGAAAGACAGCAAGAAGGAAGACAAGGAGAAGGAGAACAAGGAGAACAAATGGGAAAACAAGGGGAAGGACAGCAGGGAGAAGGATAACATAAAGGACAACAAGGAGAAGGAGAACAAACGAGAGAAGAAGCTGGGCGCAGGAGTCAGGGCGGACAATCACTTTGGCTCCACCGCAGCGACTCGCTGCGCCGTCGCTATGGAACAGGCATCGCACAGGACGCAACCGTCCCATCGCCAGGCAATGCTACACAACGCAGCGACGAACGCCAGCGCAGCTTTCTTCAATCCCAGCGGACAGGACGGTGGGGCGGCCGCTGCAGACCGGCGGCCGCGCCGCCGGCCGGCCATCCATTATTGAGTGGGCCGAACAGGTGAGCCCGATAACGAGCCGGCGCAATTAATGCCGACCGGCGGCGCTGATTGAGCCCGACGCGGCGCGTCATTACGGCAGCCCGCCGCCTGTTTTGCCGGCCGCCGCCGGACGTCCAAGGTTAGGCGGCGCGGCGCCGTGCGTGCGGCTGCGGGGGTGGGTGTGGGCGGCCGGCTGTGGGACGGTGGGCTGATGGGACGCGACGGGAAGGGGACGCACGCACTCGGTGGTCGGTGGGCCTTCGGGTGCTGTCGATGGGTTTGCTGGGGCGGCTCTGTTAGTGTCACGATTGGTGGGTTCTTCCCGTTCGTTCTGCAGCTTCTCGTTCCAGGGAGAAAGAAACCTTGCATGAGAGACAAACCTTGGCGGTTGCGAAGAAGCAAAGAGAATGCCGCGACTCAACGAGCCGCAGCCAGGCGGGACTGAGCCGAGCCGGCCCGACCGGTCCCTCACCCGCGGCGTTGCGGCCGGCCGCCGCCCCGACCCGAGCCGTCACCGTTGGCGCCCGCTCTCCAATTACGGGTCGCATCGGCGCGCCGATAACGCCTGAAGCCCGCTCGATCTCCCCGAGTAAAGCGGCCGTATCGGGAGGCGATCTCGCGCCCGGGCCGCCCGGACCGCCCGCGCCCCGGCACCGCGCGCGCTGCACCGAGCCGCGGGTGCGCCGCTGCGCCGGCTCGCGGTCGGCGGCGCCGCGCCCGCGACGTCAGCCGACCTGACACGCGCTGGTCCCAGTCGACTGTGACGCTCACAACGTCACGTCACGTCACGTCACGCAGCCGTCACGTCATGTCACGTCGCGTCATGCAGCCGTCAGGCCTATTGCTTCCTACCCTATTACACGTGTTCACCACAGCCGGCGGCATTGTCAGTTACTGTTCTGGTGCAGCCCCGGTGACTGGAGCGATCCGATCCGATCCGTACCGATCCGTTCCGGTGACTGGAGCGATCCGTACCCGGGCTACTGGCCGGGCTTTGGAAGTGTCCCTGCAGATGTCATGTGCCCACATTTTTCACTCAGTACGTAGAAAAGATGTCCAGAAAAATCAGAAAATTTCAGCGGTGTTCTACACCGTTTCTAAGAAACCAGCACAAAACAAAACGAGTCGAGCGCGCCCGTCCGGACCAGGGTTACGATTGTTAAGATCATTGTTCTGAGCCAAAACACGCATCTGGCGCCCACGCAGTAGTGCATGGGTGGATCTACGCAACGCGTCGGAAGGGTCTTCGCATCGCTGGTGTCTTGGCTTTCTCAACATGAGACTAAAACCACAGCAAATTCTCCCCCCCCAAAAAAAAAACAGCAAAAAGACAAAAAACGCATGTTTCGGTGACCTGTAGTTTTCGGCTCCCTCCACAATATGAACTTGGTGAGGTTTTCCTTGTATATAGGGTGGCTGCGATCAGTGCCTCAATGCGGTTAGTGCAATAAAACTCATCGGGCGCGCATTTGTTTGCAAATCCAATCAAAGTCGGTTTAAATGTGTGAAATCGGATGCATGAAATGGACTGACCTGTGTCATTCCCCAACTCTTTTCATTAAGCCCCAAATCGAATGGGTAAACTACGGGAAAATGTGGTTTTGATGAAGTTAGCTTCGTCGTGGCATCCCTCACTCAATAATCGTTAAAAAGGTACCGTACCACCGCCGACTTCCGCCCTATCACACATGTGCGATAGACTTTCACATAGGTATCTCGAGAAGTGCAAGCGTTTGACAATGCAAGGAAGCGGATCTTCCTCTGACAAGTACGTACGAAGTTGTGCATGCCTGCGCTATCGCGGTCACTGGCCGCCCACACAACTTTTACTGAATGGCAAGAAGACAAAGACGGACATTTTTATTGGTGTGGTCGCAGCCTACGCCACAGTCATCGTGCTGGCTCCGTGAGACAGCAGGGCAACGCTTCTGATAACGATTACATCCGTGTCGTGACCAATTACAACGAAGTGTAATTGACGTTATCTTGCACCTTTTCCGGGAATAATGCAGAAACACGACAAGAAAAACTTAACCAAACTTTGTCGGGACTTCCCTCGGCGACTTTGAACGGAGTGGATATATGATCGTGTTATCAGTCACGACTTATGTGTACAATCCAATGTTGGAAGTGCAAAAGTCATTTCAGAATGAAACATCGCAAAATACCTTAAAGCCACATGTGACGGCTAATGCATTCGTCGGCAGGTTGTGCCGGTGACAGAGTTTAGGTGGCAAGATCAAAGTCCCCTTGAAATGAAAAAATCAAGGATAAGAATGTGTGACAGCAATAATGAGCTTCTACTCCGTAGATCCACCTTCGGACAGCTTCTTTCCGCCCCTCGTCATCGCGGCACGCGCGGCGCGCCCGCTCTCCGCGTCGCACCACCACTCGGCCGGTTTGAGCCAACAAACCGACCACCTCCTCCCCGCCGCCCGTCCCACCCGTCTCGCTCGCAGCCCGCTTCCCGTCGCGGGCTCACACATGCAATATGCAGCGCGTGGCGTCTCTGAAAAATCGTCGTCGCCGTCGGCGCCGCTGCATCCGCCCGTCCACCTGCTCGGCTCCTGCCGGGGAGCAGGGGCGACCCGGCGACGACGGTCGCGGTCCTGTCCGACACGCCGCCGCTAAGTGTGTACCGCTGTTCATGGCCGATTTATAAGTGTTGGTTGTCGCCGGTTTAACGCCGCGAATCCGTCTACACGATGAATATTCAGAGGCGATGGCGGCGCGACGAACGCAGGCGCAGGGCACCTCCGCGCCGGAGAAATAGTCGGAGACGGCGGCGGAAGCCGCACTGAAGTGCGCTTACGTTGCCCAATATGGTCAGCACCGGCTCTGAAGCCGGCCGTGTGTCAAAATGTTGATCTCGACGGCAGTAATTCTCAACAGATGTTTAACCGAAAAAAATATGACCCTGGCGGTCGCTCGCCGAAACCTTAAACGCTCAGATCTCCGACATAAAAATGATTTGCCCATCCTCTGCACGTGGGTATTTAGCGCAGACGACACGCGATTCGCGCTGAGCCAGCTAACCGCGAGCAGCGGTGCCCCACAGTTGCGCGGCGGCGGTGTCGGCCGTTTGAAGCCAGCTGGTGTGCAGTCGTGCGTCGGCTAATTCTCTCACCGGCCGCGCCGCTACCCCCGGTGCCATCTGCCCATGCATTCGCGATACGCTCGCGAGGAAGTCATACGTGGGTCGGGCGGCCGCGTCGCCTCCTCGTGCGGGTGCTGGACGACGCTTACAACTGATTGCAGCATTCGTCGTGGCGCTTGAATATGGATGAACGTTACCGTATCGGGCCGGTGGGCACGTCGCGCTCGAGTTTCGCAGAGTTGCAGCGTCGCAGTTCTGTAAACCCAAACTGTACTCATCTGCACCTTTGCCTTCAGTAATGGAGAAACACCACCTGCACACGTGACTGGCGCGGAACAGAACTGCGCTTCAGTGGCTGCAGGAAAAGGGGCGTTTAAAACAACAGGTCGTAATCGGTCTGCATGACGTGCATGTCTGGACGCGGGGCCCGATCGCATCAACTTTACTGCGCGTGCGATTGAACCTGCTCAGGTGACACGCGGCGCTTGTTCTGTCGGTTAAATAGCATTTGGCAGCTCAGTCGTTTGAGGAGAGGGGCTCCCGGTCCACTTCGCTTACGCATGCTAATGGTCTAACGCACTGGGCATCTATGAACGAATGCAGACATTAGTGTGGCGCTCAAGGACAGACAGGAACCAACTTCGCCCGGACGTTGCTTGCACGTGACCGATCTGCTTAACGAGCCGAAAACCGAGCACGCTTCTGTCGAGACACCCGTCGGCACGGGATGCCCGAGAGGGAGCGGTGGATGCTCGAGAGGGAGCGGTGGCTGCTCGAGAGGGAGCGGTGACTGCTCGAGAGGGAGCAGTGGCTGCTTGAGAGGGAGCGGTGGCTGCTCGGCCGCGCGGACTCACGCACGGCCTCGGCGCGGAGGGCAGGCGGCCCACGTGCGGGGCAGCGAGGGCCGCGCACCAGGGTTCGGCCCACCGGACTGACCACAGCGCCATGCGACACCGGGAAAGGGCATCGCCATGGCCATTTAGCACGACATTGAGTTGGCGCTGGCCGAATCATCGCGCGCCGCTCCGGTCAAGTCCAGATCTACAACAAAAATGCAAGAAAGCACGCTCCAAGACGTGGATGAGGAGATATATCAGGAGTATTCAGAGCGTATTTGTTGGAAAAGAATTCACGTCTCTTGAGGCGTGCAGCATTTGAGACCCCTCGCACTGGGACCGAGATCCGGAATAACCAGAATGACGGCATTCAGGATCGCATCAAAAAAGCACACGTAAGTAAGCAATTTCGTAGTAAGAAAACGTTAGAAAATATGGGCGATGACATGACTGTGGAATATACCAGGGATTTGTTTAGAACAGCTTTTGGGAAAGGGAAGACATGTGAGAGGCAAAACCTATACCAAGCGCTCTGTATTTCGACCGAGGTCCAAAAAACTCGGAAGCACGGTATTTGGGATTGCCAAACACATTATATGAAGTGCAAACATAGAATGATGGCATGTGCCCCCTAAGAAATGATACCCCTCGTTTGTTTAGGCGGTCACACACACACACACACGCACACACACACACACACACACACACACACACACACACCACACACACCACACACACACACACACAAACACACACACCACACACACACTTCTCTCTCTTCTCTCTCTCTCTCTCTCTCTCTCTCTCTCTCTCTATCTCTCTCTCTCTCTCTCTCTCTCTCTCTCTCTCTCTCTCTCTCTCTCTCTCTCTCTCTCTCTCTCTCTCTCTCTCTCTCTTCTCTCTCTCTCTCTCTTCTCTCTCTATCGCCTCTCTCTCCTCTCTCTCTTCTCTCTCTCTCTCTCTCTCTCTTCTCTCTCTCTCTATCTCTCTCTCTCTCTCTCTCTCTCTATCTCTCTCTCTCTCTCTCTCTCTCTCTCTCTCTCGCTTTCTCTCACATGCTTCTCTTCTCATATTTCTGTCCATCTGCCCCTCTCACCTATCTCACACTCGGCATTTCCACCTTCAAAATCCAGAAGCACACCACCATCCGTTGCACGACTCGCTTGACCCCGCCCCTCTTCGACCCGACAGTCTACGAGGACCGCGACCTCACTGCCCCCCCCCCCATTTGGCGGCATTAGCGGCAATCCCCGCGATGAGCGCGGCGGGCCGCCGGCTGAGGCCAATCAGAGCACGGCGGGCGCGGCCGTCGGCACCGGCAGCGGCCTCGTTACCGGCGGTGCGCGCCGGCCCGGCCGTCCCGGCCGCCGACGCACCATTACACGGCGGATCCCGCCGACGCCGCACCGCCACTAAGCCGGGCTTAGCGGCGTTTTTGCAGGCGTGACCTGCCCCACTGCAAACTAGATCCGCGGTGACCCGTGGCGAGCAGCGACAGGCGGTCGGCCGCACGCTATGGTCGCCGCCGGCAGCCGTGATTGTCGCGTAATCCGACGGCGGCCGGCTGGTCGGCACGGCGCCGACCTGGTGGCGGACCCGCAAACTAGGAGAGACGCACGGCACAGAAACCGGCGAGCTGTTCGCCATGGCAGGGTGTAAAGGTAATCATTAACATACTCGTGCTAATGTAGCTGTTTGTCGGAAACGAGGAGTCGGAATACCTTAATATGATTATAACGCAAAACTTACCTCAAGTATACTTAGTGCACCGAAAGACGGAATAAATATATTTTGTGATAGTCGAACGCTTCATTTGTATCAGGAAATCAGTCACGAGTCGCAATGATCTGAAGCCTCGTAGAAAAGTGGTTTTGCAAGGCCGCGGCTGATGACGTAATTGGGCAGAAATAATAAAGGATTCCGAAGGCGTAAACCCAATTCAAAGCGATATAAAACCGACGGGCGAGAAGTAGCGTACAAAGGCAGCTCTGCCCCCAACAAAACGTCAACTTTTAAACCGACCCGATGTTCCGCCGCAAAGAACGCCTGGTGCAATAGCACCTCTGCAATGGCGCTCACGCCAATGCCCTTTCTGCTTGTGGATGCTCTGCATACATGCTCCAATGCTATCCTCCTTATTCCGGTTGCATAACTCTGCTTTACGCCGTTCCAAACCTGTAATTGTACCTCATGGCATCGGAAGTTACTAAATGATTATATCAGCAAAGCCGCACTTCATTCGAGCGGTCGCAGTTTTCTGTCATGCTACATCGTGGCTTATCCAACAGTGCAAGCACATTAACGACAATCCTGTCCTCAAAACAGGTACGGTGGCTCCCGCCTGATCCTAAGTCGTTGTCCGCCTGTTGGAGCCTGATCTTAAGTCGATGTTTGTCAGCTGCAACGGCATCTGTCGTTCGCGCGAAGATCCAATCAGCACGGTCACAGCTCAAAGCTGCATGGTACTTCCGCCTTAGACAAATCGTCATGACGCTTTGCTGCAGTTTTCTGAATCACATCAAAGCTGAACTCTGACCTTTTTTAATTCCTTTTCTCCTTACAAATAACGAAACTGTGCGTCATACTTTCATCTCCTGAACAGAAAGCAGGGTCTGGTGCCAACTCACCTCACCTTGTTCATCTGAATGTCCCAGGTTTATTGTCTATCGTTGACGCGCTCAGCGAGACGGGAATCGCCAACTACTAACACCACTATAAGGTACTGAAGCATGAATCCAGATGCTGGCGAGTCTCAGATTCTGATGAAGTCCGGCCTGCCCCGCCAGCCCCCCACCGCGCTGGCTGCCTTCCGGCTCCTTCTCGCCCCACCCATCACAAACAGCACGGAGCCGAGCCAATAACCAGCTCTGCGCCCGTGCCGCTTCAATCGGCGCTCCTCCGGCGTCAGATCGCGGCGCCGGAGGCCGGCTTACCGGCACCCAGCCGCGGCCGCCGCTGGCGCTAATGATTTGTACTGCGGCGATCACGGGCGGCGTTAGCCGCCTACCTGCCGTCACTGAGCCCCGCCCCGGCCCGCCAGCGGCGGCGCGGCGCGTGGCCACCGGGTGACGTCACGGCGCGCGATGCGGCGCGCCGGCGGGCCGGCAGCGACGCGCCGGGGAGACGTACGCGAGACGAGCAGAAGCCCGATCCCGCAGAGTGGCGGGATCGGACTTCGCGCACCGGCCCGTGCGTCGCCACCGGCGCGTCGACGGCCAGGCAGCGGGCTGATTGAAGCCAAAGCGCCCCCGCCGCCGCCGCGCGTTGCCGCGCGGTAAAAACCGGCCCGCCACAGGCACCTGGCCGCCGCCAAACACCTTCATATTTAATAGGCGCCGCGTAAAAAGGCGCCGCGGCGACGTCTTCGTATTTGGCGGCGCGCGGCAAAAACGGCGCGCGGCCACAGGGCGGCGAGACGCACCTGGCGCGTGAGTGACACCGGCGGCGCGGGTTAATTAAGTTCTTCGCACGGCGCCAGCGGCGACTGCTCGCCGGGCCGACAGGCGCTAACTCCGCAGAGAGCGCGGCGCGGTGAGTCCGACATGTCGGCGCAGTTGTGATGCATTGCGGCGTCGCGTTATCTACGCGCGCCGATTCGGAGCAAACGCCAGCTGCGCCGGAGCGGTACCCAGCCGCCGGGGAAGGCTGTCTCCCATCCGAGGCTGAGCCACTGCACCGGCATGCAGTGCTGGTAGTGCACCTCTCCGTCGTCACGTAACGGCGCCGGGATCAGCCCAGGGCAGAGGCCGAGGGGAAGCGAAGGGTGACACCGCAGGGAGACGCAGGATGAAGGCGGATGGAGGCGACGGCCGAGACAGCTCCAGCCCACTCGAGAGCCTCGGAGCCGGACGCGGCGCTGTCGGCTGTCGCTGGCCGGCTGACGCCAGAGGGTGGCCGGCCGGGCGGCGGCGTCACGGCGAGCGGGCCGTCCATCTGGCGAGCCGGCGCCGCCCCGGCCTCGACGGGCGCGCGTCACTGTATCTCAGTCAGCGCTGCCGGGCCGCCGGCCTGCCCGCCACCCGAGGGCACGGGCCGGGCGGCGCCTCGACACCGCCGCTGCTGCTGCTGCTGCTGCTGCCTGCCGCCGCCGCCGCCGCCGCCGCCGCCGCCGCCGCCGCCGCCGCCGCCGCTGCATGCATATTGCATGACCGGGGGGCGGTGCTGTCAGCGCGACGCGGGTCAGCAGAGGTCAGGGCGGCCGTCACGTGACAGCGGCGCGGCCAGACGCGTCGGTCACGTGGCCACCGGGCGGCAGAGTGACCGGTGCGGCGGACGGCGTGCAGCCTCGGTGCAGGACCGGCCTCAGGCTGACGCGACTCGAGGGCGACGATAAAACAGGGCGGCACCGCCCATCCATGCGCCTTATTCGTCCCGTAATCACGCGCCGCTGCGACCTCCGGCGCCAGCGACGACCGACGCCGAGCAGCTCCGGGCGGGCCGGGCCGCCCCTCGCTCCCCGCCGTCGGTGTCGGAGGTCGCAGCAGCACGTGTATTAAAACGGCGGTCGTGCCGCGGGCCCCTGGCTGGGTCGACGCCCGCTCCTCTGCGGCCGGCGCCCATCGGCCGTGTGCCGGTCGGCCCTCGCGCTGACCGTCGTCGGCGACCAGGGACCGCTTGACGCCGGCTTGGTGTCAGCACCGGCGCCGGCCCGCCGCGGCCGCCCTCTCGCCGGCTTATCGCGCGAGATGGGCTCTAAATGCGCCGCGAATGCGCGAGGGGCGAGCCTGAGTGGCGTTTATCTCCCAACGTTTCAATAATTACAATTAAAGGTCGCGTTGCATGCGAGCCGCACGTTTCAAGCGGTTGTGTGCGGAGAGTGATGCTTTTAGCAATCAGGTGGCAGGCTCGGGGCGTGCTGCTATATGAGGGACGCCACAGCCCAGTGAATGGAGGCTTCCCGCAATACTGCTTTGGGAGAAATTTATGTGCCTGAATGAAGTACCAATAAATAACCTGCTGAAAATTTAAAGACACCGTTGATTGCTGCATGGTGTTTGACCACCACGAGACCTGCAACTACAAACTACGCTGGAACGGATGTTATGCAAAGCGGCGCAGTGATTAACGGCGTTCTTTGATCGTGGGCCATTGGCCATCTAGTTTTCACCCTTCGTGCGCCATGAAACAAGGTGTGACGAAATCTGTTCAGCTGAAGCACGTCACAGAAAATCACACGATTCATGTCGATCAATCGACAAACATGTCCTCTGACCTAAGCACTGAGCAAGTCCTCAACATATTAAATCAGTATTGCATTAACCGCGGCTTTCTGTCCATCACGCACTCCCATTTCACCAAACATGGGCTCGACGAGCACTTAATGCTTCACGAGCGTTTTAATAAAGACTTACTATGACGTTAATCGCGCCAAAACGGCTTCATTCAAACCAACAACAGTCGGCTAAACTAGGCTAAAGGCTTTTGATCCCCTAAAGCCGAGGTGGCTGCGTTACACTGTGGGTATTTAGTGAAATTCCCGTCCTAATGGGTTCCAATTCTTATAGTCGCACAGCGAATTGAAGCAGTAATGAAGACATTTATCTCCGAAACCGGTCCGGCCGAAAGACATAAAAAGGCAGGTCCTTCTCGCTGGTTACTCAAATCGCCTAAGTTCAGCAGCGATGATTTCCCAACTCGGATAATAACCTCCGGCTGACATTGCCATCTCGACGGAACGTGCGCGTTTCTCATTTCGTCAGAATTTCCAGCGTTTCTCACAGGCTGCATCTCGTGTGCGGTTCGTTAGCCGGCACGTCAGTATGCTCGGTCGCGTGCGCGGGACATCCGAGTTTAAACACGACTCGCCGGCTGTCACTGCCCAGCAGCAGCCAAGGCTCTGGGCCTATCTGAGCTCATCCGACCGCCAAAACACCATCAGCATTCCTCGGTAGCCCCTGCATGAGAACCCATCACGAGTTCGTCAATCAGGCCTCAGTGCTCCATGGCAGGCGCCAGTGGAAAGCCCGCCTCACGGGGGGCGTCCATCCGGCCCAGCGACGCCCGCGGACTTGACATCCCATCATTCCTGACCCCGGCATCACGTGACCCGCTCCTCCGCACCGCGGCGGCGTCGCCCTCAACGACACGGGCGCGTCGCCGCGGGGCTTGGCGAGCTTCTGGCCGCGCCGCAGCCCCCTGAGCCGCGCCGGCGGCGACAGCCGCTGCACGTGGCGCTAATCAAGATTGACGCATGACACGGCGCGGCTTTCGTAACGAGCGGCACCGGTGCCCGTCCGCCGCGCGCGGCCCATCAAAGCGCCGCCGGCCGCGCCGCCGTCGCCGCCGCGCTACGATGGCCGCCGCTAATCCGGCGCACCGCCGCTGCGTCTCCTGCGCAGTGGCGACGCGCATGAAGACGCCGGATGTCGGCGCGGGCTCGCCGCGTCTTCAACGTCCCCGCCCCGCACTCCCTCCCGTCACGGAGCCTCTGCGCCACCCATCGTGGCGCAGATGGCCACGATGGGTGGCGCAGAGGTGCGCCGGCGCAGTGTCAATGGTGACAGCCGGGTCGGATATCACTGCGCCCGCCGTCTCGAACGTGGTCCGAGACGTAGGAAGTCGGGCGGCGGCGCTGGCCGACCCGCCACCGACGTGTTCTGCCTGGTGGCTCTGTCGTCTCTGCTTACTCCACGAGGCACACGCGAGTCATATGCGTTGATCCTCATGTGGCCCCTGCTGAGCCTCATGCGGCCGTGCCATTCCACTGAAACGGCAAGCCGTTGCGTATGCTCGAGTGTAAGCGGACCCCGGAAGATGAACCACGGGGTTACTCTCTCATGTGTCAATGTAGTCTCTGCGGGTAAGCCTTCCGGCACAGCACTCTAGCGCCTGCGTCGTCTGACCGTGTTGGCGACCCCGCTCCCTCGGTGACGGTGTGGCTATGCTTAAGCGCTCTTCATCTGCATGGTGACACAGCGTCCTCACCGCTACGCGTGCAATACTTGGAGACAAAGAGGCGCAAGCTCTGATTTTGCTGATGAGCAATTGCGACCTCAGGGCTGCGTGTAGTTTCATACGCCGAAAGGGACCGTATCTCCCTGAAATTTTACTTCGTGCAAGGGGGTGGTAATTGGGACAAGCGGTTTTCCTAAATGAGTGCATTTTGCTATCCAATATTTGGGAGGAGGCTCCACTCTCACACCTACAGGCTATGGGGAGAAACTGTTTGCCATCGGCCCGCCCCCCCCCCCCCCCCCCTCCACACCTTCTTACCGGGTTTGGAAACCTGGAACTCTTGCTGATCGTGAGCAGTTGTTTTTTCACCGAAGGCAGAAGCAAGTGATCGGGAAGAGCCTTTTCAGTTTTGCCAAAACGTACCCCTCGAACTGAACATACCACCGTTCGAAAACACCACTGGACGCGCTGGTCTCAAAACGCTCCGCTTTTCCTTCTTACGGCTGGAGGTCGGATAAACGAGCCCTTCGGCGCGTTCCAGAACACAGTCATGACAACGCTTCGATGGTCTGAGTGGCAAGATGCATGAGACGAAATGATAGGTCAAGCGAATAGTAGCAAACATATCTTGAGCGAGTTTAGGGACAAATTTGGCAGTCAGGCGGAGTTACTCCCCCACCGTGGCACATGCTTCTTTCCCAAAGACGGAGTACAGTTATCTGCACACCCCGGAATGCTGCGAGATAATTAAAGAAGTATTTTACGGTGCTAAGAGTGTCTGTCTCAGCTTTTGGAAAGCCCTGCTCCATTTAATAGCATTGTGGTTCCACGCTGTCAAATTGACAAATCGCTATGAGCTTTGGCCTTACATTGTGGGCACAAGTCCAAAACAACAAACATGCAGAGCTTAAAGCGCCATCTCCTCATTTCCTCTGGTATGCCGTTAAGTCCCGTCAACCCGTTGAGTCGCACTCGCTGCTGGAAAGTACAGCAAAAAATAAGAGCAGCTTCACGGAATTCAAGCCCTCCGGCACGATGGCATAAGAGGATCTCGACATGAGCCTAAAACCCCGGGTAACCCTAGTCGCCACGCCGCGGGAAATACAGTTAACTGCATTTTACGTGTCCACATTCCTCACACCACCTCGCGACGTCTCTCCACTCCCGCGCCGCCGGCCGGCCTGCGCGCAGCTGCGCCCTGCCTGCGCCGCAGATGCCGCATGACACCTTGAGACGCCAATAAAGGCCGTTCACCGAATGGGCCAATGCATCAAGCGGTCGGCCGGGTCAGGTGTTGGTCCACCCATTAGCACACGGCGCTGCGAGCTACGACCCGCACAGTCATTTGTCTGGGCGCAGCGGCGCACCACGCAATGAAGATGCGACGCAGCGCGTCCGCGAAATACGGCAATATAAAAATCCTTTATGCTCCCCAAGTACATGACAGTTGCCGGACCGTGAAATAAATCCGGCCCGTGAGCGCCGGCCGCTGCCCGACTAGCGAGTGACGGTGACAATGGTACACATAAAAATGATACACAGTCCGAACGGACGAGAAAAAATTATTTACGACGAAAAGTTGCCGGGATGCTGCAGCAATTTGCACTGGAACCGGCGGGCGGCGTACAGCCTCGCGGCCGGCGGCCGTACAGTCTCGGAGACGGCAGCCGGCGCGCCGGAGATGGCCGATCTGCGACGCCCGTCAGCTCCCATCTGCGCGACGCCGCTAATTGAATATGCAGCCGTGCTTCGGGCCGCACTGCGCGCCGGTCATTACGGCGACACGCCCGCCGTAAAGACGTCAGTGACGTCACGCGGCGGCCGCGTGACGTCACGTCGGGCCGGCCCGCGTCGGCGTCGGCGGCCGGCGGCCGGCGGCTGGCTTATTGGCTGCATCTGCATAAGTACACACATAGACAATGCCGTAATGGAGCGGGCGTGATTTACGCGCGAGCTTAGTAACAGAGAGATCAGCGCGCGCGACGCGGCGGCACCGCAGCCGCCGCCGGAGGGTGGCGAGCAGACGCCGGGGCGCGGGCGGTGCCGGCGGAAATACGAGCGACGAGGACCGCGCACGGCGCCGCGGAATGATGCCCAGAGCGGGAGCCCCAGGGTGGTCACGCTGTGCGGGAGCTAGTGAACACGCACACTGGCCGAACAGAGAGACCCCAGTTAAGCGATAGCGAAGGACACACAGATAGCGATCACACGGGCTCCAGCCACCCAACTTTGAGAAGGTCAAACCCGGGGACAGCCCGTTATTTCGTGGTAGGAGCAAAAAGGCCGGCAGCTAAACCCCTCTCATCTGTGCGTGAAAGTTTGACATTGGTCCCAAGGTCAAGCAAAGGAGCTGGCTTCAAAGCCCACGTCCCAAAGCTCTCGGATGTACCTACACATTGCGCACATACCAGAAGCAGCGCAACTAACGCGGACAGACGTCCAGTGCCAAATTCTGTACAAATTTACGGCAAGGAGGAAGCAATGCGATCGCGAAAGAGATCACCGACCGCATTTGCGCTCAGCCAATCTTAAACAACGGGAGGTTGCACACCCTGGTAACTCTTGGAGTCGAGTGGGACTTTGCCCAACAGATGGTAAAGAAGTCAAAACCTTTGCCTTCGTTGGCTGGGCTACCGTGCCCACTAGACTCGGATAACCTGAACTCAACCCTACCGCTGGATTTTGCCCTGGATCCGCCCTCGCATGCGCTAATGCGCGTGAGCGGTCCTCCTCTGGCGCGGCTTAACGGCGGAAGACAATTGTGGCCCAGCTCTGGAGCTGGATTCAGCATCAAGCCGACGCTGCGACGGTGCTTGACTGGCCTCCAGCGCTCGCGTTAATCGACGTCGGCGTGGCGTCGCGCTGACGTCACGCCGAACACTTCTCGGTGGCGCTGGACTGGACTGGACTGGACTGGACTGGACTGGACGCCCCTGGGAAACTGGTTTGCAGCGGTTTCAGAGGGAGCAAATCAGCTCTCCGTCTCCGCTTTTGGTTTTTTGTTGATGCTTCTGAGAATGGTGAATGGCCTGATGGGTTCGCTGAGGCCCGTCGTGTCCGTTGTGATCTTCGGATTGTCTTATAAACCTCGTTGCTCTGTTACCCACTAAACTACAAACACACGCCGCGTTCATGAATCCAGGAGCCGCAGATACCACCATGGCATCGTTCTGGTGCACACCACCGGCAGCTATCAGATGAAACGTCATGCCGCCATTGCCCATCACTTCGTTGCCTTAGACCTGTTAGCGGCTGTTGCTTCACCGGGCCTGCCACATTTATTTAGCTTCTCTCGCCGATTCTGAATGTCATGGTGTGATGCGTCTGGCTGTCACAGACTATCCAAGTGCGGTTTATCACGTAACCTGTGGACAGCGTCTCGAAGTGGGTTTGCTTGCATTCCCGTCGGCACCACGGGCGCACCAGGCCGCGTCATCGGGCAATAATTCGGACGATAAATCCATCACGCCTGCCAACACACGCCGTAAAAACCCACGCAGTGAAATATAGACACGCGAAACAGGGGCCGAACTGCCATTATCAACGCGATATTGATTGCGCTGCATGATCTGCCAGCGTCCCCGACCCCTTTGAAAGTGGGCCTCCGCCGAGCGTGGGAACGTGCCGCCGATGCGCGCGCGTTTGGCAATCAACAAGGACGGCCGGCGGCTGCCTCCGTCGCGCGAGATGCCGCGGTGCGCGGGCGCCGGCGCCCGGCGAGCCGAACGTCCCGCAAATGCGCCGCCATAAAATCCGCGCGTACCAGCTCTCCGTGACGTTCTGATGTTGTGTCAGCACCGTGCCGCCCGTCGGCGGGCGGCGCCGGCAGGTTTGGCCGGTTCGCCCGCGCCCGGGGACGTGCACGCACGCACGTGCGTGCACGCACAATTCACGCGTCACGTGCAGCCAACGCAGCCCGCGGCAGATGGCCTGTCGGCGGCCCGCTGTGCCGCCGCGGTTTTACGTCCCAGAGGCATCTGGTCGTGGGTGGAGGCGTGCACGCACGTGTGGGACCGTGTCTTTTTCGTAATCATCAGTTCAGTCGGAGGAACGCCGTTCAGTCTGATACAGAGACACTCTTCTCGGGGAGCCCGAGCTGAACTATGGAAATGAGCTCGCGTCACCACCCCCGCGACTTGGCTGCAGCCCCGCGACGCCTCGCCGCTGCGACCGACCCCGGCGCCTGTCCAAGCGCCCAACGACCTGCTTCGCCCGGCGGTCGACACGTCGTTCGGCGGCGGCGGCGGCGCCCCGCCGGCGCGTCCGGGTCCGGCGGCCGTGCCGTACCGGCCGCTGGTCGCACCGGCCGCCCGGCCGCGCGCCGCCGCCGCCATTTACATATAAAAGGGTGGCGGCGGCCGGCGGCGGCGGCGACGCGCCGTGTCCACATTCACCGGTCGCGACACTAATAGGCCGCGTCGATTTATCTTAGGAGACGGCGCCGGCCGATCGGGCCGCTGCCGCCGCGTGAATCAGCTGATACAATCGCCGCGCGCCGTTTACAAGTTGTCGTATTTCACGGCGCGGCGCGAGCCCCTGCAGCTGGCCGGGCGGCCGGCCCGCGACCGCCGCCCGCTGCGACCTCGCCTGACCTCGGCCGACCCGGCCCGACGTGGCCTCGACCCATCGCCAGCGGCCACGCCAGCTGTAGCGTTCTCAGAGGCGGCGTCGGGGCCGTTAACTTGTTGTTGGCCAGTTTTACGCGTCGACTACGAAGGCCATGGTTTCATGCCACGCATACTTAAGTCCAAGCCCTCGACTAAAAGACAAAGAGTATAACATGATTCCGGCATCCAAATTTACCGACAGTTGGTCGACAACACATTAGACGCACTGGTATGTACCTCTGCGCAATCGCATAAATGTTTTCGAGTCCGGACTGCACCGGTCCTCACTTCGTGCTCACAGTGCGCTGCATTGTGAAGCTGCCTTCTGGCCGTCGGGCGGCAGGCGGGAGGTCCGGCCTTGGCAGTCGCTGTCAGTGTTGACAGACAGGCGGTGGTAAACAGGCGCACGGCGCATCGCGGAGCGTACCGCCCGGCCGCCCGAAGCGTCCCTCACAATACCGCCCGTCCCGCGACAGGGATGCTCTGGATGTCCAAGCGCCCAAACAGGCTGGCCGCGCCGCGGATGTCGGCGGTCTAGTAACACCAGTGGCTGGTAGTCAAGAGCAGGAGCGCCGTCCAAATGCTTGCTCTTCTCGAGCTAAATCCACTTCCGCTGAAGACGGCCCTCTTGAATCACTCGTGACCGCTGAAGCGAAAAATCCCTCTAATAGCGTTCAGCTCGCGAGGGCCATCAGGGGAAACCACTCGCGGGTCGAAGCAAGTCCCTGCGTGGAAGCCGGACCGGAACGTCGTTCTCTCTCTCTTCCCTCTCTTACCCCACCCCCTCTCAACCCCTCTTGTCTTCTCCCCTCTCTCTCCCTCTGTCTCCTTCGCCCTCACACCAGCCACCTCACTCTTTCTCTCTCCTCATCTGCCCGTTGTCTCTCCTTATTCTCCAATCGCTCGTGAATCTATTTCCACCTGGCCGCCTCTCTCACACCATCTCCCCATTTTCCACTCCTCTCTGGCTCCCAAACCCCTCCCCCTGCCCACCCTGGTGACCCCGCCTCCCCGCTGCGCGCTCCGGGAGCGCGTTCGGCCGTCCGCTCCAGAGCACCCGTGACCCGCCATCGGCTGCTCCCGCGCCCGTCCGCCGCCGCCGGCCGGGCCGCTCCAATAAATCGGCCCGTAAAGCCGGCGTGCGCGCCCATGATAGGCGCGGATTAGCGCCGCCCAGGAGCGATCTGTTGCCGCCGACGACGGCCGGCTAATTTATGAATTGTTCCAGGGCGGCCTCCCGACGGACGCGCGCCGGCGGAAACGGCGCGGCGGCGGCGGAAGCGGCGCGGCGCAGCGCGGCGCGCCTCGCTGGCCGCCGAGGCTGCGGCGCGGCACCGGGAGAGGGGCGTGTCGGGCGCGGGTCAAGTGTCGCTGACGGAGGCGTATCACGTCAATCCGGCACGCGGACAGCTACTTGGCAAGCCACTGTTGCGTCACCTGCCTGCTTACCATTGCATTGATCCAATCATGCGGCGCGCGCCGGCTAAGCGAATTAACTTGTACCCGTGCATTTGTTGGCGCTGATGCATCGGCAGATAGGTGTTGTGAATGCACACAGTCCAGCATCACTGAACAAAACAGCAGCGGGCGGTGCGACCCATTTGCCCTCCTTGACATGACCATCACGACGATAAGTATGGAAACGTTTCGACACTTCGCTGAACAGGACATCGGAAGAACTTTTAGAATGCCGAGGGGGTGGGGGCGAGGGCGTAGCATGATTCTAGATTCTGTCTTTCTGCGAGAGCCTTAAGTGCTCCATTTCGGAATTAAGAGATATGAGAAGGCACACCTGCCCGTCCGGCAAACACCTTTGAGTTTTAATTTGGCGTAAGAATAACGAACCAGGGAACTCTTCAGCATACGCCTGCTATCCCACCTCTGGGAACACCAATTGCCAGTCACCGACCTGTCTCTCGCCACTCCCCAAATCCCAGCGAGGGCCGACATCGCTCCCCATAACCCCAACCTTGTCTCGGCAGTCGGCCGTGGGCTGCGGCATGGGCGTCTTAATTCTCGCGAACTGCTCCCAAACGTTCTCCTACACTGCAGCGGTGTGTCGCCACGAACGCTTCCCCGTCTCGCTCTCGAAAGTGGGTTCCCTCGCCGGTGGTACGTGCCAGGCTCATGCCGCGCGGTGGCCCGGTCGCCAGCGGTGCGCCCCAGCCCCGCCTCGAGCAGCGAGCGGCCGGGCCGGACCGCGTCGCTCGGCCGCGAGTTATCGTCCGGCCTGCAGCCGGCCGCCAGTAAAGATGTCACATTATTCGCGTCTAAATCACGGCCGAAACTCGGCCCGAGTTATCGCCGGCGTCCCGCCCGGCGTCAGTCGGGGTCCCCTTGCCCCCCCCCCCCCCGCTCCACCAGCGGCAGCCCCCCGCCGGGCCGGCGACAAATCATCGGCGGCCGGCCTGCCGTCACGGGCGTCGTGTCCCGGACACGGGTCAGCGGACACCGGGCGTGTCCGGGTCCGCGCGGCGGGCGAACACGGAGACGAGCGTCGCCCCGGGGAGGGCGGCGGGAGGCGTGTAGCTGGGACGGCTGAGGGCGACAGAGCGGGGCGGGACCGACCCCGGAGAGCGTGACAAGGGCGGGACCACAGGCAGCGCTACGGTGGAGCGGGCTGGGAGGGAGGGGGTGGACTCGGGGCGAGGGGGAGGTGTGGAGAGAGCGGGCTGGACAAAGATGTTTGTGGTGCCCTCGGAATGAAGCGCTGAAAGTATGTGATACGCGAGACAGCCAGAAGTGCTATGGGGCAGAAAACGTACGAAGTAACCCAGCAGCGAAAGCTTTCGGATGCGCAATAACATATCACTCATCTATTTAAAAGGCCAGTAATTAAGTAATTTAGTAATTAATTAAGTAATTTAAAAGGCCATTCACAGTGAGCAGGTATCTCGAATGCAAAATCCATCGAAAGAATTATTTCGTTAATCTCATAAAGACACAAAAACATGGAACCTCATCGCATTTCACACAAAGCCTAGTCAGATCGCGTTACGCACCATATGGCCGCATCTGGCGCGTTTCCCGGTCCGAATGGTTCCGTGCGTCAGCACTAAACAACACCGTAGCCCCCAGTCAATGAACCCGAAGACCGTTTCCCGGTCCGAATGGTTCCATACGTCAGCACTAAACAACACCGTAGCCCCCAGTCAATGAACCCGAAGACCGTTTCCCGGTCCGAATGGTTCCATACGTCAACACTAAACAACACCGTAGCCCCCAGTCAATGAACCCGAAGAACCTAGCGGCTTGGCGCCAGAACGGAGCCGACCTACACGCGAGCACCCAAGCAGGCATATCACCTGACAGGTTACGGCCATCGGACGTAATTCACCGCCGCAGTTGCCGGGGGCGTGTCCACCACCCTGACCGCAATCAACACACGATCGCCAGCGCGGCCGAGGGCGCTCCATCACCACCCCACGGCCGCACGTTCCGCCGCTGACGGACGACCGCCTCGCGCGCATCAACAAGCATCTGCGCCGCGCCGGTGGGCGTCCGTCCGCGGCCGGCACGCGACCGGCACGGCCGTAACTCGCCTCCGAGCGTCACGTCACGGGCCGGCTGAGCGTCGCGTCATGAGCGCCGGACGCCGGCCTCGCTCGTAAAGCGCCGGTGCCGACGCGGCCGCGCGCGGCGCGCACACAACTCGCCCGCTGACCGGTCGGCGACGGCCGGCCGAGTCGCAGGGGCGGGGGGGGGGGGGACGGGGCGGGCCGCGCGGGCGGCATGGGTTGAGGCGTGTTCGCGTGCGGTGGACGTCGGATGTTCTGCGAAAACGGAAGGACGGGGTCGGAACACAGGGATGTTCACCAAAGCTGCTGAACGAATCACGGCAGCGACAAGGTCAGACCGTGCCTAGCTCGGGTATTTTCTCCTGGTCATACGACACCATGTCCATGATACCAACTGCATACAGCATCGTAAGAAAAGCACATCGCCGAAAGCAGCATATGACTGTACCCCCCCCCCCCCCCAACAGAGCGCCGTTAAGGTTCTGATACCTCATAGCCCCTTTCCCCGTAGCACGTGCATCCCGTCGCGACAGGTCCCCCGTGGCCGTCCGTCAGCGGCGCCCGTGGCGCGGGCGGTCCGCGCGCTGGAATTTTGCGGCGCGCCGCCGCAAGCGCCGCGTCGTGACGGGCGTCGCTCGGCCGCCATCTCGAGCACGACGCCCACGACGGCCGGCCCCGCCGGTAATTGGCCGAGGCATGAGGCGCGTCGGCCGCCGGCGGAGCGCGATGTCGCAACCGCGCGCCGACCATCCTTCACGCGCGTCGAACGCTCGCGACGAACAATGGGAAAAGAATGCGTCGCATGTCGCCGAGAAGAGCATTGTGCAACGCGCCGGCGCGGCAGATTTTTCCCAGGCCGCGCTGTGTGCAGCGGCCGACGGGCGGACGCGGTGACGGATACGGCTATTACGCTGTCCGCGGCGCGCAGGGCCCGGCCGCTGGGTGGGCCCCGCGGCTCCACGCGTCAGGGCCGGGCCCTCCGCGCCGGCCGCGGAGGGCGCCTGCGGACGCGGGCCCGCCAGCCGGTCCCAGCCGGCCGCCGCCATCGTGTCGGCGGGCGGCAGCCTGCATGCCAGACGACATCGACGCATTTCAGACCCGAGCTGGGCCGGTGACAGGGGAATGCCTGCAGCACGCCGAAGTCCGGGTGCTTTACCGGTTACGTCCCGAGTGGTCCAGCGACAGCGGCAAGGCGCGTCAGACCGTCAGATGCGGCGACGCTCGTGCCTGACGGTCCGTCGCCGACTTCACCGACCAGCCCACGTCCGGGTACCACGAGCGTCGCCTCGTACTCGTCGAAGCCGACGCGGACTCACGCGGCGGCACGGGCTCCTCAGACAGCGCGACATCATCGCTTTCCATTGAAGGCGCCGGCTTAATCCGGCGCTGAGCCGGGCACAAGTGCGGCGCCGGCGCTCGAGTGGGCCGCGCTCGCCCGGGGCTGGAGCCCCGCACGTCCGGGGGTCGAGGCGGGGTGGCCGCGCTCGCCCGTGGCTGGCCCCGCACGTCCGGGGGTCGAGGCGGGGTGGCCGCGCTCGCCCGGGGCTGGTCCCGCACGTCCAGGGGTCGAGGCGGGGTGGCCGCGCTCGCCCGGGGCCTGACCCCGCACGTCCAGGGGTCGAGGCGGAGTGGCCGCGCTCGCCCGGGGCCTGACCCCGCACGTCCAGGGGTCGAGGCGGGGTGGCCGCGCTCGCCCGGGGCTGGCCCCGCACGTCCAGGGGTCGAGACAGGGGGCCGCGCCGCCCGGGGCTAAAGGGGCGTGGATGAAGCGCTGGGGCGAGCGGCGGCGGGGTGCGTCGGCGAGACGGCTAAACATGAGACGTAGAGGTGAATGTGGACGATAAAACCTCGGGCCGGTAGCAAGCAGGAGCTGGGGTCTTTGGTATGCGCTTTCCTTGCAGGACCTTTGCTATTATCACTAGGAAACTGTGGCTGGAGTGTTAAGCAGAGCAGTCGTGCCTGAACCAAGGGGCGCATAAACTGAGGAGTGGGCGGAATGGGTCACTACATACATCGGTCCAGCACTTGTCCGGAGGTGACCCTGACCTAAAAGGCCGTGAGAGACTCCCTGTCACAGAGCCTCCGATCCCCACACGTCTCAGTGACCCTGCTAAGGACCCAACGGCGACTCAATGGCCCTGTTTGCGTCGTGACTCAGCCGGGAGATGGCGCTCCAGTGGCGGGGCCGGCCGGGGCGATCAACACCCCGATCGGTCCAGTTCGGGGGCGAGCCGAGCCCGGCGATGCCGCCGCGCCGGTGCCGGCCCAAACTGACGCAGACGTGAGCGACGCCCCAAAGGCCCGATCCGTCACCGCGACATGGTGTCACGGCGGGTTTGGACATACCCGGCCCATTGTCCCATCCCTCCCACCCACGTCCGCCTGATGGCGCCCGCCCACAAATGGTCGAGCCGCGACCGGCCGGCCGAGCCACTCATCAGCGGCGGTGGCCGGGCCGGCGCCGGCGCCACTGCAGACGCCACAGCACGCCCGGCACGCTCGCCGGAGCGGGGCACGCGGCCACGCCGCGCCGCCGCATAGCTATCTAATTGGCCGCGGCGGGGGGTCTTAGAGCGTTGCAGACCGGACGCGGGGGGGGGGCAGCGGAGGGGGTCACGGAGACGTGGTCCAAATTCCGAACCGAACTCGCGTGCAATACCGTTACCGAGAGGAGGACCAGCCCGCGGGCGGCCAATGCCAGCATGGCATCGATGTCGCATGGGCCGTGCGGCGACTAGACTCGAGCGGACCAGAAAGCGGGGGAGACCAGCACGACGGCGGAGCGGACTGCAAGGCGAACAGCCGGAGCTGACATGCCGGTTACGTGCGTCACATGTGTGTTACACATGTGACGCATGACGCATGTGACACATGTGGCGCCAGCAAGTGGCCATCCCCAGCCCTGTCCTGCTGCCTCCTCGCGCGTGTCAGAGATGCGGGGAGGGAGGGGGGGGGGGAAGAGAACCGGAGTTAAACACACAACCCGGGGAACTGACGCCGGCTCGGCTCGGCCCGGCTCAGCTCAGCTCGGCTCGGCTCGGCTCGGCTCGGCTCGGCTCGGCTCGGCTCGACCGTCCGGTCCGGTCCGGTCCGGTTCGGCTCGGTACGGGACGCGCGGCCCAATCCGCTCGATGTGCGCCCCGATAGCGCGACATTAGCGGTAATTGGCGGCGCGCACCGGCCGGCGCCGGCGCACGGAACCGGCCGCTGATGGACCGACCCGCCAGGTGTCCGCCGCTCCGCCCGTCCGGCAAGGCGACGCAGCGCGCCGCTATGGACGCGGCTGGGTGCTCGCGGGTGTTTTGGGGGCGTGAGGGCGCGCCGGCAACAGGAGGCCGTCGAATGTTGGCGTGGCAGCGGCGGGCGACGGGAAACAGGCTGCGGTTCGTGGCGGTAGGCGTGTTTGTTCCAGACAGCTGTCGCTGATAAGAAGGGTTTGACAGAAACGTCGGCATTATCACTCGCACAGCCTCGCTCACAGTGCCGACTGCCGACTGTGAGGATTGCCTGCCGACTGTGCGGATTGCCTGTCGACTGTGAGGATTGCCTGCCGACTGTGCGGACTGTTCGAAGCTCAGCACGCTCAGGTTGCATTTTGAACTCGTTGGACATCCGGTGTGCTTGATTTTGCCACAGTCGTGTTATAGCCGTATCGCGTCACCTCATTTTGTGCACTTGTGTTTGCAAGCCGGAGGCGTGAACTCAGCACGGAAAATCGTGGC
Source organism: Pollicipes pollicipes (assembly GCF_011947565.3). Lineage (NCBI taxonomy): Eukaryota > Metazoa > Arthropoda > Thecostraca > Pollicipedomorpha > Pollicipedidae > Pollicipes > Pollicipes pollicipes. The sequence continues at coordinate 41,395,394 of NW_023596420.1, read as the reverse complement.
TTCCAGTGGTAACACACTCATTTTTTCACCGCATGGCAGTGCCTTACTTTGCCTTTTGCCATTGCCATTGTCTTAATTCTGTTTGCATGGAAACATTTACATCATTTTGCACGGTTTCAACACTCAAATATAGCACCCCACAAGCTTTGGAAATGCTCGCTGACGTTATTCACTTTACTTTATAAACTGACACATTCACATCATTTTCACCAGCTTCAACACATAAATATGTTATCCCTGCCAACCTTCGGCACGGTCCGCCGACACATCCTGTCAAAGATTGTCACCGGAGCGCCACAAGCGCCGCCGGCGGGACCCGCGTCGCCAGCAGCGGCGGCGGGGTTGTCGCGCCGCCCGCGCGCGCGCGCTGACGGCTTGTTTGGACCCCGCCTGCCGGGCGCGGGCGTCCATGAATAATTGATACACACTCGCGGATGATTTCATTGGCGTCGCCTTTGTCGCCACTGAAGGGTGTGAGAACGGGCGGTTGGCCGAGATTTATCCGCGCCCCGCGCGCGCAGTGATCGATGCCACAATACGGCGCTGGCGCGCTGAATGCGCCGCAGCCCAGTTTGTTTTTTCAGGGGGCTCGTCTGTTTGCGCGCACGTCCAAAGTCAGTGCGCCGCCGATGGCCGCTGATTAATGTAAACCTCATTGATTTCCAGATTGATACGTCGGCGGCGTGCGGCCCCGCCGGCCGGACGCCGGGGCGCCGGGCAGGCGGACTCACCTCATTCAGGCGGTGGCGCGGGCGGCTCCTCTCCTCTCGCCGCTCCTCTCCTGGTCGCTCGCCTCTGCGCACCGGCTGGGCGTCGGCTCGGTGCTGCTCGCACTGCACCCGGCGTCCGCCTGGAGACGGGGAGATGTTCCCAGTTAGGGACACGAGGTCGTGCACGGCCACCATCGCCGCTTGGCTGCTGGTGAGGCCTCGGAGTGAGCCTCAATCAGACAGCTTATTTCGTAAATCTTAAACCATAAACCGACATAAAGTTGCGCCAGAACCCCCGTGGTTTTACGTTCCATAACTACGACATTATCATCGTAAAGCTGGGCTAGTGTCAGCGAGCAGTAGATTGAATTTATTCATACACGGCTTACATCTTGTGTGCGAGGGTGCAATCAAAAGCCAAATAAATACTTTGTGGCTGCTTGAGGTGCATTTGTTACACCATTTCCACGCTGTTAGCCAAAAGAATGCCCTTAATCTCAGCCCATGTCAGCCGGAGACGTAGTTTCGTAACGTGGCTCGTGAGAATGGGGGGGGGGGGGCTGTGCTATAAACGATTATCGATTGTATTGCCGCGCTCCGCTCCGATTCGCACACACATACCACGCATTTATAGTCGTGCAGGTGATGTATACATGCGCCCAGGCTTAACTCAAAGAGTAGTGTCATCGCCATTGGTGCCAGGTATGGTAAGGCTTCATGTTTATTTACCATTTTGTTGGCGCCCTCAGAACATTCAAAGAATCCAAGATTCGGGAGCTAAGATGAGAAGAGAGCGACCGTCGACCTCCCCCACCTTGGACCATTCGACCAATCTCACAGCAGCTAAAGCATCATGACACCTTGCTATGGAACACCATCACGGCCTCACCGAGCACGGACTGGGCCCCCGAACTGCCGATCATCACTGCCGATGGAGTTTATGTCGATGCTAAACAACTAATGCAAAGAGCGTGACCACCGATTAAATGATCGGTGATGATAGCTGGTAATATTACTTTTAAAGAGGACAGTAAAAGCTGGTTGTTAATTGAAGCTTGTGTAATATTTCTTTTGTACGAGGTGCAAAATGTTCTGCGTGCCTGAGGGCGACTGCCAGCTGTTTTTCCAAAAGTTGAGAATGAAGCTACAACACAGCAAGCTCATAGATGCTCAAACGCCGCCAGCTTGCTTCCAAAGCTCCCGAACAGTCATTGGCTGCACCCCTCAGGAGCATTCTGGCAAAAGTTATGTTTGCCAACGTCACGTCTGCTATGCCACTCCCTTCACTGCGCAGCTGACAACAGTGGACCATCTCTCTTCACTGCGCATCTGACAACAGTGGAACATCTCCCTTCACTGCGCATCTGACGGTAGTGGACGATCTCCCTTCACTGCGCCTCTGACAACAGTGGATCTTCTCCCTTCACTGCGTATCTGACAACGGTGGACCATCTCTGCCGGCGCATCTGACAGCAGTGGACCATCTCTGCCGGCACGTCTGACAACAGTGGACCGTCTCTGCAAGTGCATCTGACAACAGTAGACATCTCCCCGCCGGTGCATCTGACAACAGTAGACATCTCCCCGCCGGTGCATCTGACAACAGTAGACATCTCCCCGCCGGTGCATCTGACAACAGTGGACCATCTCCCCGCCGGTGCATCTGACAACAGTAGACCATCTCCCCGCCGGTGCATCTGACAACATAGGACCATCTCCCCGCCGGTGCATCTGACAACAGTAAACCATCTCCCCGCCAGCGGCAGAGTTCAGCCGTTCCATAGACGCACCCGCCACTCACCCGTCGCTCACACGTGGGTGGAGTACGCCAGGCGGCGGGCGTGACGGCGGCCCTACCCGTTGTCGTCATCACCATAATTTCAACATTCTCCATTAAAGATGCCCTTCCACGCCGCTATAGAATCGTTCTCGGGGCCTTGCCACGTCAACTTTCCAACTGACTTTTTCAACATTTTCCACCTGCACACCCAGCGCTCCGTTCCGGCAGTTCCGCCGCGGCGGCGACGGTCTCGCGCCGAAGCGCGCCAAAAATCGCCGTGTCGTGACCCACCTGTGGGCCACCGTGGCTCGGCACGCGCAAAAAACGCGCGAGTCTCCGCGGAGATGGCCCGATTGAGTGGCGCTTTGCACACGGTGACCTTGTGACGGCGGCGCGCAGTCGGGTCAGACCATACCAGACCAGAGCAGGCCATACCAGACCACAGCAAACCATACCGGACCAGGCCAGAGCAGAGCAGAGCAGAGCAAAACAGAGCAGAGCAGGTCCGTGCACCGGACCAACACAGGACCAGATCGAGCCAGATCAGACCAGACCAGACCAGACCATAACAGACCAGGCCAGACCAGATCAGACCAGGCCAGACCAGACCAGACCAAAGCAGTCCCTGCCGTCACCCTGGCCGCGGGCACCAGCAGACCGCAGTGTGGCGGTCAGCCGCGCCCCTCCCTCCGCCCCCTCGCCCGATGGAGGACCCACAAAGGCTGGCCGGCGGAGAGTGAGCGTGAATGGGGACGCCCGCGACGCGACGGACATGAATTATGGATCGGGCCGTCTGGGCTGGCCCGACCAGGCGCGCCGCGGCCCGGCGCGTCACTGCACGCCGCGTCACTGCGCCGCGGCTGCACGGCGTCACTGCACCACTGCAACAGCGCGCCGCAGTGCCACTGCGAACTGACTCCCTTTATGGTTAATCGTTTCGTTAGTGTTCCTGTATAGCTGCGTTGCACTATGGACGCGTCCGTACGCAGCGTCACGGCCTGTTCGAAGCGCTGCTCCACTTCGTCATGACGTCATCAAGCATTGCGTCGCCGCGGCGCTGGCAGGATGGACAAAACAAAACCAACGCGGATTCTTTCATTTATCCCGGTAGCTACGGCATGTTCAGCGAGCAATACGTTATATGACTCCATGTATGTTACTTAACATTAAGTGGACTGAGCCCCCCTAGTCCCCATCTTTAACGTATATGCTTTATGTTACTACACCTTAATCCCGGATAAATATGCTCCAGGTGGAACAGTTCATCATGGCCACATACATGATCTTTTAAGCCGAAGCTGACTGCAGTTCTCATAGGCTTATTTCATCGAATAAAAATCATTACACAACACCGGTGTGATGACAACATTTGGAATTTGCGTGGGTAAAATACTCTAAAACGACTAAATGAGCCATAAATATCGATATTTGTTTTAATCAAAACGTTCCTATGCCCGTTGCAGACATACCGGGGTGGAGAGCAACACGGAACAGCACTAACGGAGCCTATAAATCCGATACTAACCGCCGTGCCACGCAAACGATGTTAGATATCACGATGCGTGCTTCACCCATCAAAACAATCTGCAGCATTTGGCATCGTCGCGCTCTAATAATATGCACAAATGCATACTCAGGGTTCTTTTATGAGCAACCGAGTATAAACTATCTTACTGAATAGTTTATGCCACACAACATATCTAAGAACCATCTCCCAACAACGTGTCAACAACTCATGCATGCCAACAACAACCCAACAACTCCCACATGCCAAGAGCATAGCGAGTGGGCATGCATGTTGAATGGATTATGAGAGGTCCCGCCCCCTGGCCATTTCAGTTACGTTCCCGCTATTACAACTCAAGATCTCTATCCAGCTAACGACCACATCTGTGCTCTGGTAATTAGGAGACATGTCTATGTGCAGAATCATTCCTACCATGAGTTCCTGAAGCCAAAACAATAGCAGAGCCTCCTACATCGTCGTATAAAGAATCGGGGACAAAGCCTCCTGTGGTTGCTTTGAAGGTTTGCTTAATAGGCATGACTAAATGCATCGCTTCGAGGACAAAACTTTCAGAAAAAAATGAGAGAAACTCCATGCACCTCAAAGCTTGATACGAGCTAGAATGGCCTTCAGCTCATGGCTTTTATGAGCTGACGTGGGTTTATGTATCAGCATATCAGTTTGAAATGACTCAAGTTGCTATGCTGGAGATAGACACAACATGTCAATCATTACGTAAGGCTGGAGGCCGGTCGGTTGGCGATTTGCAGTCGATTATCAAAATTATGAAAAAGTCGGTTATTTACCGCAAGGGAACTCATGGTGACACAGGAAAATGCTGAAAGAGGTTCAGCACGGTAAACGTTACAATACAACTTCTCTGTTTTGCTTGCGCGATCACCAGCACACGTAAAGTCGGAGTGGTGGCACGCAGCCAGATACGTAGATGCACGGTATGATGCCCCGTCACAACATCCACGCAATGCGTTGGGAAGGCTCGGGGCTCATAAATCAACAGGGTTTCCACTCCAATCAGTCCTCTTCTGGCTATCATCGACACAGCAAGACGACCAGTGCGCAAAGTTATTCGGCGTATGACGACATGTGCTCTTTGTTTCAAATTTTGAGGATGTCACGAGTTATCTCACACACTTGCACGACTTGTCCTGGGCGGGGGTATTTTTTTTTTAGCAAGGACTGACATCCATATCACAACGCATAACGCACATTTGTGCACGTTTTCGCAAAAGCTATCATACTTAGTTATGGGGGCACTTTCCTCCACTATGATTAGCCGCTTATAGGAAATAACCAAACATTAAAAAGATGCCAGGCTCACATCCAAATGTATAATACAATTCTAATTGATCACAGACAACAGAAGAAAGCAATGGTTCAGTCCGGTTTCCGCAAGTTTTTTTGCATTTGCATTGTTTTACATTGTTTCAAGTATTCGCGACCAACGCCGGCACTCCTCGCCCAAAACATAACCCCCGCAAGGAAGAGATATATGAGTCTGCTTTCCCATCGCACGTAACCAACCAGAGCAGGTTCCAATGTCGATAATCATCGATCCACGGCAAGGATAACTCATTTCCTCCACGGCAACAGCGGCTCCCATGGCACGGCACTCGTGCTGCCATCTATCGCCAATACTCGAAACTAACGGGCCGGCTGACGTCAGCGCCCGGTGCGTCCAAATGATACAGAGGTCACGTCCGCGGATAGGATCGGCCACGCGAGCTATCTTCGGTCGCCGAGACGAGAAAAACGCCGCCAGACAGATCACGCTGCTGATATGTCACGAGCAAATCATCCGGCCAGACCATCCCTCCTCCCGACGGCGGAACTGACTCCGGGGCCCGCAAATCCACGGCGATTTTTGCGAGGTGGCGCCGGCAAATCGGAACACTCGCAGTCCGCGCCACGCTCTGGCTGGCGATGACGATTTGAAAGATGAGTTCATGAAAAAGTGGGCAACAAACATATAAACCCACGTGCGTTCAATAAACTAAGATGTACGCCGTCATCATGCAATGCTGAGTCGCGTGGATACAGCCAATGACCGCCGAAAGCCACGGTCGCTCGTCCACTAAACGCCGCAGCTGGGCGCGCCTCTGGGACGCTCTTTGTCACCAATCCAGTCTGCAGAATGCGGACTGGAAATAGCCCAACTGCGCTGTGAATCACACACCCAACCTGCCAACAAACGCATGATCCTGGATCCATGATCCATGTTCCATGATCCATGATCCATGTTCCATGATCCATGATCCATGATCCATCCATCCTGGAAAGGGCAGATCTCTCCTGCAGTGTTCTTCGCGCGAGAGTTAATGGCGCTCCGCAACCTGAGGCGCGCGCTGCAACTGCGCTGGGATTCGCCGCCGGTTGTGAGCCCGTTGCTCATAGCTCAGACCTCATGGAACGCCGACAGAAAACAAACACCATACCGGACGCGCCGAGACGGGCTCGTGCGCTCCATACCCGTGACAGAGCAGGCCACCGGATTCCTGAATTAATAGCCCGGCAATGTCTGCAATGCGAGCGGGTTAAACAAACCCGATCAGCATCGCATATGCTAAGTCGTTGCATGCATATTGCAGACCGAAGGACACCCAATACCTACGAAAGGTTGCGGAATAGTTGGGCACCGCGCACCGGCCGGAGCGAGCGAGTGTGCCCGCGCAGGGTCACGTAACACCCTAAGAGAGCCACTCAGCAGCTACCGTGCCGGTTGGTAGCTGGAACACTAGACTAAAACGTCTATAAAAATGATGCTTTTTCATCCTTTCATCCTTTTCCATCCGTTTCATTACCACCACAAGTGTTATATATATATATATATATATATATATATATATATATATATATATATATATATATATTGTCTCGCCCATGTAAAGTGACGCCCCGCAGCGTAAATAGAAAACTCTTGACAACTAGTGTGATAACAAAAGCAGGAGAGTATGCCAACTTGCTATGCATTTAATTTAGAGACTACGCTGCCGCTCCAAGGTCATAAGACCTGAGACCATTATGTAAAATGACACTTAAGCCTTTTTGCTCATGGATGGCAGAATTTCTAAGCCACAGCTGACCAAGACTAGCATTGTACAATATTCACAGCCTTCCATGTAGAAAACTAGCTAACGCAATATTCTCAGCCGCTCGCCAAAACTCGTCGGGACGTATGTTCGGTATGCGCAGGCATAAAGAGATACAGCCCCTGCCCAATCATTTCAAATTACATTCGCAAATAATTCCGGCATACACCTCTGATATATTTTTCGTCTTTTTTATTCTGGGGTTTTCTATTTACACCGCAATAATTCCGGAAAATTTTGTCTTTCGGAAGGACACGTGAACCACGTATACGTGACCACGTTGTTTTCATTATGAACATGTTTCAGTCCATGTCGTTAGACAAAAAAGAAGAACGCAGTTGGCCTGCATGAGATTTCATGCCGTCGAAGGAATGTTTTCATAACGGGAATATCCTATTCTTTTGAAGAAAAGTAAAACAAGATAACTTTTTAGGACAATATTATTAGTGCCGGTTTTGCTGTCGTAGACTGATAAGCATGCAAGATCATAGCTTTGCATCAATAGGCTGATCGGCACGCGACGACACCCCGACAGATGGATTGCTTTGCTGACTTCTGACTCTTACCAAATTTCCTGATTTCTGAGTTGTTTTTTCTACAGGTACATCAACGTGCGGCGTGCACACACTGTACATATGTATAGTGTCTAGCCCGTCTGGGCTTTTTGCTGGCTCTTTGCGGGCACCTTAGAGACAGGCACAGTATGGCCTCTCCTCCCTGCTGCATGCATAATCACGCGCTTGAAATTTAAGATCAGTACAAAGGCAGCTAACAATCTCGAGCTCTGCTGATGCTCCACCCAACACAAGCGCAAAATTAGCCCCACCTCGCATGGCTAGGATGTTAAACGCAGTAGAAGGACGCCATGACGTCATGGGTGCCAATTATTTCTGACCCAATACTCACAGGCCAATTTTAAAGATGGCCTTCTTAAAAAAATCTTAAAGATGGCCCAATGGCCTTCTGTGACCATTGGATGGTGAGTGTGTCTGAACTTCCACATTCTTCAGATGAGCTAGTAGCTGCGCACGTCTCGTGCGCAGCACGCAAGGCCCTCAGCTGCTCAGCGACGCGCGCGCCACGTGCATCGCGAGCGCGGTCTATCCTTCACCCCACGCCGAGTGTCAGGGCATGGCTGGCTGCTGCAGCGGCTGCCTGCTGCCGACCAGCGGCTGCCTGCTGGCGAGCAGCGGCTGCCTGCTGCCGAGCAGCGGCTGCCTGCTGCCGACCAGCGGCTGTCTGCTGCCGAGCAGCGGCTGTCTGCTGCCAACCAGCGGCTGTCTGCTGCCGAGCAGCGGCTGCCCGCTGCCGAGCAGCGGCTGTCTACTGCCGAGCTGCTGCGGGGCTGTCCACAGCAACACACCTCAGCCAACAGGGTGGGGCACCGACGCCGATGCAGCGGAGCACTGGCGCGGCCCGCTGGTGTATCACCATCGGCAGCCAAACATCCAGCCAGAATCTGCTCTCCCAGGACAGGCGGAATCCCAGCGGAATCGCCCGACCGGCAGCGGATCGGTGGTGTAAGCGCCGCCGCACGTCCAGCGTCGTGTCTAGGCAGCGAAAGCATGCTATTTAAGCCGCAAGCGCGTTTGTAGCACATGCTGTTCGACAATATGCTACACAGCCCTCGCGACAGCCTCGGCAAGCTTCGCAGCCCAGCCCTGCCGACAGTCTCCGAGCCCTCACAGCCAGCCTGCGACAGCCTCAGCGAGCCTCGCAGTCAGCCGCCGACAGTCCTCGAAAGCCTCGCAGCTACTGCGACAGTCTCGGAGTCTCGCAGCCAGTCTGGCCGACAGTCTCGGCGAGCCTCGCAGCCAGCCTGCCGACAGCCTTGGCGAGCCTTGCAGCTAGCCTCGGTGAGCCTCGTAGCCAGCCTCGCCGACAGTCTCGGTGAGCCTCGCAGCCAGCCTGCCGACAGCCTCAGCGAGTCTCGCAGCCAGTCCGCCGACACCGTTGGTGTCTCACGGGTCCCAACTAGAAGCCGACTTGTCAGCAGGGGCGCGCTGCCTCGGCTCGTGCTCATATCGCCCTGGTGTCGGCCCTACAGCGCATTTTCCGCGGCGCCCTGCCCACCATCGGCCAGGGCTGCGGCGCACGCCGCGCGACGAAGACGGCCTGGCGGTGGGTGGTGTTCGCGGCCGACGGGCCAGCCGGGCGCCCCGCCGCCACACGCGCTACAACCACGCCGGCACCACCGGCAGCTGGTGCAGACGCGGCGCCCGCACAGTTGCCGGTGGTGCCGACCGCAGCAGGCGGACGTCGCGAGTCCCGGTCCACGTCAGACGTCAGTGCGCGCCGCCAGGGTGCCGAGGCGACCCTCATCAGCTGCGACCGGACACCTCGGACGGAGCAGCGGGCCTCGCCGTCCGCGCTGCCGGCCCGCCGCGCCCGGCACGCCCGGCGACCGCCCCTTGTCCTGATCGGTGGCGACGGCTGACGACGACGCCTTCTCAGCGGCTTGTCGCGGCCGCTCTATGCAGCGCAGGCGGTGGCGGCGTCAACATCGGCGCCTCACGAGAGGACCGCTTTCTCACGACAGCCCCGGCGCAGTGTCGAGTGTGAGCTCAGCGTTTGGACGGCACGGCGGCTCCAGCACCGGGTGGCGCCGCGACGACGCAAGCATGGCGCGCACCCGTGAGCTCGGCGTTTGGACGGCACGGCGGCTCCAGCACCGGGTGGCGCCGCGACGACGCAAGCACGGCGCGCACTCGTTTGGTCGTGTCAGAACAACACGCATTCTGCAATGGTGCAGCACTGCATATGCTGCTGCCGTGCTTAAAGAAATTGACACTGTGCATGCACTAGCACATAGGCGACACATGCATGGGCGCAGGTTTTATAAACAAGAGAATGTGTCTATGGCTACATTTTGCATCAATTTACATCGATCAAAATGTAATTTTAGGGGCAGTCAATCGGCTCAAGTCTCAATTATTCCCTTGAAATGGGTGCATCGCTGATCAGCGTGGTGGTTGAGATCTCCCCGATAAAAGGCATGGCTACTGTCAGTTTTAACTCTGGTCCCAGATCCCATTTTTGACACCTGCAGACGAGGCAGCCCTATGTGCTGCTGCGTGATGATCAAGCCACTGTCGGTGCCGGCCGTGCATCACTTTCTTTTACTGTCGTCCTTCTCGTCTTTGTCGTCCTTGTCGTTGATTAAGTCATGATAGAAGCTGATTGCAAATCGGAAGAAAAACGCAGCCGAGACAGTGTTCCTTGTAGTAAGGTCTCGGTCCATTGTCTAACTCCCCAAATGCATATCAAAGAACGGCTAAAAGGTCACCGGATAATCGCGCTGCGAAGCCGTGCTGGCCACTTGAGATCCTGATGCGTTCTTTAGCCGAAGGCTGGGAGACAACACGACCAAAAAGCTGATTTTGTCTCAAACGCTCGAGAGCTCGGCGTGTTCTTTAACGGAGTGGCTCAGATATGACGATCACGAAGTTGATCTTGTGACAAAATCCGATCCGTAACAATATTTGAATCTGCGGCGCAGTTCATTTATACGTTGACAAGCGAAGAAAGTTGGAATTAAGTTACAAATTGGTGCTAGGCAAAATCTGGGTAAGAAAGGGCATAACGACGGCAATGATCCACAAGACGTTTGATGGACCAATAGGCACGATCAGCAAGCTGGGGGAATTGATCAACAAATATTTTCACACTACTCTGTACACCAACACAACACCATCGCAGTCATTGACATACACGAGCTGTAGAAAATTACCATGAACTCTCTGTTGACAAGTGCAAAATCATTTCCATTTTTAATCCAAGACGTAGCCATTTATCATGCATCAAGAAGAAACTGTGGTGTGAGCAAGGCATGCCTTAAATATTTCTTTGCGTTTTTCTGTTCCTTTTTATTATCACCAATGACGAAACAGTGAGTTAGTCCCAGAGGTCAGTCATTTGAAATGTCGGCACCTTAGACAGCTTACGAGCCTCACTAAATCGATGGCCATGCCCAGCATCCTGAACAGCTAAAACAAACCATTCGTTTCCATATTTCCATATGCATAACCCGTCTAAAACGCATCCATGCATAATGCCATGCCGGACATGAGCACACACCAGGCTTCTGCATTGTTGCATCGGTGGAAAATCCAGCATAAAGCTACTCGACCAAAATTAATGGCATGCGATCAGGGTCCCACAACGAGAGCGGAGACTGAGAGGCGTGCCCACGTACCCAATCATGTCGCAACTGAACAGTGCGCCTTTGGCGCTGAATGGAGAGAACAGACCCCAAATAGCTTCGATCTCCTCCAATCCACCTCCCCCCCCCCCCCCCCCCCCGCCTCCACCCACAAGCTGGTGGTGACATCCGCGCGTGAGGCCACGAGAATCTCAGTCAGCAGGAGCAATACAATCTCCACAGGAGCGAGGGATTGTAGATCACTGTGGCAGCCCGGCTCGAAGGCCGTCGGCTGCCTTTTAATGAGCGACTGACAAAGCACCGCATCCTGCATTACCGGACACCGGCACCAGGAGGCGTGAATATTTTCGCGGCTGCGATAGACCTCTGTGGCGTAGGCGGCCTGGCGCGGCCACCGCCGAGCCCGGTCGAGGCGGCCTCGAGGAGCAGGTTGACCCCGTGTGAGTCAGTGTCTCCCCACGCCGTGACTCGTGACGCGCAGGGTGACAGGCACGGTCCGTGGCGTCGTCCCATCAGTCGCCCTCCCCCGTGGGGAAGGGAGGGGGGGGGGGGGGGCGGGGGCGGGCGCAGGGTGGAGGGGCCGCGATCTTGCACCATCCCCTCCGTCACCTGGTATCGGGGCGGTGACACAACGGCTTGGCACCTGCTACAAAAGGATGCACGGCAGCTGATGAGTCAGGCGCGAGGCGCAAGTCAGGCGCGAGGAGGAGTCGACACCCGCATCGTGGAATCAGGCGTCGCTCCAATGGCGCCTGCGTGATGTGCATGAAGGATAGCACAAGCGCTTCCCCTATATCCGACACGATCTCAGGAAACGTCTGCATTTTGCTGGGTCCTTGACAATATCCCGACTTAGACCATTGCTGGATATTTTTGTCACCGTTATCACTTCACAGGCCCGGACGAGGACCGGCCGGCTGGCAACAGATAAACGTGCCCTTTCACCACAAGCGCGCTTGTATCAGCCGGCGATCCAGCCAGCTTTCTGGGAATGATTCGCATGTCTTTCGGGCCGCTCATTGCTATTCGAGCGTTACAAACCGAGCCCGTCGTGCCCACCCGCCTGGAACAGCCTCGGAACAGGTGGCCCTCCTCGGTGCAGTCGAGCCGCCGCGCCGCAGCGCCCGCACGGCGGTGCGGCGCATCCACACGGCCAGGGGCTCATTCGGGGAGAACGGCAGGAACGGCTGAGGACAGGCTTGAGGAAGCCCAGCCCTTCTTGGATGAGTCCTTTCATGCGCGTGGTCAATGCTCGTACCAGTTAAGTACAAGCAGTTGACGTAATATGGACGCAGCACGAGTCTGTCTGTGCAACTCACATCGTTATCCGAGGTCGCGTGGTCATGTAGTGCACGTGGTCACATCTTGGTGCGTGGTGAGTCAACGTGATCATGCGGACGAACAGAAACACCACACAGTTCGTGTGGGTCGAGGTGGCCTTTTCGCATCAGTATCGGATCACTGGACAGCGCGCTGGGTAAGTGCTTGCAAAGCAGTGAACAAAGCTCAGGTAGCAGTCTCATGACGCAGCCCTACCAGCCGGTGGGAGCTGGCTCTTGCCGCCGGGGGCGGTGAAGTTAATGTCCCAATATTGTGCAAATGGTTTTCCAAACTGGGCGCTCTCAGCTATCACGCCTGACACATTTTACAGGGGAGGAACCCAGGTCAGCCGTGCCCCACCGCTGCATCAGGCGGCGCCCGCAAGAGCACTACGCGGTGAGACACACCATGATGCAGCCAACAATCTCTAAAGCTGTAAGGGTGTCATCTAAAACTGTATGGGTGCCATCTAAAGTTGTATGGGTGCCATTTTAAGCTGTATGGGTGCCATCTAAAGTTGTATGGGTGCCATTTTAAGCTGCATGGGTGCCATCTTAAGCTGTGTGGGTGCCATTTCAAGCTTACTCGCATCATGGTTTCCACCACAAGTGCGGTCGCCTTCTCCCGCCACGATCCACTTCGAGCCAAAGGATATAGAAGTGATGGTGGTACCAGATGATCCTGTCGCTAAGACGGAAAGCATGTGACTAACGCGCTAACTCACGCAGACTTACCGCTCTCAACTCCTCCGAGTCCACCAACCCTCCATTCACTCCGGGGAGCACTCCCCACACCGCTGGCCACCACTCCCACGTCCGCCTCACCTTATCCACCCCTTTCCCCCTGTTGGCGTCCCTGTGCGCGCCCCTGCCGCCGCCGGGCCGACGGCGGACACCGTCTCTGGTCCGCCGGAGCCGCCGGAGCCGCCGGTCTCGGCGGCGGCCGACGGACGGCCCCCCATGGCGGCATCTAATTTGACGCCACGTCGGCCGCCGCCGTCCGCCTTCATTCAGAGCGCGCTGGCCGGTTTTTGCGCCCGCCGCCGCCTTTGACAGGTGCCAGCCCGGTATGTGTGTGTGTGTGTGCTGGGTGTGTATGCACATGTGGAGGTGTGCTCACGAAAGGCTGACCTCACCAATAACTATGGGATACCTGGCAGCAGGCACTAATGACAGCTAGCTGCTACATGCAACTGAGTTAAAGCAAACGCAAACATCATATCGTAGGCTTCGAAAAGAGAATAGAATTATGTGCTATTGCTAAACGATCAATTCATACAGTAGCAACCATCTGCGCTGCAGTAAATGGTAAGCAGATTGCAGCAATTCTTTGCATGACGTACTGGTCCCCGGGTGACAGCTTTTGAAGAAGCGCTCTTTCTCCCACCCCCTCCACTAGGAAGGTAGGCAGCCGTTTCGTAACTGTCAGCCACATACAGCCGCCCGCAAGCTGGAGCTGGAGAATGGCCAGTGCCAAACGCCAGAGAGCTGCCACTGTCCGAGCCTTCTGACCCTCACCGGGCCAGGTTAACGGCCGTGCAAGCGCGCCGTGTCCATCTCATGCCGCCGACGTTCTCGCCCGAAGAGCCAGGGACGTGGACGTGACGTCTGGGACGTGACGGCTGTTATCTCCCGCCCTCCGACAGAGACAGCGCTCGTCTCCACGCCCACTGCCCAATGCTCGCGCTCACATGCCATCGCAGCGCGCACGGACAGCCGCGGCCCCGTGCGCCTCCGCTGCAGCTTCGCACCCTCAGCTCCGGTGGCGGCGCACGTCGGGTGGCGCTGGTTTGAATCACAGTACTTCGGCCGGCAGCGACCACTCCAGGACTGTGGGATGAAGGGAAGTGGAGAGTGGCGGGGAGGGAGTGCGTGCGTCTGGAGGGCTGCGCTGCCGAACTGGCCCGCACACTCCCCGGGTTGGTAAGTCGCGAACTCCCCGGAGACTGTGCCTAACCCGGAGCCAAACTAAAACGCTCATCAGTCAAACTCCCCCCCTCCCCCGAGCACCCGCACGCTCCCCGAAGTGCGTGCAGGCGCTCAAGAAAAGCTTCATCCATGGATGAAACTTCCTCCTAAAGGAGTTTTCTCGAGGGGACGAACTGATACATCAGCTTGCCCCGGGATTTCAGGACAAAGCGACGACGAATGAGGAAAACGAGGCGGATGCGTGGTGTTGGCCGGCCCGCCTCTCCGCCAGTGCACGTGCCGAGTGGTGTGGCTGCAGCGTCCAGGTCGACGTCGACCCCTGTGCAGCGTTGGCTGACGTCCGGTGGGTCCTCTATGCAGCCCGCCGCGCAGATCTCGTTCATTACGTCTGCCGCACGGATCTCGTCGGTTACGTCTGCCGTGCGGACGTCGTCCGTTAAGTCTGCCGTTGCGGATCTCGTCCGTTACGTCCGCGGTGCGGACGTCGTCCGTAACGTCTGCCGCGCGACCACCGTCCATTACGTCTGCCGCGCGGATCTCGTCCATTAAATCTGCCGCGCGGATCTCGTCCGTTACGTTTGCCGTGCGGGCGTCGTCCATTAAATCTGCCGCGCGGATCTCGTCCGTTACGTTTGCCGTGCGGACGCCTTTTGTTGCGTCTGCCGTGCGGACGTCGTCCGTCACGTCTGCCGTCCGGATCTCGTCCGTTACGTCTGCCGTGAAGATGTCGTGGGACTTAATGCGATGCCCCCAGCCGGCAGGTGCCGAGAGATCTGCTCAGCGCATCTGTCCAGCGGCTGATACGAAAATTAGCTCAGCAAGACTGTCTACGGGTGGTTCAGCGCTGACGACTTACGTGGACCGTCAGAGTCTAGAACTGTTGGGATCCGGGATTCAGAAAAGTGCTGGAGCGGTTTCGGTGCTTCGTAATTTGGAAGGCCCGCGATTACGGTAACTGTCCCAAAGAGCCATTTTCGCAAGCATGAATGTTGCAGGTTGACTGAATTATGCCTTTGTCTAGCCTGTGCGTAGGATATCCACTATGTATACACACTTCTAGTCGTGTATGGTTACGGGAAAATCCTGACTTCCATACGATTCGTTCCCATGTACGAATATTGCTGACCGGCTAAACATTGTTCAAAAACGATATTGGCAATGACAAGAATAAGACATAAGGATGATCAGGGATATTCCCCATGGTTGCCCGAGAGGACAACGATTAACATTTAATAACAATTCCACTACAATAAGCGCATGCTCTTCTCTTACCAGCTCCTTTAGGTACTGCCGGATTCATGATTATCATTCAACAACACAAACGGGGTCCAAATAAGAAATCGGTATTATGCATGCCAAGTTCCAATACGCACGATCTTTAGCAGGGTTGGCGGGGATGCCGGGAACTTATAAAATCACGATGAACGAGCCAGACGGCAAATACTCGACTCGGGTCGTCGGGTCCGGACGCGCGGCGGTCAGTGGCGGCAAGCTCAGTCAGCTGTGCGAGCGGAGGATGGCACGTCGGCGCAGCCCGCCCCGCGCGCTCGGTCGCTCCGGCCCGTCCGTGTCCCCAGGCGCCCTGCGCGACGTCGCGTGCCGCCGGGAGGGGCGCCGCGCCGCCGCCCGCGCCGCCCGCAGTGCCGGCGCAGCGCGGAAAACAATGCCCGCTTGCACAAGGTTACAAATCCCCGGCGTCGCCGCGTCGTGGTCCAGCTAATGGCACCCATCCATCGACCCAGCAGCCGGTGGGTGCCGACACAGGGACGACACCCGCCCGGCCGCGCTCGCCGCACCCGCCGGCGCCAGCCGGGTGCCAAACGGGAGAGGGTGCAGCGGTGGGTGTGGCCGTCACAGCCACCATGGGCGCCCGCTGCTCGACCGGTACCGGTTCCTCCGGGCGGGTGTCCGTCCACGTGACGGGCGTCTCGCCGCCGAGAGCAGCTGGGGCGGACACCGTGACCCGTCCCGTTCCCCGGCGTCCGGCTAGCAACGGGCCGACGCCCGGCGGACGGTCGCGGCGACGCTCGCGGAGCCCACCAGCCGCTCCGGTTCGTCCGCGGTCGCCGTCGGCCGCCGCCCGGCCGCCGACGTGGGCGGAGATCGGCCGGCGGCGGCGCGCCGCACGTAAAAGGCACGCGGGACACGGCCGCGCCGTGCGCCACCGCCTGCGCGGGTCGCGCCGTCGCGGGGCCCGGCCGCACTGCGCGGACGGGCCACTGCAGCAGCGGTCCGCGGACTGGCGCAGGACACGGCCAGGACGGAGGTCACGTCTGAGGTCACGGAGGTCACGTCAGAGGTCACCTCTGAGCCCGGCGACAGAACTTGTATTCAGACGCACAATGTGCGCGGTTCCCATACGACGTATGTGACACACAGCCAGCAGGAAGGTAAAAGTAAATTGCGACTTTTGCGATGGGATGGAGTTCAGCACCGTGACCCTCTGAGTCTTCCTCCGTCGAGGGTGAACAGCGCCCCCAGAGGCGCCTCGCCGTCAGGTGTGGGCGTCATCAGGGGTCTGAGTCACGGAAACGCTCGGGGTGTGAAGCCGAAGCTGATCAGCACGAGCCTGCCCACGATCCTCCTGCCACGGATTGTACGCCAGCCCCAACGCACTGGATTGGCCGTTGCTTCAATCTGCGTGCCACCTCTCACTTCAGATAGGTCGAAATAAAATAGCAGCAATTATCGGGAAGAATGAATGCTTATCGGGGATGGCAGTCTCAAAGAAAGTAAAGCTGCAGCTGGAAGTCCGACCGGCACGGCGAACCGCGTCATTTTTAGAGACGGAAGTGCACGTCCCGAAGGGCCCGTGGTTCATCATCCCACAGCTTGCCAGATATCTCCTTCGGCTGTCTACGGTCGGTTTGTAATGCTCGGTGCGAGTTAGAATGCCAGTCGATGATCAGCGTAATCACAGCGATGGCGGGGGTGGCGACATTTGTCCGGGCCTTCGGGGCGGGCGGCAGCTCTACCACCCGTGCGGTTGTCGACCTCGGAGCGGGCGGCAGCTCCACCACACGTGCGGTGTCGACCTCGGGGCGGGCGGCAGCTCCACCACACGTGCGGTGTCGATCTCGGAGCGGGCGGCAGCTCTACCACACGCGCGATGTCGACCTAACACCAGCCCCGTCAATCTCTTCCGCCCACTGGCGCCACATAGAGCAGCCGACCGTCCTCAGCATCGGCCGTCGATGTCCATTGCCTGACCCGACCTGAGTGCTGACCTCACCACCCACCATGCCCCCTCACCCGACACGTGCTCGCGGGCGGTGACGACAGCGAGGGGTCGTGTCGCGCCGACCGCGGCCCGCCAACTGCTGTCGGGAGCCCCGCCTGATCAGCGTCCCGGTGTAATGCACCCCGTCTTTTGGTCATGGAGTTCTGTGAGATTGGCCAACGCTTCCTTTAAGGCGGCGTCGGCGAGACCAGCGACGCATCACTTTGCATGTCGTTTGTCCGGAGTCCGGTCGCGCTCATGTAAGATGCTCCGCGGCCCCTCGAGTGCCGCCCGCGCACTATGACGCTCGGGTGCGGCTCCTCTCGCTGCGCGCGGGCCGCGCCGGTCCGAGCGAGCCCGCAGAGGGCCCGCCCGGCGACGCCGCGTCGCCCAGTGACGTCATCAAGGCCAGCCGACGTCCGGCCGGCAGCGGACCCACATCGGCGACCCGCTGGCCGCTCGATGAATATGTATAACGGCGCCGGCTGATGGACCGCGCGGTCCAGTGAAAGGGCGCCGGTCGCGCGCCCCGCGTCGCGTCGCGTCGCGCCGCGTCGTGCCGCGCCGCCGCCGCACGCGCGACATTAGCGCCGATTAGTATGCAGTGGCGGCGCGGCGCGACGCGCCCGGTGCAGGGGTGACAAAAGTTTATCGTGCGGCGGCGGCGGCGGCGGCGGCGGCGCGCGGTGACGTACCGTTTGACGCGGCGCGCGAGGACGCCGCGATGCAGCGGCGGCACGGCGGGCCGGCCGCCGCCTGAGTTGCGACGCCGTAAAGAGCGCGCGGCGGGCGTCGTGGACCGCTTTTGTCCGCGCGGCGCCGCCTGTCCCGCTGAGGTGGGACACGTGGCGGCGGCGCGCTCTCCGGCAGCATGTCGCGGTCTGCCGTGTCCCGGAGCGGAGCGCGCTTTCGGCGAACTGCTGCACCGTCGCCTTTCTTCTCGTTCTGTCGCTGCACGGCCCCACTCGCTCGTATGGGCGGTGCTAACTTAGATCTCGTTAGCCCTTGCATATAAATGGCCTGTGGAAGGCGCCAGGGGAGGAAGTATGGCATCAGTCGTCTTGATGTCAGCCTTTTTAAATGTGTCACATTCTGGGATCACGTGCGCCGCAAGATATTCATTCTCCCTCTTTTTCGAAAACCTAATCGATTGTTATTGGTCGACGGTCATGTCCAAGACAAAATTTGGAGTAACTTGCTGTCAGTGGTACATTTTGACCACTTCCGTAGCGAAAATGAACATATAAAGATGACCCTTGGAGGTTCGTAGGCTGGAGATGCTTCCATGGTGTAGTCATCCTACATCCATTTTGTACGCAGTGAGCGGTGGGTCACGGAAACATAGTTGATTTCTTACATGCAATAGGCTACGTTTAATGTGCATTTTCTAATACATTATGCTGTGACCAGACTAAGCACAAACATGCTATCCCTAAGTCTATTGTTTCGCACATGATGCATACCAAGTAACTTAGGTACTTAAGCTAGCATTTCAGCAGAGCTTGGTGTGTTTGAAGGGGATTAGCATATTGAGTGGAATGATGCGCTTACGGCTTCAAGCACGTGCCCGTTTTCGAAGACGATAGTAACAAGTTTCTAAGCTATAAGTGAAGCACGTAACGATGGCTACCAGCCAGCAAGCCCCTTGAAGACCCGTGAATAGAAAGACTTTAAGAATATAAAAAAACTTTTCATGGACAACCTTGACATCACGCTCGGAAAAGGAATGCGGTTCCCTACAGAGCATACCAACATTGAATAGAGCCCGCCGAACAGTTGCGTTACCAATGAGAAGAAACGCATCGTGCCGCGGCAGTTGACATAAGCCAACCATGGTTCAGCCTAAAGCTAATCATTCTCAAGTTAGATGCATGTGAAGTGCTGCCGTCCCCTCCTGGTAATTATGGCGTCGTTCCCCCGGTCGACCGTTCACTTTTCGCAAACGGGGTCGCATGTAGGGCGCTTAAATGAGTTTTCAGTGGCAATTTTGTAGCTGTGGCCCCATTGGCAAATCCTGCATACGACTTCATCGGCGTGTCTCAGTTGTATTCACTATCAGATTGATAAGCATACTGGAACCCGACTACTTTATGTAGCCAGTATTTTTTGTTGGATTTCAGGTCATCGACGCAAAATGCATCAAAGCTCATGTGCCACGTGATAATGAGACCGTAGCATCGTCAGCAAGTTAGTGCGGGGACACGAACAGCGACAACAACCGACTTGTTCAACTGACAAGTGAGTCTCAGTGGGGTTCAGGTTCTGGGCTCTAGAAACCATCATGACAACAGTGCATTCGGAAACAGTGGAACCGACATATGATGGATCACATCGTCAGATATCCCAATTCTCGTTCCTTGCATCAGGTATAAGCGAGACGGGCAGCACCAATGAATATTTGCGGCCCGTAGCCGACACCGCATTTGTCCAGTTACACACAGACGCCCGCAGTTGCCAAGGCAACCAACGTCACAGCCTGTCACGGGAGTTGGCTGATGTAACCGCATCGGTGGCGAGGCTCTAACTCACAGCCTTGATGTCGACGTGGCCTCCTCGTGCACAGGGGGTTATCCACCCCCGCCATCGGTCCCCCGGTGCCGCAGTCACCCACGGCCGCGGTCGTCGATTAGCACGGCGATCATTAGAGCGTCCCAGTCGCCAGACGGCAGCGCCGCCGAACCAGCCGTCCGCCACCCGTTCGCCAATTAGATGATTTAATTAGCCAGCACTGGGCGACTTCAAAGGGGACCCGGTCGTGATCTGGACGATTGCATTACCGTTGACGACGGTGCGGTTTTCCGCGCGATTGCGCAGATGGCGGAGCGGGATGCAGAGGTTCCGGCCGCCAGCTACACCGGGATCCATACATGTCACTGGAATGTAATCGGCTTCCCTGCACGGTCTTACACAGACTCACGGCAAACACGCTGCGATGTGTTTCAAACCCGCGGCTTGGCTGGGCAAGGAAAAACATCACAGAAAAGTCAACATCAAGGCTTCCGCGGTAGGCGAAAGGCTTGACATTTCGTGACGTGGGTTCTGGCATTAACAGCGCCATGCGAGTTATCAAGTCACGGCACATTGTTAAGGACCAAGATGCCGCCAACACATGTCCACGTTCGGGAGGCAGCGTAGGGACTTCGGGGCCACGTAAAAACACCGAACGGCGGCCAATAAAATGAAATAAATAAATGGTAACATATTATATAATAATTAAAAATAAATGACCTGATAAAATAGCCACTCCGCTGAAACTGGGGCGCTGTTCCCTGAAAGGGACAGCAGCCGTGAGCCTTCCGAGCTGGAAAAAACCAGGCGATCGCAGTTTGAGAGCGGGTTCCTGCCGTTGCCTGTCTGGGTGGCACCTCTAATGATCATCAGTCCCCCTGATGTGATGGTATCGCAGCGACCTGCCATTTTAAATAACCTCATCAGGAGTCGAGACGGCCGGACCGCGGCGCGCACTTAAATGGACACGTTGTGATACCGTCAAAAGTACGCAATAAGCGTCTGTAGTTATCGCGATGGACATTGGAACTGGCGCAGTCCGTTTCGGCGCGCTGTTGTTAGTACAGCGCGCTGGGATCAAGCGATTACAGATGCAGTGTTTGGTGCAGCGGCACAAGCAACTGGTGCAGGCGCTGCCGAGGCGGTGCCCGGCTGGGAGAGAGACTTGCCGATGCCGACAGAGCGAAGATATGGCACACTGGTACTGCGGCACTGACGCGGCCGAATACTGCCCTGTCTAGGTCGGCGCCCATGAGGCTGGACTGGTGTCGGTGCTGGCGTGGTAACCGCAGCCTAAATACAGCTCCCATTCCTGCCCCACGAGTTGATGTATACGCATCTAGAATTAAATCACGTCCAGAATTAAGACGCAGACAGCTCCAGCGAACGTAGACCCGCTCAAGATCGAGACGCCTGCCTATCGCGCCACACAGGGAGCGTGATCCTCCTCCTGGCGGCGCCAGCCGGCACGGGCGCCGCCTCCGGACCCGCGCGCCGGGCGGACCGGGGGCGGGGCGGCCGCGGCCGGCTCCCACGGCCGGCCGGCCGGCACGTGCAGCCCGGCCCATTACGGACACGCGGCCGCCGGAGGGCCGCAATCACGGCCGACTGTCGTGACGCCGCGACACCCGTCAGCGGCGAGCCGCGCCGGGGCGCGCGCTGGGGACATCTGGGGCAGAGCTGACGACAAAAGGAGGATGAATGACAAAGCCGTTTCTTGTTCGTGAGTCTGCTTGGTTTAGTGCAATAAGGATTTTAGCACACGCTGTCACCACCTCACCACTTGTACCTACTTGCTCACTGCTAACGCCTACCAACGAGGCTGTCTATTCATGCTTGAGTAGTTTTTCTAACGTCCTGTTATGTAGTAGGAATGCTGTATAAAATGTTATTGCATCGACAACTTCACAGCACGAGAACTAGCTATCTTTAGAAATCATAAGGATTGCATCGGCATTCGGTGGCCAAAAGGGCATGGGTGGTGGTGATTGACCATGATCACCTGCTCGCTTTTCGAGTAAGTTTAACACCACCCGCACGGTTATCCCCAAAATCACTTTTAATGCCGTCGGACCAACCACCCATTCGCCAGACATGGATATATATCTGGGATATGCTAACCACTCCCGGCCCTTGGATCTCAGTCCATGCAAGACGTCCTTGGCCTCGCCCGTCCACTGCCATGGTGTCTTACCGTTTATGACTCGCTCTGCTCCTTGTGTCTGGTGACCTGCACTACAGCCTATTACTCACTGTGCGTTCCATTAGATGCAGAGTGCTTAAATTTTTCGGGATATGTATGTCATCCAGCTGTGCTCAAAATAATAGTTTTGCATTTATTACCTAACCTGAATCATCTAACATTCACTACATTACCTAACATGAGATTACACAAGTACAGGTTTATGCTCGCTTTACCCCACTCTCTTCTCAAAGCTGGGTGGCGGGAGCCCCCACTCAGGCAAGTTTCGCCTGTGGTCGCAGCGCATTTCCCGCGTAATTCATGCGCGTCAGTCTGGCTCGGACCCGCCACCCGCGCACGCTACAGCGCCTATCTCACCCGGGCAGACGAGCGAACCTGGACGGCGCCGGTCCGTTCGCACAGTTCGCCGCGAGTGGCCCAAGGCCGCGAGCGCCGACAAAAACAGACCGGACCGGTCCGATGCGTCCCGCCACGCGGCGGCGGTCAGCTGGCCCCGCAGTTGGTAGTCAACCGGGGCGGGACGCCGGCAGCACGGCCGTAGGGGCTGTGCCGCGGGCCCGCCGGCCCGGGCGGTCACCTCGGCTGGGGTGGGGTCACGGCCGCGGGCTGTGCCGCGGGGCCCGCCGGCCCGGGTGGTCACCTCGGCTGGGGTGGGGTCACGGCCGCGGGCTGTGCCGCGGACCTACTGACCCGGGCGGTCACCTCGGCTGGGGTGGGGTCACGGCCGCGGGCTGTGCCGCGGACCCCGCCGACCCGGGTGGTCACCTCGGCTGGGGTGGGGTCACGGCCACGGGCTGTGCCGCGGGGCCCGCCGACCCGGATGGTCACCTCGGCTGGGGTGGGGTCACAGCCGCAGGTTGCGCCGCGGAGCCCGCTGACCCGTTGGGGTCAGGTCATAGGAGGGAGGGGCGGAGTCGGTCGGCCGGTCAGGTCGCCGGCGTGAGGTCAGCTCGGTGAGGTCAGGTCATCACAGTGCATATGTGACCTGACAGGGAAGGTTCTCAGGGCCGTGGGAAGGTATATGTGACTGCGTTCTTCACGTGCGGGCGCCCATGCGGGGCGCGACCGTACGCCAAGAAACGCCGAGGAATTACGATGCCGCAGCTGCCGAGAACGAGGAAATGGGCATGGCTGGTGGAGTGCATCACAAACGGGAGTGGCAGTGCCTGTATGCCGAACGGCTGCGTCCGAGCACAGAACAATAGCGCCTAATGAGACTGACGCCGGCTAAAAACGCAAACGCCCGTCACCTGTACCCGCCGCCTGGCTGCCCGGCAGCATCCCCACCATATCGCCCCACGGGCAGGCTGGCAGACCGTCCCCGCGCTGAGGCAACGCCCACGCGTGCCCCGCCGCCTGGCCCACTCCGGGACCGGAGCGTCGGCGCTGCCACCGTCGACGGCGCAGCTCCCGGGCGGGGAGTGCTGCCGCCACTCAGCATCGAGCTTTGCCCAGTGTCGCCCCGATGGGCGTCTGTAGATGTCTGAATGTGTCTGTGGGAGACAGGCGCTGAAGGAGCAGGCGAGCGGGCGCAGGCAGCCAGGCGGGCAGACGGCAGCTGTCCGGCACGAGAGCGAGCTGTGCGCGGGTCCAAGTCCGGTGACGGGAGGATGCCACCGCGGCGAAAATGACGCCCGCTGCCGCAGCACCAGCCAGTAGATTGGCGTCTGCCGTACACACATTGCTGCAGCATTCCTGGCTGTTTGCTTCTCGATGTTGTTATGTGGTTATTGGCTACCGGACGCAGCCGACACATCGGTGCACTTAATACCGCAGCAGAATGCTATTGAATTGTAGATTGTGTTAACGACGTTTTGATCATTTGGCCACTGTCATGCTAATGGACCTCTGAAATATTTGTCGCGTCAGAGATAGGCAATGGTGATCCTGACAGCAAAACAAATAGGCTACAGTCAATAGCGACGTCCAATTAACACAGGGATGACGCTGAAAATTTATGAGCAGCATTACACAATGCGCTGTAATTCAATTCATGGTTTAAGACTCTGTGCACCGCAAAGTTGTGATCGACGTGGCTTCTATTGCTGAAGCCGGGTACCGTGAAATATTGACAACATTTACCTCCTTTTTTCAATGACATCGGAGGCACCACAAACAAATCCCGTTCACTTCAGCCACGTAAATAACTCCACCTGAAAGAATATTCGGAAAAAGACGTAGACCTGATTTTGAATACGAAAATGGTTTTCTCACAGTACAACAGGGTGTCCTGATTTTTCCACCTGTGCAATTGTAATGCCTCTCTACTAATGCTCGCTGCCTCAAAGCTACTACGCTACGGACTAAGACGTCCGACGATGAAGCCCTGCAGTGGCTCGCGCGGCATTTCCTACTCATGCCCGCGTGCCCGGTGCCTGTGCCTGCACCAGCTCGTGCTATGGTTCCGCTACGGCAGCGGCGGCGGCGGCCGGTTTGGTCGATGGGGTGCGGCGTGCGGCGTGCTCGCGGCCGACACGGACGCGTCGCCGCCGCAGCCGAGCACCCAATCAATCGCGCGGCGACACACCACCGGCGCCGGGCTCCGCAGCCGAGGTCATCGCGCAACCCCCCCCCCCCCCCCACCCATCCTCACGCCCGCCACAAGATGGGAATCGCACAAAGAAAAAGCACAGCCTATGGAAAGACGTAGTTTTTTACATACCAAAATATATTTGCATATTTTCAGAATGACAATTTGTGTCTGTACGCTCACGGGATATATTAGGTGCATTTTCTATTTCAATTAATACAAGGCCGATCTTGTAAAAAAAAAACTACTGATAAGCCCAAAGTCTGTGCAACCTACGTTGCGCAGTAAGGCACAGTTCAAATTCATTGTCTGTTCCACGTCAATCTTTCGGGGTTTGGCTTTTCTGCATGGCATGACAAAGTGCACGGAAACTGTGATTTCAACTGACGCAATCGATATTCAAAGGTGTTTACGGACAAGGAGCATGTTACCTAACGAAGTCTGCACGATCATGATTTCCAAGCATGCGTTCCACTGTAAGTATACACATTCCCGTAGCTCCAGAAAACACACACACACGAACACATGCACGCACGAACACATGCACGCACGCACGCACGCCCGCACGCCCGCCCGCCCGCCCGCCCGCACGCCCGCCCGCCCGCACGCACGCACGCACGCACGCACGCACGCACGCACGCACGCACAAATCAAAACAAAATACACTCTACAGGAGGCAGATGAGACGAGTTTGAGCACACTCTGCACACCCTCCCGATGTGGAGGGGCGTTTTGGAAGATCGGCGTGCAGCCCAATCGAATGCATGCCAGCGAAGCAGCACGCATGACGAGAGCTGTGCGTTCAAGTGTGCTATGATGAGACAGGCGACATGCACATCTGTTCTCCGCAGAGGTGTGCTGTTATAGCTTTATAATACCGCCTTGTCGGCAGCCACAATAATAAAAAGGGAAATTTGCTCCCAGTGGCACTGCAAAGGCCCTGGCTCCGCAGCAGAGATTGGTGTTGACCCTGATTTCTCAGTGGAACGAACTTGGTTTTCTTCAGTTCGAGCAAAATTTGCGACACCACGCTAAAATAGCGTTGCGTGAAAAACGCAAATAAAAGCATTGACCTCGCTCCCAACTTTTGTCCCGTGGCACAGACACTGCCTGAAATTTAGCGGGATATCTCACATCCATTCCCTGCAAGCTTGTGATAAG
This sequence comes from Pollicipes pollicipes, assembly GCF_011947565.3. NCBI lineage: Eukaryota > Metazoa > Arthropoda > Thecostraca > Pollicipedomorpha > Pollicipedidae > Pollicipes > Pollicipes pollicipes. Next base: position 41,369,258 of record NW_023596420.1, on the reverse strand, counting down.
ACGCTCACAGCTACTTATAAAATGCCACTCATATTAATTAACTGTCTCCTCTGAGAATATTTCGGAACGTAGGCACCAAACCAAGAACAATGAATACTGCAATCCTGGATTTAAAGCTGCCATTTTTTCATTTTCTGTTTTCAACGTCAGATGCACTGAGTTGCAGCTGGCGCAGCATGCTGCAGGGAGTCCGAAAAAAACAAGTGGAAAAAGTCAGATGGAAAAATCGGACGAAAAAGTCAAATAGAGAAAGGCTAAGGTAAAAAAGTCAACTGGCAAAAAGTCGAGCGGAAAAAATTCGCCACGGTTCAAAGCTGCCAGAGTCTAATGGGAAACAGCCGAAGCACAGAAGTCAAAAGGGATGAACGTTGACCGAGATAAATGTCGATACGGAAGACGTCGGAAGACAAATGGTCGAGTGGAACAGAAGCAGACAATGATACAAGGGAACCAGGGAACGGGGGACCAGGGGCTTTGTGGAAACTAAACTGAAACCTGAAACTAAGCCCTGGTGTTTATTAGAGTTTGCCGGGAGGCTCTTCGGACCCCTCGTAACCTAGGTGGGAAGAACACGTGCCCTTGTATCCCCCCGTTGTCTGTGCCACTGGGCGAGAACACCGCAGTGGTTCTAGCAGCATGACAACATTTAAGTCCGTGGCGTTACGGTCGAGAACGCAGTGCAAAAGTGACATTACCAAATGCCATCTGGGTTTGTGGGGTTTGAAAAGGTGACCGGCTGCAATCAGGGTCTTGTTTTAGGATATCTTTAAATCAAGCAATTTATTCTGAAGACTCAGATCATTTAAACGTTTTCTGCAAAATAATGAAAGGATGTGTAAGCACGGAAATTACATAGTTCTCATCACTCGGGTCGTTTTTGCGGAGTTCGAACACCCATATTCTGATAATCCAGGTCAAACAAGTTCTTGCACTGATTGCAAGCTCATATCCAGATGAGTTCATGAAGGCTGTGGCATACGCCCACACACCGTCAGTCCCGCTGCAGATAGGAAGCATATCAGGCCAAGAAGGAAAATAATTGTCGACCGTCTGCGAAGGGCACCCGGCATTTCTGAGTCACGCGAGTGAGTTGCTTAAAGCTTTAGAAAACGAATAGATCATCCGCGTGCAGCAGCGTCATTTTATGCACCTTCGGGGGGACGGGCAAAGTCACCTAATTAATATAGCCAAAAAACAGCTACTGAACCAAGGAGATGCACAAAGTTCCGTGAAATGCAAGGAAACGCTTGGCATCTGAATGCATCACCATTAGTTTCATGACCATCATTTTTAACACATGTTATCCGGTACGCACCTTGTATCCTTTTGTCATCCAAACTCTTTTGTATGTTGGGCCAGCGTGTAAATATTGGCAGGTTTTCAAGAGATACCACCAGGATTGGGATTTGAAAAAGGATACGAAGCGTGGCAGCTTTTAAAGGGAGTACTCGCATTTATATTAGGTTTTGAGCGGAATTAGCCACTTAACAGGTCTTTCGGTGCTGTTTACAATCCTGCCCTTCTAAGACAAAAGCCCTCTAGTTTCTGAGCAGCAAGCCCGCAATTCAAACTGACCTTGGCATGCATGACGCGACAACAGCGTCATTCAAATCCTGTTATTTCATAAGGAACGCGGCGATCAGGGCCAAGAAAAATATATCTGTCGAGACGTTCCTATCCGGCGTTCGTGAGCACGATTTCCAGATATAACGGAGGCCAATTGGCTCTGAATCGATGTTGTGCAAGGTGCGATGACGCGATCAATCCGTCTTGAGGACGACGTTTACTAAGCATGGAATAGTGCTGTCTGGAGCAGTCTTTTCCACCTAAAAAGTATGTCAATATTTGTAAAAGAGCTTGTTTCAACACGTCTGATGCTTGCTGTAATGCCTTCAAATGTGAAACAATTGCTTCCAGCATAAGGCAACTGGTTTTGGGGCATAAGGGTTTTATAAAGTTGTATAAGGTATGCGGTCCTCACTAGCACCACCAGCCCACGCAACCCCAAAAAGTATTCCAAAATCCGTTTTTGGTAGGGTGTGCGGATTAAGAAAAAAATGAAAGGCTGTCGACATTTCGTATCAAAACGAGCGCTAAAAAACAGCAAATTCACCGTTGAAATGATAGCATGTAAACAGAACACACAGGGACGTCTGTATTTTTTGTTTAACCTCTCGTAAAGATGCATGTATTATATGACTATCTCCCCATGCATACACACACAAACACACACACACACACACACGCATATATATATATATATATATATATATATATATATATATATATATATATATATATATACCTTCCGGATGGACGGGCATTTGTCGCCAATCCTGTGTCCTTTTCCTTTCCAGGCCGCCACCAAAACACGGTCGCATCAGATTCTTTCTCTGAAAGAGACTAGCGGAATCCTGATCCTGAATCGTGGTCATCTTTGAAGAAGCGTTTGTGATGCGACATTTACATAAATAAAATCCTGAAACCTCTGCTCTGTGTTTCTGCTAGACGATAACATCCCTCTTTCTATTTACTAATAAGGTTCATAACTTGGGTTCAGGTGAAAAATGGGCGAGTAATTGATAAATGCTACGACCCCTTTTCAGGCATCAAGTACCCAACAAGTCAACACGTTTCTGTGCATTGACTTAAAGAGAATGTTCACACATTTGTATGGTGTTTTGAAACTGAACTAGCCACCTTGAGGACCTTTTGATGCAGTTCAAAGTGATGCTCTTTTAAGACCTAAAACGCTCTGGTTCCTGAGTTATACGTCCGCAAAGTGCGAAAACGGTTTATTGTGAGCCTATTTCAAAGTCGCCCTGGCACTAGCGTCATAGAAACGCCACGCGATCGCTGTCATACTCCAGGCTGTTTCTGCTTATGGTCAAAACAGCATGGCCGCTGATACATTCACAAAAGCGATAATGCGGCACATATGACACAATGCGCGAAGATGACTGACTTAGCAAGATTTTGCTGCTGAATGCGCGTCGCGAACGTAGGCGTGAGCACGTTCGGGTTGTGCGGCACTCGTCGTGAACCGGGCATTTTTCCTTATTTCTAAGCTATAGGTCAATGTTACAAAAAAGAACGCCACTGTCTGCAAAAAAGCACGGCACCCCAAAAAACGGCCAATCTACCGAAAGTTATAAAAAGAAGACACGACGGCAAATCTGCCTTTTCCCCCTGCTGGCGCTTTTTTTTCTGCTGACGTATTTCGGTTGGCGCCTTGTGTACCGGAGCACATAACTTTGCACGGGTTTATGGGTTGGCAAGGCATTACGAAATTAGGGAAATGACAGTAATTTTAGATGTATATTTCATTAAAATTTCACACATGCTGCCCAACAAATTTAAATCTTGAACAAAAAATTATGTTTTACAAGTACAACCTCTTGAGCCGCATTACCATGAACCCCGGTCGGGACTTTGTTTTGAAGGGTGTCACGGTGAAACGCGATGTTGAACGAAAATGTGTGAAATGATGATGTTAAACGCGACGTGGAACCGAAAATTGTGCGGAAATTGCGAGAAACCTGCAATTTGATGGTCCCGTGAGGTGTACATGTGTGAGATGTCACTTATTTGACAACAGTGTGAATCGGGAGCTCGAAATGTGATCACTGGTGGTGTGTGTCGGTGGCTTGTATTGATCGTGATGTGATGGGGAGTGTGCGTGCGAGGATTGTACGTCCAAGAGAAAGCACCGTTTTAGTATTCTGCAAGTCTACTGACCCCCAGTAAAATGTGATATATCGATACCTGCCTCTACCTTGATGTTTGTGTTTGAACATGACAAAGGAGTGCCGGCAAACTAAGAGAATCACTAGCACCTATGTTGCAGGGGTGTACAAAGGCAATTTGGTACTTCATTATGATCTTGCCAACACTGAACCTATTGAGGCATTACAGTATGCAATTAATTCATTGCATGTCATTATATCAGCAATTCATTTTGGTAGTAGGGGCTGGTGCATGCAGCTCATTAATGGACATGCTCAGTAAAGGCTAGCATAGCATGGCTTTGCAAAATTGTCTTTCCCTAAATAATTCTGCAAATATAGAGCTGTGTATTATTGATGCACATTTTAATGTCTTAACAAATTTTGTGTGCACGCGAGCATTACTTGTAAGTCATCAATGTCATGGTCACGACGACTTGTGTGAGATTCTGGGTGCTGAGAAAGGTGGAAAAGTATTGCTGTTGGTGCCCTGGATAGCACTTAATAATACTTTTATAATGAGCCTTGTGTGCACTGGCAGCTTTAACACTTCCTTGCATTTTGCCCATCCAACCATAACTGCATGCGTTTGTCATGTCCACAGCCTTGTGCAAGGTCGGCATGTTTGCAGTACCATTTCACCGCATGTAACATTTCCCTGTTATTTTTTGGTACAGGAGCATGGTGGCTGCAGCATGTTGCATGACTGTGAAAGTGAAAGATGTGTTTGCATGTTTCTCCCCTACGTTTTGAATTTCCAAAACAGGCTGAGCAAGTGATGCCACTGATTGGTTGTCTGCTTCGCTGAAAATGATTCGTTCATTGTATCATGTGTTTTTGGTCAGTCATATATCAGATGAGGAGTCAATACAAGAGTGCACGCTTGACCCATTTTTTCATGATGGAATTCATTATGAAAGCAGCACGGATTGCAGTACGAAAACGAGATTGTTGCTCATTATGTCATGCCACAGTACAGCACTGAGACAGTGCCACAATGGCGCTGTTGACCCATGCCATTACACAATGTACCACATTGGTTGACTACTTCATGTCAAGCCTATGGGAAAGCAGCTTTGTAATTTATGAATGACTGGTAACAACTGATTTCACAATGCCAAAGGACTATCAACAGCAAGAATGTCATTGTACCGCAATGGTTATACCAGGGTGAACTGTTCATTGCATAAATAATCTTAAGCAAGAAGAGCATTCTTGGTAGTCCAACCTTACTATCTTTACCATAGCAATAGCAGTGCTTTGGCAATCAATCCATAGCAATGTTACAATTTTAGTAGTTTTGCATGACACCGCATTTCCAGTTACAAGCAATAGAGAAAGTAACTACTGATATCGATGTCAGGACTACAGCACTGTAGGCAGGGATGGGTCGACAAAACAGTATTGACAAAATTCTCAACAGCATAGCAGCAATAGCAACAGCACAGCATATCGTGCCCTGATATTAATCATCGCCACAAAAGCTGGTGATCGCTACGTTGCGTATGTCACACAGTCCACCAAGGCTCTTCTTACGGCAAGCACCAAGACAAAAAATCCACAAACCAGGCACTAATCCGCCCCCCGACACAACCCCCGCGACGAAAATGGCCGGTTGGCGTCAGCTTTCGTGTGTTTCAAAATATTCTTTAGGTCTGGCTGCCATATGCTGCCAGGTATTGCTGTCGTCACAAAACTATCCCGTGACGCCATCAAACAATGACGTAATGGGGGCATTTTTACAAACTTTGAAATTTTGCAACTTAGCGTCGCTTTTGAACCGTGAAAGCTTATCAATACTTACAGGTAAGCTTTTCCCATCGTATCTAATGCCTACCTCAATATCTTCAAATGTGGAACATTCCATTTAAATTAGTGAGCACTGAATGATGGCCATGTAGCCAACATAGCGTCCTTTC
>NW_023596420.1:41302296-41362614 GCF_011947565.3 Pollicipes pollicipes | reverse complement strand
TTACACCTTTGCTCGCTTCTATCAATAACAGGAGCTGGGAGTTCCGTTATTAGCTGCAGCGCGTGTGATAAACCTCCCCGTTGGCCGACAGAGACAAGAGCTGAGCTCCGTGTTGACGAGAATCGGGCATCGCTTTATTCAGTCGCTTGTTATTTTGCACCAAAGAATACCGGTTGAGGTTGTCCTTGATATGTAACCAGCTAAGCAGCCTGGCAAGAAAGTAACACATTTCATGAATATAATCGTGCAAACAGTGAGCCAACCATTTCATCGTTTTCGATAGTGCAGATATAGACAGGCTTTTCATAATAATTTACGAATTATCAGATATGAGGAACGGGTGCTTTGAAAAAAAAACGCCAATCATGGCTTTGTCAAACGTGTCCTTCCGCCGAAAACAGAGTGCCACGGGAAGTGGTTTTCCGATGTTTCTGTTTTAGAAGACTTCGCTGAGAACCGAGCGCAACATTATTTCCATGGCATTCGCATCTCACGTTTCACAGCAATCCCATTACTGGCCCACTGCACACAAACGAGCCGCGGAGGCCCGGCCGGCAGGTTGCCCAACGCTGCAGGTGCAGTGCAGCCACCCGTTCGCGGCCCCGCCAGTCACCGGCGCCGCCTGCTGCAGCCGGCTCCACCAATCAGCGCTCGGCTGGATGTCGCCGGCGGCGGTTCTGCTGCCGGTAAACAGTGGCTGACGCTCGCGCGGGAGGTTGCCGCGCACCTCCACGCCGCAGAATTGTGCCGTGCCACGGACGGGATAAGCCGACAACTTCCCGGATTAGCCTAACAGGTGAGTCGGAGAGCGCATCGGACTGTTTGGGGTGGTTTCGGTTGGTCAAGGCGCGGGCGATGAAAGCGGGAGAAAATGGACGAGCATTGCGGGGCACTATGTGGGGTATGGCAAGCGCCTGAAACATGCGTTTCATGGTATGCCGATGAAAGTACAATTGGGCCGTTTGATGCAAATACTTATGTACTTTCGCAAACACGCCACTGTGAACGTTGTCGTTGACGGAGTATTGCGGATGTTTGGAAACTAAACAAAGAAGTGGGGCGAAGAGGGAAGAAAATAATCGTGTCATGCAGCATAGGACGAGCAACCGACTTCCCCATTCGTCTGTCCTCCGTAAACAAAAAAGCCACCTTCATCAAGGGTTGAAGAAGCTCGGTGACTACTTTCTCTGAGGTCACGCCGCGCAGTCATCAAGTCAATTCCGAAATGACCGCGCCCATGTTTAATCTGCAGGCCGGCCGACTGGATCTATCGAGGGGGGAACGGGTAGCACAACACGATGTCATCTGTGGGGATCCTCACCCTGCACTCATGTAGGCGACATCCAGTGTCAAAACGGCCGGTGGCTGCTTCAGGTGGTCTGTTCTGTGGTTTACCTGTTTTCCGGGGGCATGAGTGGCTGGCACCGGCTTATTTAGAAAATGTGATTTCCCGGTATGACGTCACCTTACCTGAAGCATCGCACGTTTTGACTTAATGAAACTGTTCTACGTGTCATTGCTTTTGGTACACGAACGCAACCTGGCGGTCACATGAGTCAACCGCTCCTTTCTAAAAAATACCTTGCTTAGAAAGGTTAGCATTGGATTCTTTCGAGCTCCTCAAACCACCGGGTTTCCTGATGGTTTTGGGACATCGCAGTTAAACTATCACTTCTCACTTGTTTTTGCCATTGGTGCCTCACCTCTCATATTTGGTGTACAGACAAGAGACGCAGTTTTTTCCAAAATGTCGACCCGCACCCCGGTCCGCCCCGGGCCAGCTAGGGATGTAACCGTAAAACCACGCCGTATTACAATGCTGACCTGGTATTAGCCGCAAATGCCAAGTAAGTGCGCACAAAATGGCGCCAATCATTTTCTTAATACCAGTGACGTTTCTTAGACAGCATTGATCAATGCACCTGAGCTATAGAATGTCCTGAGTACCAAAGTACATATATGTACGTTGTACTCACAGCGTAGAAAGTGCACCGTGATGCAAGTTTCTGAAAAAAATGACAAGGAAGAGGTTTCAGTTTAAAATGGCACATCACTAGAATGTACAGAGATTTCACCCTTGTATCTCACCTCAGTAAGCCACGGGCTAAGTCTTCTCTGCATCAACTGATGACTATAATCACGAATAGTAATACATTGCTGGATATTTCAAACCGTGGAAAGTCTCTTCAATGCATTACACTGCAGGCGTTAGATAGCCTTGACTGCGCAGGAAAGTGGAGACATTTTTCAACCAATGCTGCGACCAGAATTCACCATTTTCACTCTGGCCTCTGCCTACCTGACATCACTCGAGTGCGTCACAATAGCCGTGATGTCATATCCGTATTTGAGAACCAAATCCAGGCTCTTATATGGTATTCGCTTTCCGTAAGGGGATGCAACATGCAACAATATAGTTTCGATATCGCATGGCAGGTTTAAGATAATTCGCGTTCCTTCCTACCACTATCTGTATTTCATTTAGTGTCAACCGCCACCACGCAGTCCGCGATCCTGCGTACAATCGAGCATAGTAATAACATTGTATTCAAGAATCCTGCTTGCGCTACTTAAGTGACATCATGCACGTTTTGCAATGCCCGAAAAAATATGGGATGTTATGAAGTCGGGCTGCCGAGTTAGAACGTTGCATCTCTAGTGCAGAGGCCCGACATTGCGTAGAGGAATTCAGAACCATGGTACAGCATTTCCCTTTAGTGTATCTTTGGACTATTTAACTGACCACCGCTGAAATTAAGGTTTTATTTCAGCAGTGGAATAACGCTTCAAATGACGGAAAGTGGCGGTTAATACGCACCATTTTTCAGCGAGCACGAGAACGGCCGCTATTTATTGGGATGTGAGTCTTGTCCCCTTACGCGAATGTTGCCTACGCTACTGACAGGAATTTTGTATGATTCAACCGAGAGTCAACGGATGATGTGGTGCACATGCTGTCGTGTGAATAACAGGATTTGCCTTGCTGCTCGAGTTGGAACGAATCATTCAAGCGCGCAGGTAGAATAAAAGCTCACGGGAAAAAACGCATAAAACTTTTAAAATGTTTTGCCTGTCGAAAATAGCTTCGCATGATAAAAGACACCATGCGGATGTCGGTTGCGCGAGATTTTCAGATTCCTTGGGTCTCCAAAAGATATCGTGATATCATATGTTGGAGACACACGCGGCCAAAATATCTGCGTTCACTTTTTACGCAGCAGCCTAGATCTATGACATCCAACTTGTGACACAAAACTTGCGGTCACGTCGACCTTGCATTAAAGAGCGCCCCTCGTACACAACCGGGATTAGTGTAAGATAGGTTCATGGGGCTATTTTTGCGGGTAAAACATATTCTGCATAGTTTTGGGAAGGCATGAGCAGGATGCCTGGACGCACTGCTTTAATGTCTGCCTTTATTTAGACATGGCCATTTGAATTCACAACGGTTAAGAAAGCCCAGTGCCGCGTAAGGGTCACTCCTTTCAGAGTGACAGTCGGATATAGCCTTGATTCGCCAACGCCACACGTAATGCGGTGTACGCTAGGTAGGTAGTGTTGTCGGATCATATGGATGAAATCTGGTCATGTATCGGACTTGCATACATTTGCATAGAACAAATGGTATCGCGTGCTGGTTTTTAGCCTCATAAATTGGGTCTCGACAGATAACACACCAAGGTGAGGCATCCGTCACTTACAATCATATCTTCCACGCCGTTTTTGGTGTGTGACGAGAGATGAGCATGAGTTACCGTGTCAGAAAGATGATCCCCAAGTGTGATGGTGCTGAATATTGCAACAGTGGATGAACGTTTATCATAAAACATAGTGGATATTGTAGCTATGCGTCACTGCTTTGTTATGATTTGATATTATTTATGTGCGGAGCCTTAGTGGTATAGGGTTGCGTTTGTCTGCCTGCGGTTTTAGGGCAAATGAGTTAGTACGAATATGGCCACGAATTACGTTATGCACCTTTCGGTGTTTTTCACCCTCATCCCTCTCCTCCCCCCCCCCCCCCCCCCCCCCCGGTATACGCACCGGCTACGACGGGCGTTTTCGATGTCAAAGATTAATCATACTTCCCGTTTTCGACAGTTTCCGTGGTTATACCTACACTGTCAAAACATTTCTTGAAAGGATCTCAGCAGGATTTGGACCCACACCAGAGCGTAGCGTCCTCTGTCTGAATCTACCTCCTCTTTGTTATGCCTCAATTTTGATCCATCAAAATCTCTCTCTCCCTATGCCGAACGTAATTTGCGTTTGACCCCATATTACCGTTCCGTGTTGAAATTGTTCTTTTCGCAGTATGAAAACAAACAAACGATTCCTATTTTGATCGCGATTACAAATTGCCGAAACATTTTCAGCAACCCGCATTTTTGGGGTGGGATCGCGGCGATAACGTCATCTGTGTCCTCACTGAATTAGTTCGTTATTAGAGCTGAGCACAGCTATCCGAAGATTTCAATATGCCAGCATTCGACCGCATATCCAGATGCGGTGATCACGGGAAGACTGAAACCAGCTGAAGCTGGTGCACTTAGCTATGACGTTATGGTGTGAGTACTGCACCCCCGTTTCGGCACTCCGCCGTGTGAAGTACTGGGCTCTCATATGTAGCGTTCACATTGAAGACAACACATTGCATAGCCATTGCGGCGTTGAGGCCCAGAGGCCAGCCAAGAGACGTTTATTACAAGTATTTGAAGGAAGTGGCGCAACTGCCTATATATGGGTGTCACCTTTCAAAATCGGTTGGGGGCTCAGCCGATGAGGTTGACCTAGCATACTTGATTTCCTCCGGTTTTCTGCCACTTAAATTTGTGTTACCGATGTAAAGGATTGAATATATTTATAAAAAACGACCGATAAAAGCTGTTACAAAAGAATAACATCCCATTTCCAGCCGGTGCCAAGTTGCAGCAATGTGAGAACCTTGCAGTTCGGTATAATTTACGGAGTACAGAGTCTTAGTAAGAGGGACCGATAACATAACCGAAAAAGGCTGGATTTATCGATAATGGGGGTGGTCCGGGCGCAAAAAGACAGTTCTCTACAGAATGGCGTGATGGCGTGCCCTGACAGGTGCAGGATAGAGAAAAGTGCACGTGACATATTTTCTGTGGGTAGCCTGAAAGAAATGTATTATGACACTGCCAGGAATTATCTACACCTAAAAGTGAAACTGAACTTTCACGACCGTAATAGACACGGCGATAACTGGAAGGACCGGGTAGGCGGAGGCTAGGGGCCGGATGGGTCACCAGAAAAGCTGTGATAATAAAAAGCACGACCAGCGCTTTGACATGAATTTGAAGTTGATACGAGCAAGAAAAACCTTGCGCCCGTGATGTTTTGGCATTATGAACTTGGAGTTCACTGATCATAATCACTCTTCATTTGCGAGAAGGTGCTGGTTAACCGACGTTATCAGGCAAGTCATTGTAACATTTTTAAAATAAAAATCGGCGTTCGAAGTTCTGTTCATGGTCAGGTTTTTTTACACCAAAAAACACCGTGCTAGCATTTTCTCACCCTGGAACGCACCTTGCAAAATATATCAATTCCATCCCTCGATACCGTTTTAGAGATGTAAATGGGTGGAAGCTATACCGCGTAACTATACTTTAAACGCCATTCTGCGACGATTTCAAAAGTCTTTCGCCATCATACTGTATTACATTCGGCACACCCCTATGGCTACCAACAAGACAGTCCTTATAGCATAATTCCCAACATGGGGTGGGCACGTTCTGATTCACGGTCGTGTAAGCGTAGTAGTGCTCAAACATCTCTTTTTTTCGTGAGAGCGAATACCCGCAACAAGGTCGAGGTTTGCTTGTGCGGCACGTTTTCGGCTTAAACAGAAGGTTGCCCACATAGTAGCCCTACCCCTCCCCTTTCTAATCGAATTCATGGCATGCATGAATTCCTACGCGACTAAATGAAAATGGTTAAAAATTCCTGGTAGATACGTAAAAATAAAAAGATCGAGAAAACGCAATGTTGCTTTTTTCACACATAGCACGTAGATAGAAAAACAGATAGATATGTATTAGGAGTTTCCATTAAGTGTATTCTGTAGCTTCCACGTCAGTGTACATGCAGTAGTCACAGGGACAAAACAGGCAACGCAGATGAATGCGGTACTGAATTTGACGAATTTGACGAAGCCGAATTTGTGCGCGCCTGCGACTCACTTAACTCGGTTTTCATTTTTTGGTTGTGCTCGTCTCCCAATTGTTGACTCTTGTGCACGCCTCTGTTAACCAATACACCAGGCTCGCGACGAAGTCAGAGCTAGGTGAAACCAAGTCGCCTTTTTGTGAAACTCCCGTTTGTTGATTGCAAGCTGTGAAACAGGTGAATGCCGTCGATCGGTTTGCGATGCCCCTGGGTTCAGTGGTAAATTTTTTTCTGACATCTGGGTAATAAATGACACATTTCTCTGTCTTTTTTATGCGTCCTCACCCTATTTTTTCTTTCATCCTCTCCACCACAAGGCCAGTCAAATTAATGGGCATGTTCTGGGCGCACCATTGACTGCCATTCTGAACTTAAAGCATTTGGTCTATGAGTCAAATTTCCCACCTTTGCTATTGGCAATGTTTGCATCATGTGATGCATTCAGTGGCTACAATCTAGCTTTACATTTCAGGTGACCTAACGGAAGCGCCAAGGCCCATCCCTCATCACATCCTGCATCCTGCAAAGTGTGATCTACAAGAAATGGAGAAGATGATGATGATGATGATGATGATGGTGATGAAGATCTCTGAAACTATCATACTATGCATCTTGCATGTCCCATCCTGTCTGCATTTGACCTGACATGTTCTATATATCATAATAATATCCTGAGGCCTAAATGCATCCTTTTTTAGTTCATGATAAATTGAAATGAGCTACATGCCTTCAGAATATGTATTATAGGCTCATACAACAACATACTAAAACTGAGCAATATTTGATGACACTAGTCAGCAGGCATTGACAGACTCCATCAGCATGGAATGGAGCTGGCAGCTGCAGTATACATGCTAATAGCATATCCAACATCATTGAAATGTTCTATTACACCATACGGTCATGGGTCTTGGGAATACATCACACCACGAGGTAATGACGGGAGTGTCAATTAATTGGAGACGGTTGCAAACAGTCCAAATGCAATAGAACCTCAAATGCTGTTCTGATCGGACGCACCGGTCCAAATCTAACGTGCCTTGATTCGTCCACGACCCGCCGGTCTCCAGCCACGCTCAAACCAAGATGACATACAACAAAATCGGGATCGTAACATGAGCGCCAGATTAGCCCTTGATAGCTTCATCCTCGCCAGCAGCAAGATGTCGATTGCCGCCCTAGGAATGTCGATTGCCACCCTAGACGTGAAACGATACCCTGGAGTTTGGTCATGTAGTTCAGAAAATTGGAGTAAAAACGCGCTTTACGATCGCGCTTTTATATGTACATTTCCCTTTTCCGTTACTCCATGCATTTTTGATGGTTTCCGGCGCCACTATTCAGATGAGTACAGGCCCGCTTTAGCGCTGCTCTTTGCAGCTTAGATGACTGAACTGAAGCCAGTTTCGGCTGAAGTACCCAAATTTTCACAAAATGATAAATCACGCTGCATAAAAACCGTTCAGGTAATGTTTTTGTCCTACATTTTCTATGTATTTGGAAGATGCATGTATTTTCCACTCGTGACTGCAACATCAAAGTGTCAATCAAACCTCCACTTTAGGTTTTTTGGCTCTCTGACCGTCATTTGTAAAAAAATTAATTGTCAAAGAAAGCGAGTTATTTTTTTCTAGAAGTCCGTGAAATGTCAAGTCGTTCTGTGCGAGTTCTGACACACTACATTGACTTTAGTATCGTGATGTCAAAGAAATGTGAAGTGAAGATGCGGATTCCGTGACAAAACTTTGATTTAGCAGCACTGGATGCGACCTGGAAGAACGCCGGCGCGCGTTGAACGGACCTGAAGATTTGTATGGAGTTCTGGATGGGTGAGGGATATAGTGTTCGATTTGGGCACCGTGCACCTTGGTGAAACAACCGCCAAAAGTTGCCCCGTCTATGGCGCCCTCGATGTATTTTTCTAAAGCTTGGTGTTGAGGAGTGTATGTTGTTTCGGTGAAAAAAAATCATTTAAAGAATGCTTCCAGGCCGTTTGCACACAATCAGGTCAGGTCCCCAGCCCTAAAGACCATGGTGCACCATGCACATCCATGAATACGGATGGAACGAGTAATGAGTGTAGGTCAGTGCTGGGCTGTAAACCATGTGTATGGATGCCGTTTTTTAACTGACCCCAATATAATAGGTGTGTAGTTTCCTATCCAGTGTTGAGGGCTCCTCAACTTGGTTTCTAGCTGTGACCCCAAGCTTTTAGAAGAATATGGGACATGGAAAACCTATTTGTGAGCGTATGTTGTGGGTACATTTTGTTATTTCTCACTAAGCAGTCCTCCCAAAGGCATGTTTCAAAATTATGCCTCTTATGTGTACATAAATGGTTTTGTGCACGTAGCACGCATCTTGATTTAAGTGACATCAAATGAAGGACCTGGAGTTTATTATGATAAATTGTCTTGCTGTCGCCAGTTAATTTTGGAATAATCAAAAATGTTCTTATTTAGGGTGTTGGAACTAGAGGGAAGAGTTGCTATAGAGTTGTAGAGTTGCTATAGTCCCCAGCACGTTGGTAAAATTTGATTGGCTCACACGTTGGCTTTATCGGCAATGTTGCAATGCAACTCAATCAAAGCTGCTGATACTCCTATTAACATGAGAGAGATGTTTGTAGGATAACTGCAAATCTGTCTCTCTAAAAACACCGATTTTTCAGTGCCTCTTTGATCTATGTAAAATACTTTTCTTCGAAGAAAGGACGCTATGTTGGCTACATGGCCATCATTCAGTGCTCACTAATTTAAATGGAATGTTCCACATTTGAAGATATTGAGGTAGGCATTAGATACGATGGGAAAAGCTTACCTGTAACTATTGATAAGCTTTCACGGCTCAAAAGCGACGCTAAGTTGCAAAATTTCAAAGTTTGTAAAAATGCCCCCATTACGTCATTGTTTGATGGCATCACGGGATAGTTTTGTGACGACAGCAATACCTGGCAGCATATGGCAGCCAGACCTAAAGAATATTTTGAAACACACGAAAGCTGACTCCAACCGGCCATTTTCGTCGCGGGGGTTGTGTCGGGGGGCGGATTAGTGCCTGGTTTGTGGATTTTTTGTCTTGGTGCTTGCCGTAAGAAGAGCCTTGGTGGACTGTCTGACATACGCAACGTAGCGATCAGCAGCTTTTGTGGCGATGATTAATATCAGGGCACGATATGCTGTGCTGTTGCTATTGCTGCTATGCTGTTGAGAATTTTGTCAATACTGTTTTGTCGACCCATCCCTGCCTACAGTGCTGTAGTCCTGACATCGATATCATAGTAGTTACTTTCTCTATTGCTTGTAACTGGAAATGCGGTGTCATGCAAAACTACTAAAATTGTAACATTGCTATGGATTTATTGCCAAAGCACTGCTATTGCTATGGTAAAGATGGTAAGGTTGGGCTACCAAGAATGCTCTTCTTGCTTAAGATTATTTATGCAATGAATAGTTCACCCTGGTATAACCATTGCGGTACAATGACATTCTTGCTGTTGATAGTCCTTTGGCATTGTGAAATCAGTTGTTACCAGTCATTCATAAATTACAAAGCTGCTTTCCCATAGGCTTGACATGAAGTAGTCAACCAATGTGGTACATTGTGTAATGGCATGGGTCAACAGCGCCATTGTGGCACTGTCTCAGTGCTGTACTGTGGCATGACATAATGAGCAACAATCTCGTTTTCGTACTGCAATCCGTGCTGCTTTCATAATGAATTCCATCATGAAAAAATGGGTCAAGCGTGCACTCTTGTATTGACTCCTCATCTGATATATGACTGACCAAAAACACATGATACAATGAACGAATCATTTTCAGCGAAGCAGACAACCAATCAGTGGCATCACTTGCTCAGCCTGTTTTGGAAATTCACAAAACGTAGGGGAGAAACATGCAAACACATCTTTCACTTTCACAGTCATGCAACATGCTGCAGCCACCATGCTCCTGTACCAAAAAATAACAGGGAAATGTTACATGCGGTGAAATGGTACTGCAAACATGCCGACCTTGCACAAGGCTGTGGACATGACAAACGCATGCAGTTATGGTTGGATGGGCAAAATGCAAGGAAGTGTTAAAGCTGCCAGTGCACACAAGGCTCATTATAAAAGTATTATTAAGTGCTATCCAGGGCACCAACAGCAATACTTTTCCACCTTTCTCAGCACCCAGAATCTCACACAAGTCGTCGTGACCATGACATTGATGACTTACAAGTAATGCTCGCGTGCACACAAAATTTGTTAAGACATTAAAATGTGCATCAATAATAACACAGCTCTATATTTGCAGAATTATTTAGGGAAAGACAATTTTGCAAAGCCATGCTATGCTAGCCTTTACTGAGCATGTCCATTAATGAGCTGCATGCACCAGCCCCTACTACCAAAATGAATTGCTGATATAATGACATGCAATGAATTAATTGCATACTGTAATGCCTCAATAGGTTCAGTGTTGGCAAGATCATAATGAAGTACCAAATTGCCTTTGTACACCCCTGCAACATAGGTGCTAGTGATTCTCTTAGTTTGTCGGCACTCCTTTGTCATGTTCAAACACAAACATCAAGGTAGAGGCAGGTATCGATATATCACATTTTACTGGGAGTCAGCAGACTTGCAGAATACTAAAACGGTGCTTTCTCTTGGACGTACAATCCTCGCACGCACACTCCCCATCACATCACGATCAATACAAGCCACCGACACACACCACCAGTGATCGTACACATTTCGAGCTCCCGATTCACACTGTTGTCAAATAAGTGACATCTCACACATGTACACCTCACGGGACCATCAAATTGCAGGTTTCTCGCAATTTCCGCACAAATTTTCGGTTCCAACGTCGCGTTTCACCGTGACACCCCTTCAAAACAAAGTCCCGACCGGGGTTCATGGTAATGCGGCTCAAGAGGTTGTACTTGTAAAACATAATTTTTTGTTCAAGATTTAAATTTGTTGGGCAGCATGTGTGAAATATTTAATGAAATATACATCTAAAATTACTGTCATTTCCCTAATTTCGTAATGCCTTGCTAACCCATAAACCCGTGCAAAGTTATGTGCTCTGGTACACAAGGCGCCAACCGATTTACGTCAGCAGAAGGAAAACGCCAGCAGGGGGAAAAGGCAGATTTGCTGTCGTGTCTTCTTTTTATAACTTTCGGGAGATTGGCCGCTTTTTGGGGTGCCGTACTTTTTTGCAGACAGTGGCGTTCTTTTTTATAACATTGACATATAGCTTAGAAATAAGGAAAATGCCCCGTTCACGACGAGTGCCGCACAACCCGAACGTGCTCACGCCTACGTTCGCGACGCGCATTCAGCAGCAAAATCTTGCTAACAGTCAGTCATCTTCGCGCATTGTATCATATGTGCCGCATTATCGCTTTTGTGAATGTATCAGCGGCCATGCTGTTTTGACCATAAGCAGAAAACAGCCTGGAGTATGACAGCGATCGCGTGGCGTTTCTATGACGCTAGTGCCAGGGCGACTTTGAAATAGGCTCACAATAAACCGTTTCGCACTTTTGCGGACGTGTAACTCAGGAACCAGAGCGTTTTAGGTCTTAAAAAGAGCATCACTTTGAACTGCATCAAAAGGTCCTCAAGATGGCTAGTTCAGTTCAAAACACCATACAAATGTGAAACATTCCCTTTAAGTCAAGTACAGAAACGTGTTGACTTGTTGGGTACTTGGTGCCTGAAAAGGGGTCGTAGCATTTATCAATTACTTGCCCATTTTTCACCCGAACCCAAGTTGTGAACCTTATTAGTAAATAGAAAGAGGGATGTTATCGTGTAGCAGAAACACAGAGCAGCGGTTTCAGGATTTTATTTATGTAAATGTCGCATCACAAACGCTTCTTCAAAGATGACCACGATTCACGATCAGGATTCCGCTAGTCTCTTTCAGAGAAATAATCTGATGCGACCGTGTTTTGGTGGCGGTCTGGAAAGGAAAAGGACACAGGATTGGCGACAAATGCCCGTCCATCCGGAAGGTATATATATATATATATATATATATATATATATATATATATATATATATATATGTGTGTGTGTGTATGTGTGTGGTGTATGTGTGTGTGTGTGGTGTGTGTGTGTGTGTGTGTGTGTGTGTGTGTGTGTGTGTGTGTGTGTGTGTGTGTGTGTGTGTGTGTGTGGTGTGTGTGTGTGTGTGTGTGTGTGTGTGTGTGTGTGTGTGTGTGTGTGTGTGTGTGTGTGTGTGGTGTGTGTGTGTGTGTGTGTGTGTGTGTGTGTGTGTGTGTGTGTGTGTGTTTGTGTGTGTATGCATGGGGAGAGTCATACAATACATGGATCTTTACAGGAGGTTAAACAAAAAATACAGACGTCCCTATGTGTTCTGTTTACATGCTATCATTCCAACGGTGAATTCGCTGTTTTTAGGCTCGTTTTGATGTGAGATATGGACATCCTTTCAAGGTTTTTTACATCCCCACACCCTACCAAAAAAACGATTTTGGAATACTGTTTGGGGTAGCGTGGGCTGGTGGTGCTAGTAAGGACCGCATACCTTATACAACTTTATAAAACCCTTATGCCCCAAAACCAGTTGCCTTATGCTGGAAGCAATTGTTTCACATTTGAAGGCATTACAGCAAGCATCAGATGTGTTGAAACAAGCTCTTTTACAAATATTGGCATACTTTTTAAATGGAAAAGACTGCTCCAGACAGCACTATTCCATGCTTAGTAAACGTCGTCCTCAAGACAGTTTGATCACGTCATCGCACCTTGCACAACATCGATTCAGCCAATTGGCCTCCGTTATATCTGGAAATCGTGCTCACGAACACCGGATAGGAACGTCTCGACAGATGTATTTTTCTTGGCCCTGATCGCCGCATTCCTTATGAAATAACAGGATTTGAATGACGCTATTGTCGCGTCATGCATGCCAAGGTCAGTTTGAATCGCGGGCTTGCTGCTCAGAAACTAGAGGGCTTTTGTCTTAGAAGGGCAGGATTGTAAACAGCACCGAAAGACCTGTTAAAGTGACTAATGCCGCTCCCTCAAAACCTAATATAAATGCGAGGTAAGCGTCACTCCCTTTAAAAGCTGCCACGCTTCGTATCCTTTTTCAAATCCAATCCTGGTGGTATCTCTTGAAAACCTGCCAATATTTACACCGCTGGCCCAACATACAAAAGAGTTTTGGATGACAAAGATACAAGGTGCGTACCGGATACATTGTTAAAAAAATGATGGTCATGAAATATGTGATGCAATCCAAGCTGTCCTGTTCACGAATTTGTGCATCTCCTGTCAACTTTTTTGGCTAATGGTGATTGCATGCAGATGCCAGCGTTTCTTGCATTTCTACGGAACTGCGTGACAAAATGCCCTTCGCAGACGGTCGACAATTATTTTCCTTCTTGGCCTGATATGCTTCCTATCTGCAGCGGGACTGACGGTGTGTGGGCGTATGCCACAGCCTTCATGAACTCATCTGGATATGAGCTTGCAATCAGTGCAAGAACTTGTTTGACCTGGATTATCAGAATATGGGTGTTCGAACGCCGCAAAAACGACCCGAGTGATGAGAACTATGTAATTTCCGTGCTTACACATCCTTTCATTATTTTGCAGAAAACGTTTAAATGATCTGAGTCTTCAGAATAAATTGCTTGATTTAAAGATATCCTAAAACAAGACCCTGATTGCAGCCGGTCACCTTTTCAAACCCCACAAACCCAGATGGCATTTGGTAATGTCACTTTTGCACTGCGTTCTCGACCGTAACGCCACGGACTTAAATGTTGTCATGCTGCTAGAACCACTGCGGTGTTCTCGCCCAGTGGCACAGACAACGGGGGGATACAAGGGCACGTGTTCTTCCCACCTAGGTTACGAGGGGTCCCGAAGAGCCTCCCGGCAAACTCTAATAAACACCAGGGCTTAGTTTCAGGTTTCAGTTTAGTTTCCACAAAGCCCCTGGTCCCCCGTTCCCTGGTTCCCTTGTATCATTGTCTGCTTCTGTTCCACTCGACCATTTGTCTTCCGACGTCTTCCGTATCGACATTTATCTCGGTCAACGTTCATCCCTTTTGACTTCTGTGCTTCGGCTGTTTCCCATTAGACTCTGGCAGCTTTGAACCGTGGCGAATTTTTTCCGCTCGACTTTTTGCCAGTTGACTTTTTTACCTTAGCCTTTCTCTATTTGACTTTTTCGTCCGATTTTTCCATCTGACTTTTTCCACTTGTTTTTTTCGGACTCCCTGCAGCATGCTGCGCCAGCTGCAACTCAGTGCATCTGACGTTGAAAACAGAAAATGAAAAAATGGCAGCTTTAAATCCAGGATTGCAGTATTCATTGTTCTTGGTTTGGTGCCTACGTTCCAAAATAATCTCAGAGGAGACAGTTAATTAATATGAGTGGCATTTTATAAGTAGCTGTGAGCGTCTTATCACAAGCTTGCAGGGAATGGATGTGAGATATCCCGCTAAATTTCAGGCAGTGTCTCTGCCACGGGACAAAAGCTGGGAGCGAGATCAATGTTTTTATTTGCGTTTTTCACGCAACGCTATTTTAGCGTGGTATCGCAAATTTTGCTCGAACTGAAGAAAACCAAGTTCGTTTCACTGAGAAATCAGGGTCAACACCAATCTCTGCTGCGGAGCCAGAGCCTTTGCAGTGCCACTGGGAGCAAATGTCACCTTTTATTATTGTGGCTGCCGACAAGGCGGTATTATAAAGCTATAACAGCGCACCTCTGCGGAGAACAGATGTGCATGTCGCCTGTCTCATCATAGCACACTTGAACGCACAGCTCTCGTCATACGTGCCGCTTCGCTGGCATCATGCGTTCGATTGGGCTGCACGTCGATCTTCCAAAACGCCCCTCCACATCGGGAGGGTGCGCAGAGTGTGCTCAAACTCGTCTCATCTGCCTCCTGTAGAGTGTATTTTGTTTTGATTTGTGCGTGCGTGCGTGCGTGCGGGCGGGCGGGCGTGTGGGCGTGCGTGCGTGCGTGCATGTGTTCGTGCGTGCATGTGTTCGTGTGTGTGTGTTTTCTGGAGCTACGGGAATGTGTATACTTACAGTGGAACGCATGCTTGGAAATCATGATCGTGCAGACTTCGTTAGGTAACATGCTCCTTGTCCGTAAATACCTTTGAATATCGATTGCGTCAGTTGAAATCACAGTTTCCGTGCACTTTATCATGCCATGCAGAAAAGCCAAACCCCGAAAGATTAACGTGGAACAGACAATGAATTTGAACTGTGCCTTACTGCGCAACGTAGCTTGCACAGACTTTGGGCTTATCAGCAGGTTTTTTTTACAAGATTGGCCTTGTATTAATTGAAATAGAAAATGCACCTAATATATCCCATGAGCGTACAGACACAAATTGTCATGATGAAAATATGCAGATATATTTTGGCATGTAAAAAACTACGTCTTTCCATAGGCTGTACTTTTTCTTTGTGCGATTCCCATCTTGTGGCGGGCGGGGGGGGGGGGGGGGGGGTTGCGCGATGACCTCGGCTGCGGAGCCCGGTGCCGGTGGTGTGTCGCCGCGCGATTGATTGGGTGCTCGGCTGCGGCGGCGACGCGTCCGTGTCGGCCGCGAGCACGCCGCACGCCGCACCCCATCGACCAAACCGGCCGCCGCCGCCGCCGCCGTAGCGGAACCATCGCACGAGCTGGTGTAGGCACAGGCACCGGGCACGCGGGTATGAGTAGGAAATGCCGCGCGAGCCACTGCAGGGCTTCATCGTTGGACGTCTTAGTCCGTAGCGTAGTAGCTTTGAGGCAGCGAGCATTAGTAGAGAGGCATTACAATTGCACAGGTGGAAAAATCAGGACACCCTGTTGTACTGTGAGAAAGCCATTTTCGTATTCAAAATCATGTCTACGTCTTTTTCCAAATATTCTTTCAGGTGGAGTAATTTACGTGGCTGTAGTGAACGGGATTTGTTTGCGGTGCCTCCGATGTCATTGAAAAAAGGAGGTAAATGTTGTCAATATTTCACGGTACCTGGCTTCAGTAATAGAAGCTACGTCGATCACAAGTTCACGGTGCACAGAGTCTTAAACCATGAATTGAATTACAGCGCATTGTGTAATGCTGCTCATAAATTTTCAGCGTCATCCCTGTGTTAATTTGACGTCGCTATTGACTGTAGCCTATTTGTTTTGCTGTCAGGATCACCATTGCCTATCTCTGACGCGACAAATATTTCAGAGGTCCATTAGCATGACAGTGGCCAAATGATCAAAACGTCGTTAACACAATCTACAATTCAATAGCATTCTGCTGCGGTATTAAGTGCACCCATGTGTCGGCTGCGTCCGGTAGCCAATAACCACATAACAACATCGAGAAGCAAACAGCCAGGAATGCTGCAGCAATGTGTGTACGGCAGATGCCAATCTACGGGCTGGTGCTGCGGCAGCGGGCGTCATTTTCGCCGCGGTGGCATCCTCCCGTCCGCGGACTTGTACCCGCGCGCAGCTCGCTCTCGTGCCGGGCAGCTGCCGTCTGCCTGCCTGGCTGCCTGCGCCCGCTCGCCTGCTCCTTCAGCGCCTGTCTCCCACAGACACATTCAGACATCTACAGACGCCCATCGGGGCGACACTGGGCAAAGCTCGATGCTGAGTGGCGGCAGCACTCCCCGCCCGGGAGCTGCGCCGTCGACGGTGGCAGCGCCGACGCTCCGGTCCCGGAGTGGGCCAGGCGGCGGGGCACGCGTGGGCGTTGCCTCAGCGCGGGGGCGGTCTGCCAGCCTGTCTGCGGGGCGATATGATGGGGATGCTGCCGGGCAGCCAGGCGGCGGGTACAGGTGACGGGCGTTTGCGTTTTTAGCCGGCGTCAGTCTCATTAGACACTATTGTTCTGTGCTCGGACGCAGCAGTTCGGCATCCAGCCACTGCCACTCCCGTTTGTGATGCACTCCACCAGCCATGCCCATTTCCTCGTTCTCGGCAGCTGCGGCATCGTAATTCCTCGGCGTTTCTTGGCGTACGGTCGCGCCCCGCATGGGCGCCCGCACGTGAAGAACGCAGTCACATATACCTTCCCACGGCCCTGAGAACCTTCCCGGTCAGGTCACATGTGCACTGTGATGACCTGACCTCACCGAGCTGACCTCACGCCGGCGACCTGACCGGCCGACCGACTCCGCCCCTCCCTCCTATGACCTGACCCCAACGGGTCAGCGGGCTCCGCGGCGCAACCTGCGGCTGTGACCCCACCCCAGCCGAGGTGACCACCCGGGTCGGCGGGCCCCGCGGCACAGCCCGTGGCCGTGACCCCACCCCAGCCGAGGTGACCACCCGGGTCGGCGGGCCCCGCGGCACAGCCCGTGGCTGTGACCCCACCCCAGCCGAGGTGACCACCCGGGCCGGCGGGCCCCGCGGCACAGCCCGCGGCCGTGACCCCACCCCAGCCGAGGTGACCGCCCGGGCCGGCGGGCCCGCGGCACAGCCCCTACGGCCGCGCTGCCGGCGTCCCGCCCCGGTTGACTACCAACTGCGGGGCCAGCTGACCGCCGCCGCGTGGCGGGACGCATCGGACCGGTCCGGTCTGTTTTTGTCGGCGCTCGCGGCCTTGGGCCACTCGCGGCGAACTGTGCGAACGGACCGGCGCCGTCCAGGTTCGCTCGTCTGCCCGGGTGAGATAGGCGCTGTAGCGTGCGCGGGTGGCGGGTCCGAGCCAGACTGACACGCATGAATTACACGGGAAATGCGCTGCGACCACAGGCGAAACTTGCCTGAGTGGGGGCTCCCGCCACCCAGCTTTGAGAAGAGAGTGGGGTAAAGCGAGCATAAACCTGTACTTGTGTAATCTCATGTTAGGTAATGTAGTGAATGTTAGATGATTCAGGTTAGGTAATAAATGCAAAACTATTATTTTGAGCACAGCTGGATGACATACATATCCCGAAAAATTTAAGCACTCTGCATCTAATGGAACGCACAATGAGTAATAGGCTGTAGTGCAGGTCACCAGACACAAGGAGCAGAGCGAGTCATAAACGATGGCAGTGGACGGTCGTCCATGGCAGTGGACGGGCGAGGCCAAGGACATCTTGCATGGACTGAGATCCAAGGGCCGGGAGTGGTTAGCATATCCCAGATATATATCCATGTCTGGCGAATGGGTGATTGGTCCGACGGCATTAAAAGTGATTTTGGGGATAACCGTGCGGGTGGTGTTAAACTTACTCGAAAAGCGAGCAGGTGATCATGGTCAATCACCACCACCCATGCCCTTTTGGCCACCGAATGCCAATGCAATCCTTATGATTTCTAAAGATAGCTAGTTCTCGTGCTGTGAAGTTGTCGATGCAATAACATTTTATACAGCATTCCTACTACATAACAGGACGTTAGAAAAACTACTCAAGCACGAATAGACAGCCTTGTTGGTAGGCGTTAGCAGTGAGCAAGTAGGTACAAGTGGTGAGGTGGTGACAGCGTGTGCTAAAATCCTTATTGCACTAAACCAAGCAGACTCACGAACAAGAAACGGCTTTGTCATTCATCCTTCTTTTGTCGTCAGCTCTGTCCCAGATGTCCCCAGCGCGCGCCCCGGCGCGGCTCGCCGCTGACGGGTGTCGCGGCGTCACGACAGTCGGCCGTGATTGCGGCCCTCCGGCGGCCGCGTGTCCGTAATGGGCCGGGCTGCACGTGCCGGCCGGCCGGCCGTGGGAGCCGGCCGCGGCCGCCCCGCCCCCGGTCCGCCCGGCGCGCGGGTCCGGCGGCGGCGCCCGTGCCGGCTGGCGCCGCCAGGAGGAGGATCACGCTCCCTGTGTGGCGCGATAGGCAGGCGTCTCGATCTTGAGCGGGTCTACGTTCGCTGGAGCTGTCTGCGTCTTAATTCTGGACGTGATTTAATTCTAGATGCGTATACATCAACTCGTGGGGCAGGAATGGCAGCTGTATTTAGGCTGCGGTTACCACACCAGCACCGACACCAGTCCAGCCTCATGGACGCCGACCTAGACAGGGCAGTATTCGGCCGCCGTCAGTGCCGCAGTACCAGTGTGCCATATCCTCGCTCTGTCGGCATCGGCAAGTCTCTCTCCCAGCCGGGCGCCGCCTCGGCAGCGCCTGCACCAGTTGCTTGTGCCGCTGCACCAAACGTTGCATCTGTAATCGCTTGATCCCAGCGCGCTGTACTAACAACAGCGCGCCGAAACGGACTGCGCCAGTTCCAATGTCCATCGCGATAACTACAGACGCTTATTGCGTACTTTTGACGGTATCACAGCGTGTCCATTTAAGTGCGCGCCGCGGTCCGGCCGTCTCGACTCCTGATGAGGTTATTTAAAATGGCAGGTCGCTGCGATACCATCACATCAGGGGGACTGATGATCATTAGAGGTGCCACCCAGACAGGCAACGGCAGGAACCCGCTCTCAAACTGCGATCGCCTGGTGTATTCCAGCTCGGAAGGCTCACGGCTGCTGTCCCTTTCAGGGAACAGCGCCCCAGTTTCAGCGGAGTGGCTATTTTATCAGGTCATTTATTTTTAATTATTATATAATATGTTACCATTTATTTATTTCATTTTATTGGCCGCCGTTCGGTGTTTTTACGTGGCCCCGAAGTCCCTACGCTGCCTCCCGAACGTGGACATGTGTTGGCGGCATCTTGGTCCTTAACAATGTGCCGTGACTTTATAACTCGCATGGCGCTATTAATGCCAGAACCCACGTCACGAAATGTCAAGCCTTTCGCCTACCGCGGAAGCCTTGATGTTGACTTTTCTGTGATGTTTTTCCTTGCCCAGCCAAGCCGCGGGTTTGAAACACATCGCAGCGTGTTTGCCGTGAGTCTGTGTAAGACCGTGCAGGGAAGCCGATTACATTCCAGTGACATGTATGGATCCCGGTGTAGCTGGCGGCCGGAACCTCTGCATCCCGCTCCGCCATCTGCGCAATCGCGCGGAAAACCGCACCGTCGTCAACGGTAATGCAATCGTCCAGATCACGACCGGGTCCCCTTTGAAGTCGCCCAGTGCTGGCTAATTAAATCATCTAATTGGCGAACGGGTGGCGGACGGCTGGTTCGGCGGCGCTGCCGTCTGGCGACTGGGACGCTCTAATGATCGCCGTGCTAATCGACGACCGCGGCCGTGGGTGACTGCGGCACCGGGGGACCGATGGCGGGGGTGGATAACCCCCTGTGCACGAGGAGGCCACGCCGACATCAAGGCTGTGAGTTAGAGCCTCGCCACCGATGCGGTTACATCAGCCAACTCCCGTGACAGGCTGTGACGTTGGTTGCCTTGGCAACTGCGGGCGTCTGTGTGTAACTGGACAAATGCGGTGTCGGCTACGGGCCGCAAATATTCATTGGTGCTGCCCGTCTCGCTTATACCTGATGCAAGGAACGAGAATTGGGATATCTGACGATGTGATCCATCATATGTCGGTTCCGCTGTTTCCGAATGCACTGTTGTCATGATGGTTTCTAGAGCCCAGAACCTGAAGCCCACTGAGACTCACTTGTCAGTTGAACAAGTCGGTTGTTGTCGCTGTTCGTGTCCCCGCAATAACTTGCTGACGATGCTACGGTCTCATTATCACGTGGCACATGAGCTTTGATACATTTTGCGTCGATGACCTGAAATCCAACGAAAAAATACTGGCTACATAAAGTAGTCGGGTTCCAGTATGCTTATCAATCTGATAGTGAATACAACTGAGACACGCCGATGAAGTCGTATGCAGGATTTGCCAATGGGGCCACAGCTACAAAATTGCCACTGAAAACTCATTTAAGCGCCCTGCATGCGACCCCGTTTGCGAAAAGTGAACGGTCGACCGGGGGAACGACGCCATAATTACCAGGAGGGGACGGCAGCACTTTACATGCGTCTAACTTGAGAATGATTAGCTTTAGGCTGAACCATGGTTGGCTTATGTCAACTGCCGCGGCACGATGCGTTTCTTCTCATTGGTAACGCAACTGTTCGGCGGGCTCTATTCAATGTTGGTATGCTCTGTAGGGAACCGCATTCCTTTTCCGAGCGTGATGTCAAGGTTGTCCATGAAAAGTTTTTTATATTCTTAAAGTCTTTCTATTCACGGGTCTTCAAGGGGCTTGCTGGCTGGTAGCCATCGTTACGTGCTTCACTTATAGCTTAGAAACTTGTTACTATCGTCTTCGAAAACGGGCACGTGCTTGAAGCCGTAAGCGCATCATTCCACTCAATATGCTAATCCCCTTCAAACACACCAAGCTCTGCTGAAATGCTAGCTTAAGTACCTAAGTTACTTGGTATGCATCATGTGCGAAACAATAGACTTAGGGATAGCATGTTTGTGCTTAGTCTGGTCACAGCATAATGTATTAGAAAATGCACATTAAACGTAGCCTATTGCATTTAAGAAATCAACTATGTTTCCGTGACCCACCGCTCACTGCGTACAAAATGGATGTAGAATGACTACACCATGGAAGCATCTCCAGCCTACGAACCTCCAAGGGTCATCTTTATATGTTCATTTTCGCTACGGAAGTGGTCAAAATGTACCACTGACAGCAAGTTACTCCAAATTTTGTCTTGGACATGACCGTCGACCAATAGCAATCGATTAGGTTTTCGAAAAAGAGGGAGAATGAATATCTTGCGGCGCACGTGATCCCAGAATGTGACACATTTAAAAAGGCTGACATCAAGACGACTGATGCCATACTTCCTCCCCTGGCGCCTTCCACAGGCCATTTATATGCATGGGCTAACGAGATCTAAGTTAGCACCGCCCATACGAGCGAGTGGGGCCGTGCAGCGACAGAACGAGAAGAAAGGCGACGGTGCAGCAGTTCGCCGAAAGCGCGCTCCGCTCCGGGACACGGCAGACCGCGACATGCTGCCGGAGAGCGCGCCGCCGCCACGTGTCCCACCTCAGCGGGACAGGCGGCGCCGCGCGGACAAAAGCGGTCCACGACGCCCGCCGCGCGCTCTTTACGGCGTCGCAACTCAGGCGGCGGCCGGCCCGCCGTGCCGCCGCTGCATCGCGGCGTCCTCGCGCGCCGCGTCAAACGGTACGTCACCGCGCGCCGCCGCCGCCGCCGCCGCCGCCGCCGCCGCCGCCGCCGCACGATAAACTTTTGTCACCCCTGCACCGGGCGCGTCGCGCCGCGCCGCCACTGCATACTAATCGGCGCTAATGTCGCGCGTGCGGCGGCGGCGCGGCACGACGCGGCGCGACGCGACGCGACGCGGGGCGCGCGACCGGCGCCCTTTCACTGGACCGCGCGGTCCATCAGCCGGCGCCGTTATACATATTCATCGAGCGGCCAGCGGGTCGCCGATGTGGGTCCGCTGCCGGCCGGACGTCGGCTGGCCTTGATGACGTCACTGGGCGACGCGGCGTCGCCGGGCGGGCCCTCTGCGGGCTCGCTCGGACCGGCGCGGCCCGCGCGCAGCGAGAGGAGCCGCACCCGAGCGTCATAGTGCGCGGGCGGCACTCGAGGGGCCGCGGAGCATCTTACATGAGCGCGGCCGGACTCCGGACAAACGACATGCAAAGTGATGCGTCGCTGGTCTCGCCGACGCCGCCTTAAAGGAAGCGTTGGCCAATCTCACAGAACTCCATGACCAAAAGACGGGGTGCATTACACCGGGACGCTGATCAGGCGGGGCTCCCGACAGCAGTTGGCGGGCCGCGGTCGGCGCGACACGACCCCTCGCTGTCGTCACCGCCCGCGAGCACGTGTCGGGTGAGGGGGCATGGTGGGTGGTGAGGTCAGCACTCAGGTCGGGTCGGGCAATGGACATCGACGCCGATGCTGAGGACGGTCGGCTGCTCTATGTGGCGCCAGTGGGCGGAAGAGATTGACGGGGCTGGTGTTAGGTCGACATCGCGCGTGTGGTAGAGCTGCCGCCCGCTCCGAGATCGACACCGCACGTGTGGTGGAGCTGCCGCCCGCCCCGAGGTCGACACCGCACGTGTGGTGGAGCTGCCGCCCGCTCCGAGGTCGACACCGCACGGGTGGTAGAGCTGCCGCCCGCTCCGAGGTCGACACCGCACGTGTGGTAGAGCTGCCGCCCGCCCCGAGGTCGACACCGCACGTGCGGTAGGGCTGCCGCCCGCTCCGAGGTCGACACCGCACGTGCGGTAGAGCTGCCGCCCGCTCCGAGGTCGACACCTCACGTGGAGTAGAGTTGCCGCCCGCCCCGAAGGCCCGGACAATGTCGCCACCCCCGCCATCGCTGTGATTACGCTGATCATCGCCACTGGCATTCTAACTCGCACCCGAGCATTACACCGACCGTAGACAGCCGAAGGAGAGCTGGCAAGCTGTGGGATGATGACACCACGGGCCCTTCGGGACGTGCACCTGCCGGTCTCTAAAAATGACGCGGTTCGCCGTGCCGGTCGGACTTCCAGCTGCAGCTTTACTTTCTTTGAGACTGTCATCCCCGATAAGCATTCATTCTTTCCCGATAATTGCTGCTATTTTATTTCGACCTATCTGAAGTGAGAGGTGGCACGCAGATTGAAGCAACGGCCAATCCAGTGCGTTGGGGCTGGCGTACAATCCGTGGCAGGAGGATCGTGGGCAGGCTCGTGCTGATCAGCTTCGGCTTCACACCCCGAGCGTTTCCGTGACTCAGACCCCTGATGACGCCCACACCTGACGGCGAGGCGCCTCTGGGGGCGCTGTTCACCCTCGACGGAAGAAGACTCAGAGGGTCACAGTGCTGAACTCCAACCCATCGCAAAAGTCGCAATTTACTTTTACCTTCCTGCTGGCTGTGTGTCACATACGTCGTATGGGAACGGCGCACATTGTGCGTCTGAATACAAGTTCTGTCGCCGGGCTCAGAGGTGACCTCTGACGTGACCTCCGTGACCTCAGACGTGACCTCCGTCCTGGCCGTGTCCTGCGCCAGTCCGCGGACCGCTGCTGCAGTGGCCCGTCCGCGCAGTGCGGCCGGGCCCCGCGACGGCGCGACCCGCGCAGGCGGTGGCGCACGGCGCGGCCGTGTCCCGCGTGCCTTTTACGTGCGGCGCGCCGCCGCCGGCCGATCTCCGCCCACGTCGGCGGCCGGGCGGCGGCCGACGGCGACCGCGGACGAACCGGAGCGGCTGGTGGGCTCCGCGAGCGTCGCCGCGACCGTCCGCCGGGCGTCGGCCCGTTGCTAGCCGGACGCCGGGGAACGGGACGGGTCACGGTGTCCGCCCCAGCTGCTCTCGGCGGCGAGACGCCCGTCACGTGGACGGACACCCGCCCGGAGGAACCGGTACCGGTCGAGCAGCGGGCGCCCATGGTGGCTGTGACGGCCACACCCACCGCTGCACCCTCTCCCGTTTGGCACCCGGCTGGCGCCGGCGGGTGCGGCGAGCGCGGCCGGGCGGGTGTCGTCCCTGTGTCGGCACCCACCGGCTGCTGGGTCGATGGATGGGTGCCATTAGCTGGACCACGACGCGGCGACGCCGGGGATTTGTAACCTTGTGCAAGCGGGCATTGTTTTCCGCGCTGCGCCGGCACTGCGGGCGGCGCGGGCGGCGGCGCGGCGCCCCTCCCGGCGGCACGCGACGTCGCGCAGGGCGCCTGGGGACACGGACGGGCCGGAGCAACCGAGCGCGCGGGGCGGGCTGCGCCGACGTGCCATCCTCCGCTCGCACAGCTGACTGAGCTTGCCGCCACTGACCGCCGCGCATCCGGACCCAACGACCCGAGTCGATTATTCGCTGTCTGGCTCGTTCATCGTGATTTTAGAAGTTCCCGGCGCCCTCGCCAACCCTGCTAAAGATCGTGCGCATTGGGACTTGGCACGCATAGTACCGATTCCTGATTTGGACCCGGTTTGTATTGTTGAATGATAATCATGAATCTGGCAGCACCTAAAGGAGCTGATAAGAGAATAGCATGTGCCTATTGTAGCGGACTTGTTATGAAATGTTCATCGTTGTCCTCTCGGGCAACCATGGGGAATACCCCTGACCATCCCATTGTCTTATTCTTCTCATTGCCAATATTGTTTTTGAACAAAGTTTAGCCGGTCAGCAATATTCGTGCATGGAAACGAATCGTATAGAAGTTAGGATTTCCGGTAGCCACACACGACTAGGAGTGTGCATACATAGAAGAGATCTCACGGATAGGGTAGACAAAGGCACAATTCAGGCAAGCTGCAACATTCGTGCTTGCGAAAAGGGCGCCTTGGGACAGTTGCCATAATTGCGGACCTTCCAAATAACGGAGCACCGAAGCCGCTCCAGCACCTTTCTGAATCCCGGATCCCAACAGTTCCAGACTCTGACGGCCCGCGTAAGTCGTCAGCACTGAACCACCTGTAGACGGTCGTACTGAGCTAATCTTCATGTCAGCCGCTGGACAGACGCACTGAGCGGACCTCTCGGCGCTCGCCGGCCGGGGGCATCGCACAAAGTCCCGCGACATCCGCACAGCAGACGTAACGGACGACGTCCGCACGGCGGATGTAACGGACGAGATCCGCGCGGCAGACGTAGCGAACAAGATCTGCACGGCAGACGTGACGGACGACGTCCGCACGGCAGACAACGGACGAAATCCGCACGGCAGACGTAACGGACGGGGTCCGCAACGGCAGACGTAACAAACGGCGTCCGCACGGGAGACTTAACGGACGAAATCCGCACGGCAGACGTAACGGACGAGGTCCGCAACGGCAGACGTAATGGACGACGTCCGCACCGCGGACGTAACGGACGAGATCCGCAACGGCAGACTTAACGGACGAGATCCGCAACGGCAGACGTAATGGACGACGTCCGCACGGTAGACGTAATGAGCGAGATCTGCACGGCGGGCTGCGTAGCGGACCCACCGGACGTCAGCCGACGCTGCACAGGGGTCGACGTCGACCTGGACACTGCAGCCACACCACTCGGCACGCGCACTGGCGGAGAGGCGGGCCGGCCAACACCACGCATCCGCCTCGTTTTCCTCATTCGTCGTCGCTTTGTCCTGAAATCCCGGGGCAAGCTGATGTATCAGTTCGTTCCCTCGAGAAAACTCCTTTAGGAGGAAGTTTCATCCATGGATGAAGCTTTTCTTGAGCGCCTGCACGCACTCCGGAGAGCGTGCGGGTGCTCGGGGGAGGGGGGGAGTTTGACTGATGAGCGTTTTAGTTTGACTCCGGGTTAGGCACAGTCTCCGGGGAGTTCGCGACTTACCAAGTTCCGGGGAGTGTGCGGGCCAGTTCGGCAGCGCGGCCCTCACAGACGCATGCACTCCTTCCCCGCCACTCTCCACTCCCCTTCATCCCACAGTCCTGGAGTGGTCGCTGCCGGCCGAAGTACTGTGATTCAAACCAGCGCCACCCGACGCGCGCCGCCACCGGAGCTGAGGGTGCGAAGCTGCAGCGGAGGCGCACGGGGCCGCGGCTGTCCGTGCGCGCTGCGATGGCACGTGAGCGCGAGCATTGGGCAGTGGGCGTGGAGACGAGCGCTGTCTCTGTCGGAGGGCGGGAGATAACAGCCGTCACGTCCCAGACGTCACGTCCACGTCCCTGGCTCTTCGGGCGAGAACGTCGGCGGCATGAGATGGACACGGCGCGCTTGCACGGCCGTTAACCTGGCCCGGTGAGGGTCAGAAGGCTCGGACAGTGGCAGCTCTCTGGAGTTTGGCACTGGCCATTCTCCAGCTCCAGCTTGCGGGCGGCTGTATGTGGCTGACAGTTACGAAACGGCTGCCTATCTTCCCAGTGGAGGGGGTGGGAGAAAGAGCGCTTCTTCAAAAGCTGTCACCCGGGGACCAGTACGTCATGCAAAGAATTGCTGCAATCTGCTTACCATTTACTGCAGCGCAGATGGTTGCTACTGTATGAATTGATCGTTTAGCAATAGCACATAATTCTATTCTCTTTTCGAAGCCTACGATATGATGTTTGCGTTTGCTTTAACTCAGTTGCATGTAGCAGCTAGCTGTCATTAGTGCCTGCTGCCAGGTATCCCATAGTTATTGGTGAGGTCAGCCTTTCGTGAGCACACCTCCACATGTGCATACACACCCAGCACACACACACACACATACCGGGCTGGCACCTGTCAAAGGCGGCGGCGGGCGCAAAAACCGGCCAGCGCGCTCTGAATGAAGGCGGACGGCGGCGGCCGACGTGGCGTCAAATTAGATGCCGCCATGGGGGGCCGTCCGTCGGCCGCCGCCGAGACCGGCGGCTCCGGCGGCTCCGGCGGCTCCGGCGGCTCCGGCGGCTCCGGCTGACCGGAGACGGTGTCCGCCGTCGGCCCGGCGGCGGCAGGGGCGCGCACAGGGACGCCAACAGGGGGAAAGGGGTGGATAAGGTAAGGCGGACGTGGGAGTGGCGGCCAGCGGTGTGAGGAGTGCTCCCCGGAGTGAATGGAGGGTTGGTGGACTCGGAGGAGTTGAGAGCGGTAAATCCGCATGAGTTGGCGCGTGAATTAAGTCACGTGGTTTCGTCTTAGCGATAGGATCATCTGGTGCCACCATCACTTCAATAGCTCTTGGCTCGAAATGGATCGTGGCGGGAGAAGGCGACCGCACTTGTAAACCATGATGCGAGTAAGCTTGAAATGGCACCCACACAGCTTAAAATGGCACACATACAGCTTAAGTTGGTACCCATACAGCTTAAGATGGCACCCATACAGCTTAAGATGGCACGGATACAGCTTTAGATGGCACCCATGCTGTTTTAGATAGCACCCATACAGCTTAAGATGGCACCCATACAGCTTTAGGTGGCACCCTTACAGCTTTAGAGATTGTTGGCTGCATCATGGTGTGTCTCACCACGTAGCGCTCTTGCGGGCGCCGCCTGATGCAGCGGTGGGGCACGGCTGACCTGGGTTCCTCCCCTGTAAAATGTGTCAGGCGTGATAGCTGAGAGCGCCCAGTTTGGAAAACCATTTGCACAATATTGGGACATTGACTTCACCGCCCCCGGCGGCAAGAGCCAGCTCCCACCGGCTGGTAGGGCTGCGTCAAGAGACTGCTACCTGAGCTTTGTTCACTGCTTTGCAAGCACTTACCCAGCGCGCTGTCCGGTGATCCGATACTGATGCGAAAAGGCCACCTCGACCCACACGAACTGTGTGGTGTTTCTGTTCGTCCGTATGATCACGTTGACTCACCACGCACCAAGATGTGACCACGTGCACTACATGACCACGCGACCTCGGATAACGATGTGAGTTGCACAGACAGACTCGTGCTGCGTCCATATTACGTCAACTGCTTGTACTTAACTGGTACGAGCATTGACCACGCGCATGAAAGGACTCATCCAAGAAGGGCTGGGCCTCCTCAAGCCTGTCCTCAGCCGTTCTTGCCGTTCTCCCCGAATGAGCCCCTGGCCGTGTGGATGCGCCGCACCGCCGTGCGGGCGCTGCGGCGCGGCGGCTCGACTGCACCGAGGAGGGCCACCTGTTCCGAGGCTGTTCCAGGCGGGTGGGCACGACGGGCTCGGTTTGTAACGCTCGAATAGCAATGAGCGGCCCGAAAGACATGCGAATCATTCCCAGAAAGCTGGCTGGATCGCCGGCTGATACAAGCACGCTTGTGGTGAAAGGGCACGTTTTATCTGTTGCCAGCCGGCCGGTCCTCGTCCGGGCCTGTGAAGTGATAACGGTGACAAAAATATCCAGCAATGGTCTAAGTCGGGATATTGTCAAGGACCCAGCAAAATGCAGACGTTTCCTGAGATCGTGTCGGATATAGGGGAAGCGCTTGTGCTATCCTTCATGCACATCACGCAGGCGCCATTGGAGCGACGCCTGATTCCACGATGCGGGTGTCGACTCCTCCTCGCGCCTGACTTGCGCCTCGCGCCTGACTCATCAGCTGCCGTGCATCCTTTTGTAGCAGGTGCCAAGCCGTTGTGTCACCGCCCCGATACCAGGTGACGGAGGGATGGTGCAAGATCGCGGCCCCGCCACCCAGCGCCCGCCCCCCCCCCCCCCCCCCCCCTCCCTTCCCCACGGGGGAGGGCGACTGATGGGACGACGCCACGGACCGTGCCTGTCACCCTGCGCGTCACGAGTCACGGCGTGGGGAGACACTGACTCACACGGGGTCAACCTGCTCCTCGAGGCCGCCTCGACCGGGCTCGGCGGCGGCCGCGCCAGGCCGCCTACGCCACAGGGGTCTATCACAGCCGCGAAAATATTCACGCCTCCTGGTGCCGGTGTCCGGTAATGCAGGATGCGGTGCTTTGTCAGTCGCTCATTAAAAGGCAGCCGACGGCCTTCGAGCCGGGCTGCCACAGTGATCTACAATCCCTCGCTCCTGTGGAGATTGTATTGCTCCTGCTGACTGAGATTCTCGTGGCCTCACGCGCGGATGTCACCACCAGCTTGTGGGTGGAGGCGGGGGGGGGGGGGGGGGGGGCGAGGGAAGTTGGATTGGAGGAGATCGAAGCTATTTGCGGTCTGTTCTCTCCATTCAGCGCCAAAGGCGCACTGTTCAGTTGCGACATTATTGGGTACGTGTGCACGCCTCTCAGTCTCCGCCCTCGTTGTGGGACCCTGATCGCATGCCATTAATTTTGGTCGAGTAGCTTTATGCTGGATTTTCCACCGATGCAACAATGCAGAAGCCTGGTGTGTGCTCATGTCCGGCATGGCATTATGCATGGATGCGTTTTAGACGGGTTATGCATATGGAAATATGGAAACGAATGGTTTGTTTTAGCTGTTCAGGATGCTGGGCATGGCCATCGATTTAGTGAGGCTCGTAAGCTGTCTAAGGTGCCGACATTTCAAATGACTGACCTCTGGGACTAACTCACTGTTTCGTCATTGGTGATAATAAAAAGGAACAGAAAAACGCAAAGAAATATTTAAGGCATGCCTTGCTCACACCACAGTTTCTTCTTGATACATGATAAATGGCTACGTCTTGGATTAAGAATGGAAATGATTTTGCACTTGTCAACAGGGAGTTCATGGTAATTTTCTACAGCTCGTGTATGTCAATGACTGCGATGGTGTGTTGGTGTACAGAGTAGTGTGAAAATATTTGTTGATCAATTCCCCCAGCTTGCTGATCGTGCCTATTGGTCCATCAAACGTCTTGTGGATCATTGCCGTCGTTATGCCCTTTCTTACCCAGATTTTGCCTAGCACCAATTTGTAACTTAATTCCAACTTTCTTCGCTTGTCAACGTATAAATGAACTGCGCCGCAGATTCAAATGTTGTTACGGATCGGATTTTGTCTCAAGATCAACTTCGTGATCGTCATATCTGAGCCACTCCGTTAAAGAATACGCCGAGCTCTCGAGCGTTTGAGACAAAATCAGCTTTTTGGTCGTGTTGTCTCCCAGCCTTCGGCTAAAGAACGCATCAGGATCTCAAGTGGCCAGCACGGCTTCGCAGCGCGATTATCCGGTGACTTTTTAGCCGTTCTTTGATATGCATTTGGGGAGTTAGACAATGGACCGAGACCTTACTACAAAGAATACTGTCTCGGCTGCGTTTTTCTTCCGATTTGCAATCAGCTTCTATCATGACTTAATCAACGACAAGGACGACAAAGACGAGAAGGACGACAGTAAAAGAAAGTGATGCACGGCCGGCACCGACAGTGGCTTGATCATCACGCAGCAGCACATAGGGCTGCCTCGTCTGCAGGTGTCAAAAATGGGATCTGGGACCAGAGTTAAAACTGACAGTAGCCATGCCTTTTATCGGGGAGATCTCAACCACCACGCTGATCAGCGATGCACCCATTTCAAGGGAATAATTGAGACTTGAGCCGATTGATTGCCCCTAAAATTACATTTTGATCGATGTAAATTGATGCAAAATGTAGCCATAGACACATTCTCTTGTTTATAAAACCTGCGCCCATGCATGTGTCGCCTA
The DNA here is from genome assembly GCF_011947565.3 of Pollicipes pollicipes. Lineage (NCBI taxonomy): Eukaryota > Metazoa > Arthropoda > Thecostraca > Pollicipedomorpha > Pollicipedidae > Pollicipes > Pollicipes pollicipes. Next base: position 41,331,577 of record NW_023596420.1, on the reverse strand, counting down.
TGTGCTAGTGCATGCACAGTGTCAATTTCTTTAAGCATGGCAGCAGCATATGCAGTGCTGCACCATTGCAGAATGCGTGTTGTTCTGACACGACCAAACGAGTGCGCGCCGTGCTTGCGTCGTCGCGGCGCCACCCGGTGCTGGAGCCGCCGTGCCGTCCAAACGCCGGGCTCACGAGTGCGCGCCATGCTTGCGTCGTCGCGGCGCCACCCGGTGCTGGAGCCGCCGTGCCGTCCAAACGCTGAGCTCACACTCGACACTGCGCCGGGGCTGTCGCGAGAAAGCGGTCCTCTCGTGAGGCGCCGATGTTGACGCCGCCACCGCCTGCGCTGCATAGAGCGGCCGCGACAAGCCGCTGAGAAGGCGTCGTCGTCAGCCGTCGCCACCGATCAGGGCAAGGGGCGGTCGCCGGGCGTGCCGGGCGCGGCGGGCCGGCAGCGCGGACGGCGAAGCCCGCTGCTCCGTCCGAGGTGTCCGGTCGCAGCTGATGAGGGTCGCCTCGGCACCCTGGCGGCGCGCACTGACGGCTGACGTGGACCGGGACTCGCGACGTCCGCCTGCTGCAGTCGACACCACCGGCAGCTGTGCGGGCGCCGCGTCTGCACCAGCTGCCGGTGGTGCCGGCGTGGTTGTAGCGCGTGTGGCGGCGGGTCGCCCGGCTGGCCCGTCGGCCGCGAACACCACCCACCGCCAGGCCGTCTTCGTCGCGCGGCGTGCGCCGCAGCCCTGGCCGATGGTGGGCAGGGCGCCGCGGAAAATGCGCTGTAGGGCCGACACCAGGGCGATATGAGCACGAGCCGAGGCAGCGCGAGCCCTCTGCTGACAAGTCGGCTTCTAGTTGGGACCCGTGAGACACCAACGGTGTCGGCGGACTGGCTGCGAGACTCGCTGAGGCTGTCGGCAGGCTGGCTGCGAGGCTCACCGAGACTGTCGGCGAGGCTGGCTACGAGGCTCACCGAGGCTAGCTGCAAGGCTCGCCAAGGCTGTCGGCAGGCTGGCTGCCAGGCTCGCCGAGACTGTCGGCAGACTGGCTGCGAGACTCGCTGAGGCTGTCGGCAGGTTGGCTGCGAGGCTCCCCGAGACTGTCCGCAAGCTAGCTGCGAGGCTTGTCGAGACTGTCGGCAGGCTGACTGCGAGGCTCGCTGAGGCTGTCGGCAGGCTGGCTGTGAGGCTCGCCGAGACTGTCGGCAGGCTGGCTGCGAGGCTCGCCGAGGCTGTCGACGAGGCTGTGTAGCATATTGTCGAACAGCATGTGCTACAAACGCGCTTGCGGCTTAAATAGCATGCTTTCGCTGCCTAGACACGACGCTGGACGTGCGGCGGCGCTTACACCACCGATCCGCTGCCGGTCGGCGATTCCGCTGGGATTCCGCCTGTCCTGGGAGAGCAGATTCTGGCTGGATGTTTGGCTGCCGATGGCGATACACCAGCGGCCGCGCCAGTGCTCCGCTGCATCGGCCGTCGGTGCCCCACCCTGTTGGCTGAGGTGTGTTGCTGTGGACAGCCCCGCAGCAGCTCGGCAGTAGACAGCCGCTGCTCGGCAGCGGGCAGCCGCTGCTCGGCAGCAGACAGCCGCTGGTTGGCAGCAGACAGCCGCTGCTCGGCAGCAGACAGCCGCTGGTCGGCAGCAGGCAGCCGCTGCTCGGCAGCAGACAGCCGCTGCTCGCCAGCAGGCAGCCGCTGGTCGGCAGCAGGCAGCCGCTGCAGCAGCCAGCCATGCCCTGACACTCGGCGTGGGGTGAAGGATAGACCGCGCTCGCCCTGCACGTGGCGCGCGCGCCGCTGAGCAGCTGAGGGTCTTGTGTGCTGCGCACCAGACGTGCGCAGCTCACTAGCTCATCTGAAGAATGTGGAAGTTAAGACGCACTCACCATCCAATGGCCACAGAAGGTCATTGGGCCATCTTTAAGATTTTTTAGGAAGGCTATCTTTAAAATTGGCCTGTGAGTATTGGGTCAGAAATAATTGGCACTCATGACGTCATGGCGTCCTTCTACTGCGTTTAACATCCTAGCCATGCGAGGTGGGGATAATTTTGCGCTTGTGTTGGGTGGAGCATCAGCAGAGCTCGTGATTGTTAGCTGCCTTTGTACTGATCTTAAATTTCAAGCGCGTGATTATGCATGCAGCAGGGAGGGGAGGTCATACTGTGCCTGTCTCTAAGGTGCCCACAAAGAGCCAGCAAAAAGCCCAGACGGGCTAGACACTATACATATGTACAGTGTATACACGCCGCACGGTGATGCACCTGTAGAAAAAACAACTCAGAAATCAGGAAATTTGGTAAGAGTCAGAAGTCAGCAAAGCAATCCATCTGTCGGGGTGTCGTCGCCTGCCGATCAGCCTATTGATGCAAAGCTATGATCTTGCATGCTTATCAGTCTACGACAGCAAAACCGGCACTAATAATATTGTCCTAAAAAGTTATCTTGTTTTACTTTTCTTCAAAAGAATAGGATATTCCCGTTATGAAAACATCCCTTCGACGGCATGAAATCTCATGCAGGCCAACTGCGTTCTTCTTTTTTGTCTAACGACATGGACTGAAACATGTTCATAATGAAAACACCGTGGCCACGTATACGTGGTTCACATGTCCTTCCGGAAGACAAAATTTTCCGGAATTATTGCAGTGTAAATAGAAAACCCCAGGATAAAAAAGACGAAAAATGAATCAGAGGTGTATGCCGGAATTATTTACGGATGTAATTTGAAATGATTGGGGAGGGGCTCTATCTCTTTATGCCTGCGCATATCGAACATACATCCCGACGAGTTTTGGCGAGCGGCTGAAAATATTGCGTTAGCTAGTTTTCTACATGGAAGGCTGTGAATATTGTACAATGCTAGTCTTAGTCAGCTGTGGCTTAGAAATTCTGCCATCCATGAGCAAAAAGGCTTAAGTGCCATTTTAATTTAAGTGCCAGTGCTCAGGCCTTATGACCTTGGAGCGGCAGCGTAGTCTCTAAATTAAATGCATAGCAAGTTGGCATACTCTCCTGCTTTTGTTATCACACTAGTTGTCAAGAGTTTTCTATTTACGCTGCGGGGCGTCACTTTACATGGTCGAGACAATATATATATATATATATATATATATATATATATATATATATATATATATATATATATATAGAACACTTGTGGTGGTAATGAAACGGATGGAAAAGGATGGAAGGATGAAAAAGCATCATTTTTATAAACGTTTTGGTCTAGTGTTCCAGCTACCAACCGGCACGGTAGCTGCTGAGTGGCTCTCTTAGGGTGTTACGTGACCCTGCGCGAGCACACTCGCTCGCTCCGGCCGGTGCGCGGTGCCCAACTATTCCGCAACCTTTCGTAGGTATTGGGTGTCCTTCGGTCTGCAATATGCATGCAACGACTTAGCATATGCGATGCTGATCGGGTTTGTTTAACCCGCTCGCATTGCAGACATTGCCGGGCTATTAATTCAGGAATCCGGTGGCCTGCTCTGTCACGGGTATGGAGCGCACGAGCCCGTCTCGGCGCGTCCGGTATGGTGTTTGTTTTCTGTCGGCGTTCCATGAGGTCTGAGCTATGAGCAACGGGCTCACAACCGGCGGCGAATCCCAGCGTAGTTGCAGCGCACGCCTCAGGTTGCGGAGCGCCATTAACTCTCGCGCGAAGAACACTGCAGGAGAGATCTGCCCTTTCCAGGATGGATGGATCATGGATCATGGATCATGGATCATGGATCATGGATCATGGATCATGGAACATGGATCATGGATCCAGCATCATGCGTTTGTTGGCAGGTTGGGTGTGTGATTCACAGCGCAGTTGGGCTATTTCCAGTCTGCATTCTGCAGACTGGATTGGTGACAAAGAGCGTCCCAGAGGCGCGCCCAGCTGCGGCGTTTAGTGGACGAGCGACTGTGGCTTTCGGCGGTCATTGGCTGTATCCACGCGACTCAGCATTGCATGATGACGGCGTACATCTTAGTTTATTGAACGCACGTGGGTTTATATGTTTGTTGCCTACTTTTTCATGAACTCATCTTTCAAATCGTCATCGCCAGCCAGAGCGTGGCGCGGACTGCGAGTGTTCCGATTTGCCGGCGCCACCTCGCAAAAATCGCCGTGGATTTGCGGGCCCCGGAGTCAGTTCCGCCGTCGGGAGGAGGGATGGTCTGGCCGGATGATTTGCTCGTGACATATCAGCAGCGTGATCTGTCTGGCGGCGTTTTTCTCGTCTCGGCGACCGAAGATAGCTCGCGTGGCCGATCCTATCCGCGGACGTGACCTCTGTATCGTTTGGACGCACCGGGCGCTGACGTCAGCCGGCCCGTTAGTTTCGAGTATTGGCGATAGATGGCAGCACGAGTGCCGTGCCATGGGAGCCGCTGTTGCCGTGGAGGAAATGAGTTATCCTTGCCGTGGATCGATGATTATCGACATTGGAACCTGCTCTGGTTGGTTACGTGCGATGGGAAAGCAGGACTCATATATCTCTTCCTTGCGGGGGTTATGTTTTGGGCGAGGAGTGCCGGCGTTGGTCGCGAATACTTGGAAACAATGTAAAACAATGCAAATGCAAAAAAACTTGCGGAAACCGGACTGAACCATTGCTTTCTTCTGTTGTCTGTGATCAATTAGAATTGTATTATACATTTGGATGTGGGCCTGGCATCTTTTTAATGTTTGGTTATTTCCTATAAGCGGTTAATCATAGTGGAGGAAAGTGCCCCCATAACTAAGTGTGATAGCTTTTGCGAAAACGTGCACAAATGTGCGTTATGCGTTGTGATATGAATGTCAGTCCCTGCTAAAAAAAAAAATACCCCCGCCCAGGACAAGTCGTGCAAGTGTGTGAGATAACTCGTGACATCCTCAAAATTTGAAACAAAGAGTACATGTCGTCATACGCCGAATAACTGTTGCGCACTGGTCGTCTTGCTGTGTCGATGATAGCCAGAAGAGGACTGATTGGAGTGGAAACCCTGTTGATTTATGAGCCCCGAGCCTTCCCAACGCATTGCGTGGATGTTGTGACGGGGCATCATACCGTGCATCTACGTGTCTGGCTGCGTGCCACCACTCCGACTTTACGTGTGCTGGTGATCGCGCAAGCAAAACAGAGAAGTTGTATTGTAACGTTTACCGTGCTGAACCTCTTTCAGCATTTTCCTGTGTCACCATGAGTTCCCTTGCGGTAAATAACCGACCTTTTCATAATTTTGATAATCGACTGCAAATCGCCAACCGACCGGCCTCCAGCCTTACGTAATGATTGACATGTTGTGTCTATCTCCAGCATAGCAACTTGAGTCATTTCAAACTGATATGCTGATACATAAACCCACGTCAGCTCATAAAAGCCATGAGCTGAAGGCCATTCTAGCTCGTATCAAGCTTTGAGGTGCATGGAGTTTCTCTCATTTTTTTCTGAAAGTTTTGTCTTCGAAGCGATGCATTTAGTCATGCCTATTAAGCAAACCTTCAAAGCAACCACAGGAGGCTTTGTCCCCGATTCTTTATACGACGATGTAGGAGGCTCTGCTATTGTTTTGGCTTCAGGAACTCATGGTAGGAATGATTCTGCACATAGACATGTCTCCTAATTACCAGAGCACAGATGTGGTCGTTAGCTGGATAGAGATCTTGAGTTGTAATAGCGGGAACGTAACTGAAATGGCCAGGGGGCGGGACCTCTCATAATCCATTCAACATGCATGCCCACTCGCTATGCTCTTGGCATGTGGGAGTTGTTGGGTTGTTGTTGGCATGCATGAGTTGTTGACACGTTGTTGGGAGATGGTTCTTAGATATGTTGTGTGGCATAAACTATTCAGTAAGATAGTTTATACTCGGTTGCTCATAAAAGAACCCTGAGTATGCATTTGTGCATATTATTAGAGCGCGACGATGCCAAATGCTGCAGATTGTTTTGATGGGTGAAGCACGCATCGTGATATCTAACATCGTTTGCGTGGCACGGCGGTTAGTATCGGATTTATAGGCTCCGTTAGTGCTGTTCCGTGTTGCTCTCCACCCCGGTATGTCTGCAACGGGCATAGGAACGTTTTGATTAAAACAAATATCGATATTTATGGCTCATTTAGTCGTTTTAGAGTATTTTACCCACGCAAATTCCAAATGTTGTCATCCACACCGGTGTTGTGTAATGATTTTTATTCGATGAAATAAGCCTATGAGAACTGCAGTCAGCTTCGGCTTAAAAGATCATGTATGTGGCCATGATGAACTGTTCCACCTGGAGCATATTTATCCGGGATTAAGGTGTAGTAACATAAAGCATATACGTTAAAGATGGGGACTAGGGGGGCTCAGTCCACTTAATGTTAAGTAACATACATGGAGTCATATAACGTATTGCTCGCTGAACATGCCGTAGCTACCGGGATAAATGAAAGAATCCGCGTTGGTTTTGTTTTGTCCATCCTGCCAGCGCCGCGGCGACGCAATGCTTGATGACGTCATGACGAAGTGGAGCAGCGCTTCGAACAGGCCGTGACGCTGCGTACGGACGCGTCCATAGTGCAACGCAGCTATACAGGAACACTAACGAAACGATTAACCATAAAGGGAGTCAGTTCGCAGTGGCACTGCGGCGCGCTGTTGCAGTGGTGCAGTGACGCCGTGCAGCCGCGGCGCAGTGACGCGGCGTGCAGTGACGCGCCGGGCCGCGGCGCGCCTGGTCGGGCCAGCCCAGACGGCCCGATCCATAATTCATGTCCGTCGCGTCGCGGGCGTCCCCATTCACGCTCACTCTCCGCCGGCCAGCCTTTGTGGGTCCTCCACCGGGCGAGGGGGCGGAGGGAGGGGCGCGGCTGACCGCCACACTGCGGTCTGCTGGTGCCCGCGGCCAGGGTGACGGCAGGGACTGCTTTGGTCTGGTCTGGTCTGGCCTGGTCTGATCTGGTCTGGCCTGGTCTGTTATGGTCTGGTCTGGTCTGGTCTGATCTGGCTCGATCTGGTCCTGTGTTGGTCCGGCGCACGGACCTGCTCTGCTCTGTTTTGCTCTGCTCTGCTCTGCTCTGGCCTGGTCCGGTATGGTTTGCTGTGGTCTGGTATGGCCTGCTCTGGTCTGGCATGGTCTGACCCGACTGCGCGCCGCCGTCACAAGGTCACCGTGTGCAAAGCGCCGCTCAATCGGGCCATCTCCGCGGAGACTCGCGCGTTTTTTGCGCGTGCCGAGCCACGGTGGCCCACAGGTGGGTCACGACGACGGCGATTTTGGCGCGCTCGGCGCGAGACCGTCGCCCGCCGCGGCGGAACTGCCGGAACGGAGCGCTGGGTGTGCAGGTGGAAAATGTTGAAAAAGTCAGTTGGAAAGTTGACGTGGCAAGGCCCCGAGAACGGTTCTATAGCGGCGTGGAAGGGCATCTTTAATGGAGAATGTTGAAATTATGGGTGATGACGACAACGGGTAGGGCCGCCGTCACGCCCGCCGCCTGGCGTACTCCACCCACGTGTGAGCGACGGGTGAGTGGCGGGTGCGTCCATGGAAAGGCTGAACTCTGCCGCTGGCGGGGAGATGATCTACTGTTGTCAGATGCACCGGCGGGGAGATGGTCCACTGTTGTCAGATGCACCGGCGGGGGAGATGGTCCACTGTTGTCAGATGCACCGGCGGGGAGATGTCTACTGTTTTCAGATGCACCGTCGGGGAGATGGGTCCACTGTTGTCAGATGCACCGGCGGGGAGATGGTCCACTGTTGTCAGATGCACCGGCGGGAGATGGTCCACTGTTGTCAGATGCACCGGCGGGGAGATGTCCACTGTTGTCAGATGCACCGGCGGGGAGATGTCTACTGTTGTCAGATGCACCGGGGGGAGATGGTCCACTGTTGTCAGATGCACCGGCGGGGAGATGGTCCACTGTGTCAGATGCACCGGCGGGGAGATGTCTACTGTTGTCAGATGCACCGGCGGGGAGATGGTCCACTGTTGTCAGATGCACCGGCGGGGAGATGGTCCACTGTTGTCAGATGCACCGGCGGGGAGATGTCTACTGTTGTCAGATGCACTTGCAGAGACGGTCCACTGTTGTCAGACGTGCCGGCAGAGATGGTCCACCGTTGTCAGATACGCAGTGAAGGGAGAAGATCCACTGTTGTCAGAGGCGCAGTGAAGGGAAGATCGTCCACTGCCGTCAGATGCGCAGTGAAGGGAGATGTTCCACTGTTGTCAGATGCGCAGTGAAGAGAGATGGTCCACTGTTGTCAGCTGCGCAGTGAAGGGAGTGGCATAGCAGACGTGACGTTGGCAAACATAACTTTTGCCAGAATGCTCCTAAGGGGTGCAGCCAATGACTGTTCGGGAGCTTTGGAAGCAAGCTGGCGGCGTTTGAGCATCTATGAGCTTGCTGTGTTGTAGCTTCATTCTCAACTTTTGGAAAAACAGCTGGCAGTCGCCCTCAGGCACGCAGAACATTTTGCACCTCGTACGAAAGAAATATTACACAAGCTTCAATTAGCAACCAGCTTTTACTGTCCTCTTTAAAAGTAATATTACCAGCTATCATCACCGATCATTTAATCGGTGGTCACGCTCTTTGCATTAGTTGTTTAGCATCGACATAAACTCCATCGGCAGTGATGATCGGCAGTTCGGGGGCCCAGTCCGTGCTCGGTGAGGCCGTGATGGTGTTCCATAGCAAGGTGTCATGATGCTTTAGCTGCTGTGAGATTGGTCGAATGGTCCAAGGTGAGGGAGGTCGACGGTCGCTCTTTTCTCATCTTAGCTCCCGAATCTTGGATTCTTTGAATGTTCTGAGGGCGCCAACAAAATGGTAAATAAACATGAAGCCTTACCATATCTGGCACCAATGGCGATGACACTACTCTATGAGTTAAGCCTGGGTGCATGTATACATCACCTGCACGACTATAAATGCGTGGTATGTGTGTGCGAATCGGAGCGGAGCGCGGCAATACAATCGATAATCGTTTATAGCACAGCCCCCCCCCCCCCCCAATTCTCACGAGCCACGTTACGAAACTACGTCTCCGGCTGGCATGGGCTGAGATTAAGGGCATTCTTTTGGCTAACAGCGTGGAAATGGTGTAACAAATGCACCTCAAGCAGCCACAAAGTATTTATTTGGCTTTTGATTGCACCCTCGCACACAGGATGCAAGCCGTGTATGAATAAATTCAATCTACTGCTCGCTGACACTAGCCCAGCTTTACGATGATAATGTCGTAGTTATGGAACGTAAAACCACGGGGGTTCTGGCGCAACTTTATGTCGGTTTATGGTTTAAGATTTACGAAATAAGCTGTCTGATTGAGGCTCACTCCGAGGCCTCACCAGCAGCCAAGCGGCGATGGTGGCCGTGCACGACCTCGTGTCCCTAACTGGGAACATCTCCCCGTCTCCAGGCGGACGTCGGGTGCAGTGCGAGCAGCACCGAGCCGACGCCCAGCCGGTGCGCAGAGGCGAGCGACCAGGAGAGGAGCGGCGAGAGGAGAGGAGCCGCCCGCGCCACCGCCTGAATGAGGTGAGTCCGCCTGCCCGGTGCCCCGGCGTCCGGCCGGCGGGGCCGCACGCCGCCGACGTATCAATCTGGAAATCAATGAGGTTTACATTAATCAGCGGCCATCGGCGGCGCACTGACTTTGGACGTGCGCGCAAACAGACGAGCCCCCTGAAAAAACAAACTGGGCTGCGGCGCATTCAGCGCGCCAGCGCCGTATTGTGGCATCGATCACTGCGCGCGCGGGGCGCGGATAAATCTCGGCCAACCGCCCGTTCTCACACCCTTCAGTGGCGACAAAGGCGACGCCAATGAAATCATCCGCGAGTGTGTATCAATTATTCATGGACGCCCGCGCCCGGCAGGCGGGGTCCAAACAAGCCGTCAGCGCGCGCGCGCGGGCGGCGCGACAACCCCGCCGCCGCTGCTGGCGACGCGGGTCCCGCCGGCGGCGCTTGCGGCGCTCCGGTGACAATCTTTGACAGGATGTGTCGGCGGACCGTGCCGAAAGTTGGCAGGGATAACATATTTATGTGTTGAAGCTGGTGAAAATGATGTGAGTGTGTCAGTTTATAAAGTAAAGTGAATAACGTCAGCGAGCATTTCCAAAGCTTGTGGGGTGCTATATTTGAGTGTTGAAACCGTGCAAAATGATGTAAATGTTTCCATGCAAACAGAATTAAGACAATGGCAATGGCAAAAGGCAAAGTAAGGCACTGGCATGCGGTTGAAAAAATGAGTGTGTTACCACTGGAAGCCACGATTTTCCGTGCTGAGTTCACGCCTCCGGCTTGCAAACACAAGTGCACAAAGTGAGGTGACGCGATACGGCTATAACACGACTGTGGCAAAATCAAGCACACCGGATGTCCAACGAGTTCAAAATGCAACCTGAGCGTGCTGAGCTTCGAACAGTCCGCACAGTCGGCAGGCAATCCTCACAGTCGGCAGGCAATCCGCACAGTCGGCAGGCAATCCTCACAGTCGGCAGGCAATCCTCACAGTCGACAGGCAATCCGCACAGTCGGCAGGCAATCCTCACAGTCGGCAGGCAATCCTCACAGTCGGCAGGCAATCCTCACAGTCGGTAGGCAATCCTCACAGTCGACAGGCAATCCGCACAGTCGGCAGGCAATCCGCGCAGTCGGCAGTCGGCACTGTGAGCGAGGCTGTGCGAGTGATAATGCCGACGTTTCTGTCAAACCCTTCTTATCAGCGACAGCTGTCTGGAACAAACACGCCTACCGCCACGAACCGCAGCCTGTTTCCCGTCGCCCGCCGCTGCCACGCCAACATTCGACGGCCTCCTGTTGCCGGCGCGCCCTCACGCCCCCAAAACACCCGCGAGCACCCAGCCGCGTCCATAGCGGCGCGCTGCGTCGCCTTGCTGGACGGGCGGAGCGGCGGACACCTGGCGGGTCGGTCCATCAGCGGCCGGTCCCGTGCGCCGGCGCCGGCCGGTGCGCGCCGCCAATTACCGCTAATGTCGCGCTATCGGGGCGCACATCGAGCGGATTGGGCCGCGCGTCCCGTACCGAGCCGAACCGGACCGGACCGGACCGGACGGTCGAGCCGAGCCGAGCCGAGCCGAGCCGAGCCGAGCCGAGCCGAGCCGAGCCGAGCCGAGCCGAGCCGAGCCGAGCCGAGCCGAGCCGAGCCGAGCCGAGCCGAGCCGAGCCGAGCCGAGCCGAGCCGAGCCGAGCCGAGCCGAGCCGAGCCGAGCCGAGCCGAGCCGAGCCGAGCCGAGCCGAGCCGAGCCGAGCCGAGCCGAGCTGAGCTGAGCCGGGCCGAGCCGAGCCGGCGTCAGTTCCCCGGGTTGTGTGTTTAACTCCGGTTCTCTTCCCCCCCCCCTCCCTCCCCGCATCTCTGACACGCGCGAGGAGGCAGCAGGACAGGGCTGGGGATGGCCACTTGCTGGTGCCACATGTGTCACATGCGTCATGCGTCACATGTGTAACACACATGTGACGCACGTAACCGGCATGTCAGCTCCGGCTGTTCGCCTTGCAGTCCGCTCCGCCGTCGTGCTGGTCTCCCCCGCTCTCTGGTCCGCTCGAGTCTAGTCGCCGCACGGCCCATGCGACATCGATGCCATGCTGGCATGGGCCGCCCGCGGGCTGGTCCTCCTCTCGGTAACGGTATTGCACGCGAGTTCGGTTCGGAATTTGGACCACGTCTCCGTGACCCCCTCCGCTGCCCCCCCCCCGCGTCCGGTCTGCAACGCTCCGAGACCCCCCGCCGCGGCCAATTAGATAGCTATGCGGCGGCGCGGCGTGGCCGCGTGCCCCGCTCCGGCGATCGTGCCGGGCGTGCTGTGGCGTCTGCAGTGGCGCCGTCGCCGGCCCGGTCACCGCCGCTGATGAGTGGCTCGGCCGGCCGGTCGCAGCTCGACCATTTGTGGGCGGGCGCCATCAGGCGGACGTGGGTGGGAGGGATGGGACAATGGGCCGGGTATGTCCAAACCCGCCGCGACACCATGTCGCGGTGACGGATCGGGCCTTTGGGGCGTCGCTCACGTCTGCGTCAGTTTGGGCCGGCACCGGCGCGGCGGCATCGCCGGGCTCGGCTCGCCCCCGAACTGGACCGATCGGGGTGTTGATCGCCCCGGCCGGCCCCCGCCACTGGCGCCTCATCTCCCGGCTGAGTCACGACGCAAACAGGGCCATTGAGTCGCCGTTGGATCCTTAGCAGGGTCACTGAGACGTGTGGGGATCGGAGGCTCTGTGACAGGGAGTCTCTCACGGCCTTTTAGGTCAGGGTCACCTCCGGACAGGTGCTGGACCGATGTATGTAGTGACCCATTCCGCCCCACTCCTCAGTTTATGCGCCCCTTGGTTCAGGCACGACTGCTCTGCTTAACACTCCAGCCACAGTTTCCTAGTGATAATAGCAAAGGTTCTGCAAGGAAAGCGCATACCAAAGACCCGAGCTCCTGCTTGCTACCGGCACGAGGTTTTATCGTCCACCTTCACCTCTACGTCTCATGTTTAGCCGTCTCGCCGACGCACCCCGCCGCCGCTCGCCCCAGCGCTTCATCCACGCCCCTTTAGCCCCGGGCGGTGCGGCCCCCTGTCTCGACCCCTGGACGTGCGGGGCCAGCCCCGGGCGAGCGCGGCCACCCCGCCTCGACCCCTGGACGTGCGGGGGTCAGGCCCCGGGCGGCGCGGCCAGCCGCCTCGACCCCTGGACGTGCGGGACCAGCCCCGGGCGAGCGCGGCCACCCCGCCTCGACCCCCGGACGTGCGGGGTCAGCCACGGCGAGCGCGGCCACCCCGCCTCGACCCCTGGACGTGCGGGGTCAGGCCCCGGGCGGCGCGGCCCCCTGTCTCGACCCCTGGACGTGCGGGGCCAGCCCCGGGCGAGCGCGGCCACCCCGCCTCGACCCCCGGACGTGCGGGGCTCCAGCCCCGGGCGAGCGCGGCCCACTCGAGCGCCGGCGCCGCACTTGTGCCCGGCTCAGCGCCGGATTAAGCCGGCGCCTTCAATGGAAAGCGATGATGTCGCGCTGTCTGAGGAGCCCGTGCCGCCGCGTGAGTCCGCGTCGGCTTTGACGAGTACGAGGCGACGCTCGTGGTACCCGGACGTGGGCCGGTCGGTGAAGTCGGCGACGGACCGCCAGGGACGAGCGTCGCCGCATCTGACAGTCTGACGCGCCTTGCCGCTGTCGCTGGACCCCTCGGGACGTAACCGGTAAAGCATCCGGACTTTGGCGTGCTGCAGGCATTCCCCTGTCACCGGCCCAGCTCGGGTCTGAGATGCGTCGATGTCGTCTGGCATGCAGGCCCCCGCCCGCCGACACGGCGGCGGCGGCCGGCTGGGACCGGCTGGCGGGCCCGCATCCGCAGGCGCCCTCCGCGGCCGGCGCGGAGGGCCCGGCCCTGACGCGTGGAGCCGCGGGGCCCACCCAGCGGCCGGGCCCTGCGCGCCGCGGACAGCGTAATAGCCGTATCCGTCACCGCGTCCGCCCGTCGGCCGCTGCACACAGCGCGGCCTGGGAAAAATCTGCCGCGCCGGCGCGTTGCACAATGCTCTTCTCGGCGACATGCGACGCATTCTTTTCCCATTGTTCGTCGCGAGCGTTCGACGCGCGTGAAGGATGGTCGGCGCGCGGTTGCGACATCGCGCTCCGCCGGCGGCCGACGCGCCTCATGCCTCGGCCAATTACCGGCGGGGCCGGCCGTCGTGGGCGTCGTGCTCGAGATGGCGGCCGAGCGACGCCCGTCACGACGCGGCGCTTGCGGCGGCGCGCCGCAAAATTCCAGCGCGCGGACCGCCCGCGCCACGGGCGCCGCTGACGGACGGCCACGGGGGACCTGTCGCGACGGGATGCACGTGCTACGGGAAAAGGGGCTATGAGGTATCAGAACCTTAACGGCGCTCTGTTGGGGGGGGGGGGGGGGGGTACAGTCATATGCTGCTTTCGGCGATGTGCTTTTCTTACGATGCTGTATGCAGTTGGTATCATGGACATGGTGTCGTATGACCAGGAGAAAATACCCGAGCTAGGCACGGTCTGACCTTGTCCCTGCCGTGATTCGTTCAGCAGCTTTGGTGAACATCCCTGTGTTCCGACCCCGTCCTTCCGTTTTCGCAGAACATCCGACGTCCACCGCACGCGAACACGCCTCAACCCATGCCGCCCGCGCAGCCCGCCCCGTCCCCCCCCCCGCCCCTGCGACTCGGCCGGCCGTCGCCGACCGGTCAGCGGGCGAGTTGTGTGCGCGCCGCGCGCGGCCGCGTCGGCACCGGCGCTTTACGAGCGAGGCCGGCGTCCGGCGCTCATGACGCGACGCTCGGCCGGCCCGTGACGTGACGCTCGGAGGCGAGTTACGGCCGTGCCGGTCGCGTGCCGGCCGCGGACGGGCGCCCGCCGGCGCGGCGCAGATGCTTGTTGATGCGCGCGAGGCGGTCGTCCGTCAGCGGCGGAACGTGCGGCCGTGGGGTGGTGATGGAGCGCCCTCGGCCGCGCTGGCGATCGTGTGTTGATTGCGGTCAGGGTGGTGGACACGCCCCCGGCAACTGCGGCGGTGAATTACGTCCGATGGCCGTAACCTGTCAGGTGATATGCCTGCTTGGGTGCTCGCGTGTAGGTCGGCTCCGTTCTGGCGCCAAGCCGCTAGGTTCTTCGGGTTCATTGACTGGGGGCTACGGTGTTGTTTAGTGCTGACGCATGGAACCATTTGGACCGGGAAACGCGCCAGATGCGGCCATATGGTGCGTAACGCGATCTGACTAGGCTTTGTGTGAAATGCGATGAGGTTCCATGTTTTTGTGTCTTTATGAGATTAACGAAATAATTCTTTCGATGGATTTTGCATTCGAGATACCTGCTCACTGTGAATGGCCTTTTAAATTACTTAATTAATTTCTAAATTACTTAATTACTGGCCTTTTAAATATATGAGTGATATGTCATTGCGCATCCGAAAGCTTTCGCTGCTGGGTTACTTCGTACGTTTTCTGCCCCATAGCACTTCTGGCTGTCTCGCGTATCACATACTTTCAGCGCTTCATTCCGAGGGCACCACAAACATCTTTGTCCAGCCCGCTCTCTCCACACCTCCCCCTCGCCCCGAGTCCACCCCCTCCCTCCCAGCCCGCTCCACCGTAGCGCTGCCTGTGGTCCCGCCCTTGTCACGCTCTCCGGGGTCGGCCCCGCCCCGCTCTGTCGCCCTCAGCCGTCCCAGCTACACGCCTCCCGCCGCCCTCCCCGGGGTGACGCTCGTCTCCGTGTTCGCCCGCCGCGCGGACCCGGACACGCCCGGTGTCCGCTGACCCGTGTCCGGGACACGACGCCCGTGACGGCAGGCCGGCCGCCGATGATTTGTCGCCGGCCCGGCGGGGGGTTGCCGCTGGTGGAGCGGGGGGGGGGGGCAAGGGGACCCCGACTGACGCCGGGCGGGACGCCGGCGATAACTCGGGCCGAGTTTCGGCCGTGATTTAGACGCGAATAATGTGACATC
The DNA here is from genome assembly GCF_011947565.3 of Pollicipes pollicipes. Taxonomy (NCBI): domain Eukaryota; kingdom Metazoa; phylum Arthropoda; class Thecostraca; order Pollicipedomorpha; family Pollicipedidae; genus Pollicipes; species Pollicipes pollicipes. The sequence continues at coordinate 41,316,150 of NW_023596420.1, read as the reverse complement.
TTTACTGGCGGCCGGCTGCAGGCCGGACGATAACTCGCGGCCGAGCGACGCGGTCCGGCCCGGCCACTCGCTGCTCGAGGCGGGGCTGGGGCGCACCGCTGGCGACCGGGCCACCGCGCGGCATGAGCCTGGCACGTACCACCGGCGAGGGAACCCACTTTCGAGAGCGAGGCGGGGAAGCGTTCGTGGCGACACACCGCTGCAGTGTGGGAGAACGTTTGGGAGCAGTTCGTGAGAATTAAGACGCCCATGCCGCAGCCCACGGCCGACTGCCGAGACAAGGTTGGGGTTATGGGGAGCGATGTCGGCCCTCGCTGGGATTTGGGAAGTGGCGAGAGACAGGTCGGTGACTGGCAATTGGTGTTCCCAGAGGTGGGATAGCAGGCGTATGCTGAAGAGTTCCCTGGTTCGTTATTCTTACGCCAAATTAAAACTCAAAGGTGTTTGCCGGACGGGCAGGTGTGCCTTCTCATATCTCTTAATTCCGAAATGGAGCACTTAAGGCTCTCGCAGGAAGACAAAATCTAGAATCATGCTACGCCCTCGCCCCCACCCCCTCGGCATTCTAAAAGTTCTTCCGATGTCCTGTTCAGCGAAGTGTCGAAACGTTTCCATACTTATCGTCGTGATGGTCATGTCAAGGAGGGCAAATGGGTCGCACCGCCCGCTGCTGTTTTGTTCAGTGATGCTGGACTGTGTGCATTCACAACACCTATCTGCCGATGCATCAGCGCCAACAAATGCACGGGTACAAGTTAATTCGCTTAGCCGGCGCGCGCCGCATGATTGGATCAATGCAATGGTAAGCAGGCAGGTGACGCAACAGTGGCTTGCCAAGTAGCTGTCCGCGTGCCGGATTGACGTGATACGCCTCCGTCAGCGACACTTGACCCGCGCCCGACACGCCCCTCTCCCGGTGCCGCGCCGCAGCCTCGGCGGCCAGCGAGGCGCGCCGCGCTGCGCCGCGCCGCTTCCGCCGCCGCCGCGCCGTTTCCGCCGGCGCGCGTCCGTCGGGAGGCCGCCCTGGAACAATTCATAAATTAGCCGGCCGTCGTCGGCGGCAACAGATCGCTCCTGGGCGGCGCTAATCCGCGCCTATCATGGGGCGCGCACGCCGGCTTTACGGGCCGATTTATTGGAGCGGCCCGGCCGGCGGCGGCGGACGGGCGCGGGAGCAGCCGATGGCGGGTCACGGGTGCTCTGGAGCGGACGGCCGAACGCGCTCCCGGAGCGCGCAGCGGGGAGGCGGGGTCACCAGGGTGGGCAGGGGGAGGGGTTTGGGAGCCAGAGAGGAGTGGAAAATGGGGAGATGGTGTGAGAGAGGCGGCCAGGTGGAAATAGATTCACGAGCGATTGGAGAATAAGGAGAGACAAGGGGCAGATGAGGAGAGAGAAAGAGTGAGGTGGCTGGTGTGAGGGCGAAGGAGACAGAGGGAGAGAGAGGGGAGAAGACAAGAGGGGTTGAGAGGGGGGGGGGGTAAGAGAGGGAAGAGAGAGAGAACGACGTTCCGGTCCGGCTTCCACGCAGGGACTTGCTTCGACCCGCGAGTGGTTTCCCTGATGGCCCTCGCGAGCTGAACGCTATTAGAGGGATTTTTCGCTTCAGCGGTCACGAGTGATTCAAGAGGGCCGTCTTCAGCGGAAGTGGATTTAGCTCGAGAAGAGCAAGCATTTGGACGGCGCTCCTGCTCTTGACTACCAGCCACTGGTGTTACTAGACCGCCGACATCCGCGGCGCGGCCAGCCTGTTTGGGCGCTTGGACATCCAGAGCATCCCTGTCGCGGGACGGGCGGTATTGTGAGGGACGCTTCGGGCGGCCGGGCGGTACGCTCCGCGATGCGCCGTGCGCCTGTTTACCACCGCCTGTCTGTCAACACTGACAGCGACTGCCAAGGCCGGACCTCCCGCCTGCCGCCCGACGGCCAGAAGGCAGCTTCACAATGCAGCGCACTGTGAGCACGAAGTGAGGACCGGTGCAGTCCGGACTCGAAAACATTTATGCGATTGCGCAGAGGTACATACCAGTGCGTCTAATGTGTTGTCGACCAACTGTCGGTAAATTTGGATGCCGGAATCATGTTATACTCTTTGTCTTTTAGTCGAGGGCTTGGACTTAAGTATGCGTGGCATGAAACCATGGCCTTCGTAGTCGACGCGTAAAAACTGGCCAACAACAGTTAACGGCCCCGACGCCGCCTCTGAGAACGCTACAGCTGGCGTGGCCGCTGGCGATGGGTCGAGGCCACGTCGGGCCGGGTCAGCCGAGGTCAGGCGAGGTCGCAGCGGGCGGCGGTCGCGGGCCGGCCGCCCGGCCAGCTGCAGGGGCTCGCGCCGCGCCGTGAAATACGACAACTTGTAAACGGCGCGCGGCGATTGTATCAGCTGATTCACGCGGCGGCAGCGGCCCGATCGGCCGGCGCCGTCTCCTAAGATAAATCGACGCGGCCTATTAGTGTCGCGACCGGTGAATGTGGACACGGCGCGTCGCCGCCGCCGCCGGCCGCCGCCACCCTTTTATATGTAAATGGCGGCGGCGGCGCGCGGCCGGGCGGCCGGTGCGACCGCGGCCGGTACGGCACGGCCGCCGGACCCGGACGCGCCGGCGGGGCGCCGCCGCCGCCGCCGAACGCCGTGTCGACCGCCGGGCGCAGCAGGTCGTTGGGCGCTTGGACAGGCGCCGGGGTCGGTCGCAGCGGCGAGGCGTCGCGGGGCTGCAGCCAAGTCGCGGGGGTGGTGACGCGAGCTCATTTCCATAGTTCAGCTCGGGCTCCCCGAGAAGAGTGTCTCTGTATCAGACTGAACGGCGTTCCTCCGACTGAACTGATGATTACGAAAAAGACACGGTCCCACACGTGCGTGCACGCCTCCACCCACGACCAGATGCCTCTGGGACTTAAAACCGCGGCGGCACAGCGGGCCGCCGACAGGCCATCTGCCGCGGGCTGCGTTGGCTGCACGTGACGCGTGAATTGTGCGTGCACGCACGTGCGTGCGTGCACGTCCCCGGGCGCGGGCGAACCGGCCAAACCTGCCGGCGCCGCCCGCCGACGGGCGGCACGGTGCTGGACACAACATCAGAACGTCACGGAGAGCTGGTACGCGCGGATTTTATGGCAGGCGCATTTGCGGGACGTTCGGCTCGCCGGGCGCCGGCGCCCGCGCACCGCGGCATCTCGCGCGACGGAGGCAGCCGCCGGCCGTCCTTGTTGATTGCCAAACGCGCGCGCATCGGCGGCACGTTCCCACGCTCGGCGGAGGCCCACTTTCAAAGGGGTCGGGGACGCTGGCAGATCATGCAGCGCAATCAATATCGCATTGATAATGGCAGTTCGGCCCCTGTTTCGCGTGTCTATATTTCACTGCGTGGGTTTTTACGGCGTGTGTTGGCAGGCGTGATGGATTTATCGTCCGAATTATTGCCCGATGACGCGGCCTGGTGCGCCCGTGGTGCCGACGGGAATGCAAGCAAACCCACTTCGAGACGCTATCCACAGGTTACGTGATAAACCGCACTTGGATAGTCTGTGACAGCCAGACGCATCACACCATGACATTCAGAATCGGCGAGAGAAGCTAAATAAATGTGGCAGGCCCGGTGAAGCAACAGCCGCTAACAGGTCTAAGGCAACGAAGTGATGGGCAATGGCGGCATGACGTTTCATCTGATAGCTGCCGGTGGTGTGCACCAGAACGATGCCATGGTGGTATCTGCGGCTCCTGGATTCATGAACGCGGCGTGTGTTTGTAGTTTAGTGGGTAACAGAGCAACGAGGTTTATAAGACAATCCGAAGATCACAACGGACACGACGGGCCTCAGCGAACCCATCAGGCCATTCACCATTCTCAGAAGCATCAACAAAAAACCAAAAGCGGAGACGGAGAGCTGATTTGCTCCCTCTGAAACCGCTGCAAACCAGTTTCCCAGGGGCGTCCAGTGCCACCGAGAAGTGTTCGGCGTGACGTCAGAGCGACGCCACGCCGACGTCGATTAACGCGAGCGCTGGAGGCCAGTCAAGCACCGTCGCAGCGTCGGCTTGATGCTGAATCCAGCTCCAGAGCTGGGCCACAATTGTCTTCCGCCGTTAAGCCGCGCCAGAGGAGGACCGCTCACGCGCATTAGCGCATGCGAGGGCGGATCCAGGGCAGCGGTAGGGTTGAGTTCAGGTTATCCGAGTCTAGTGGGCACGGTAGCCAAGCCAACGAAGGCAAAGGCTTTGACTTCTTTACCATCTGTTGGGCAAAGTCCCACTCGACTCCAAGAGTTACCAGGGTGTGCAACCTCCCGTTGTTTAAGATTGGCTGAGCGCAAATGCGGTCGGTGATCTCTTTCGCGATCGCATTGCTTCCTCCTTGCCGTAAATTTGTACAGAATTTGGCACTGGACGTCTGTCCGCGTTAGTTGCGCTGCTTCTGGTATGTGCGCAATGTGTAGGTACATCCGAGAGCTTTGGGACGTGAGCTTTGAAGCCAGCTCCTTTGCTTGACCTTGGGACCAATGTCAAACTTTCACGCACAGATGAGAGGGGTTTAGCTGCCGGCCTTTTTGCTCCTACCACGAAATAACGGGCTGTCCCCGGGTTTGACCTTCCCAAAGTTGGGTGGCTGGAGCCCGTGTGATCGCTATCTGTGTGTCCTTCGCTATCGCTTAACCGGGCTCTCTCTGTTCGGCCAGTGTGCGTGTTCACTAGCTCCCGCACAGCGTGACCACCCTGGGGCTCCCGCTCTGGGCATCATTCCGCGGCGCCGTGCGCGGTCCTCGTCGCTCGTATTTCCGCCGGCACCGCCCGCGCCCCGGCGTCTGCTCGCCACCCCTCCGGCGGCGGCTGCGGTGCCGCCGCGTCGCGCGCGCTGATCTCTCTGTTACTAAGCTCGCGCGTAAATCACGCCCCGCTCCATTACGGCATTGTCTATGTGTGTACTTATGCAGATGCAGCCAATAAGCCAGCCGCCGGCCGCCGGCCGCCGACGCCGACGCGGGCCGGCCCGACGTGACGTCACGCGGCCGCCGCGTGACGTCACTGACGTCTTTACGGCGGGCGTGTCGCCGTAATGACCGGCGCGCAGTGCGGCCCGAAGCACGGCTGCATATTCAATTAGCGGCGTCGCGCAGATGGGAGCTGACGGGCGTCGCAGATCGGCCATCTCCGGCGCGCCGGCTGCCGTCTCCGAGACTGTACGGCCGCCGGCCGCGAGGCTGTACGCCGCCCGCCGGTTCCAGTGCAAATTGCTGCAGCATCCCGGCAACTTTTCGTCGTAAATAATTTTTCTCGTCCGTTCGGACTGTGTATCATTTTTATGTGTACCATTGTCACCGTCACTCGCTAGTCGGGCAGCGGCCGGCGCTCACGGGCCGGATTTATTTCACGGTCCGGCAACTGTCATGTACTTGGGGAGCATAAAGGATTTTTATATTGCCGTATTTCGCGGACGCGCTGCGTCGCATCTTCATTGCGTGGTGCGCCGCTGCGCCCAGACAAATGACTGTGCGGGTCGTAGCTCGCAGCGCCGTGTGCTAATGGGTGGACCAACACCTGACCCGGCCGACCGCTTGATGCATTGGCCCATTCGGTGAACGGTCTTTATTGGCGTCTCAAGGTGTCATGCGGCATCTGCGGCGCAGGCAGGGCGCAGCTGCGCGCAGGCCGGCCGGCGGCGCGGGAGTGGAGAGACGTCGCGAGGTGGTGTGAGGAATGTGGACACGTAAAATGCAGTTAACTGTATTTCCCGCGGCGTGGCGACTAGGGTTACCCGGGGTTTTAGGCTCATGTCGAGATCCTCTTATGCCATCGTGCCGGAGGGCTTGAATTCCGTGAAGCTGCTCTTATTTTTTTGCTGTACTTTCCAGCAGCGAGTGCGACTCAACGGGTTGACGGGACTTAACGGCATACCAGAGGAAATGAGGAGATGGCGCTTTAAGCTCTGCATGTTTGTTGTTTTGGACTTGTGCCCACAATGTAAGGCCAAAGCTCATAGCGATTTGTCAATTTGACAGCGTGGAACCACAATGCTATTAAATGGAGCAGGGCTTTCCAAAAGCTGAGACAGACACTCTTAGCACCGTAAAATACTTCTTTAATTATCTCGCAGCATTCCGGGGTGTGCAGATAACTGTACTCCGTCTTTGGGAAAGAAGCATGTGCCACGGTGGGGGAGTAACTCCGCCTGACTGCCAAATTTGTCCCTAAACTCGCTCAAGATATGTTTGCTACTATTCGCTTGACCTATCATTTCGTCTCATGCATCTTGCCACTCAGACCATCGAAGCGTTGTCATGACTGTGTTCTGGAACGCGCCGAAGGGCTCGTTTATCCGACCTCCAGCCGTAAGAAGGAAAAGCGGAGCGTTTTGAGACCAGCGCGTCCAGTGGTGTTTTCGAACGGTGGTATGTTCAGTTCGAGGGGTACGTTTTGGCAAAACTGAAAAGGCTCTTCCCGATCACTTGCTTCTGCCTTCGGTGAAAAAACAACTGCTCACGATCAGCAAGAGTTCCAGGTTTCCAAACCCGGTAAGAAGGTGTGGAGGGGGGGGGGGGGGGGGGCGGGGCCGATGGCAAACAGTTTCTCCCCATAGCCTGTAGGTGTGAGAGTGGAGCCTCCTCCCAAATATTGGATAGCAAAATGCACTCATTTAGGAAAACCGCTTGTCCCAATTACCACCCCCTTGCACGAAGTAAAATTTCAGGGAGATACGGTCCCTTTCGGCGTATGAAACTACACGCAGCCCTGAGGTCGCAATTGCTCATCAGCAAAATCAGAGCTTGCGCCTCTTTGTCTCCAAGTATTGCACGCGTAGCGGTGAGGACGCTGTGTCACCATGCAGATGAAGAGCGCTTAAGCATAGCCACACCGTCACCGAGGGAGCGGGGGTCGCCAACACGGTCAGACGACGCAGGCGCTAGAGTGCTGTGCCGGAAGGCTTACCCGCAGAGACTACATTGACACATGAGAGAGTAACCCCGTGGTTCATCTTCCGGGGTCCGCTTACACTCGAGCATACGCAACGGCTTGCCGTTTCAGTGGAATGGCACGGCCGCATGAGGCTCAGCAGGGGCCACATGAGGATCAACGCATATGACTCGCGTGTGCCTCGTGGAGTAAGCAGAGACGACAGAGCCACCAGGCAGAACACGTCGGTGGCGGGTCGGCCAGCACCGCCGCCCGACTTCCTACGTCTCGGACCACGTTCGAGACGGCGGGCGCAGTGATATCCGACCCGGCTGTCACCATTGACACTGCGCCGGCGCACCTCTGCGCCACCCATCGTGGCCATCTGCGCCACGATGGGTGGCGCAGAGGCTCCGTGACGGGAGGGAGTGCGGGGCGGGGACGTTGAAGACGCGGCGAGCCCGCGCCGACATCCGGCGTCTTCATGCGCGTCGCCACTGCGCAGGAGACGCAGCGGCGGTGCGCCGGATTAGCGGCGGCCATCGTAGCGCGGCGGCGACGGCGGCGCGGCCGGCGGCGCTTTGATGGGCCGCGCGCGGCGGACGGGCACCGGTGCCGCTCGTTACGAAAGCCGCGCCGTGTCATGCGTCAATCTTGATTAGCGCCACGTGCAGCGGCTGTCGCCGCCGGCGCGGCTCAGGGGGCTGCGGCGCGGCCAGAAGCTCGCCAAGGCCCCGCGGCGACGCGCCCGTGTCGTTGAGGGCGACGCCGCCGCGGTGCGGAGGAGCGGGTCACGTGATACCGGGGTCAGGAATGATGGGATGTCAAGTCCGCGGGCGTCGCTGGGGCCGGATGGACGCCCCCCGTGAGGCGGGGCTTTCCACTGGCGCCTGCCATGGAGCACTGAGGCCTGATTGACGAACTCGTGATGGGTTCTCATGCAGGGGCTACCGAGGAATGCTGATGGTGTTTTGGCGGTCGGATGAGCTCAGATAGGCCCAGAGCCTTGGCTGCTGCTGGGCAGTGACAGCCGGCGAGTCGTGTTTTAACTCGGATGTCCCGCGCACGCGACCGAGCATACTGACGTGCCGGCTAACGAACCGCACACGAGATGCAGCCTGTGAGAAACGCTGGAAATTCTGACGAAATGAGAAACGCGCACGTTCCGTCGAGATGGCAATGTCAGCCGGAGGTTATTATCCGAGTTGGGAAATCATCGCTGCTGAACTTAGGCGCTTTGAGTAACCAGCGAGAAGGACCTGCCTTTTTATGTCTTTCGGCCGGACCGGTTTCGGAGATAAATGTCTTCATTACTGCTTCAATTCGCTGTGCGACTATAAGAATTGGAACCCATTAGGACGGGAATTTCACTAAATACCCACAGTGTAACGCAGCCACCTCGGCTTTAGGGGATCAAAAGCCTTTAGCCTAGTTTAGCCGACTGTTGTTGGTTTGAATGAAGCCGTTTTGGCGCGATTAACGTCATAGTAAGTCTTTATTAAAACGCTCGTGAAGCATTAAGTGCCTGTCGAGCCCATGTTTGGTGAAATGGGAGTGCGTGATGGACAGAAAGCCGCGGTTAATGCAATACTGATTTAATACGTTGAGGACTTGCTCAGTGCTTAGGTCAGAGGACATGTTTGTCGATTGATCGACATGAATCGTGTGATTTTCCGTGACGTGCTTCAGCTGAACAGATTTCGTCACACCTTGTTTCATGGCGCACGAAGGGTGAAAACTAGATGGCCAATGGCCCACGATCAAAGAACGCCGTTAATCACTGCGCCGCTTTGCATAACATCCGTTCCAGCGTAGTTTGTAGTTGCAGGTCTCGTGGTGGTCAAACACCATGCAGCAATCAACGGTGTCTTTAAATTTTCAGCAGGTTATTTATTGGTACTTCATTCAGGCACATAAATTTCTCCCAAAGCAGTATTGCGGGAAGCCTCCATTCACTGGGCTGTGGCGTCCCCCATATAGCAGCACGCCCCGAGCCTGCCACCTGATTGCTAAAAGCATCACTCTCCGCACACAACCGCTTGAAACGTGCGGCTCGCATGCAATGCGACCTTTAATTGTAATTATTGAAACGTTGGGAGATAAACGCCACTCAGGCTCGCCCCTCGCGCATTCGCGGCGCATTTAGAGCCCATCTCGCGCGATAAGCCGGCGAGAGGGCGGCCGCGGCGGGCCGGCGCCGGTGCTGACACAAAGCCGGCGTCAAGCGGTCCCTGGTCGCCGACGACGGTCAGCGCGAGGGCCGACCGGCACACGGCCGATGGGCGCCGGCCGCGGAGGAGCGGGCGTCGACCCAGCCAGGGGCCCGCGGCACGACCGCCGTTTTAATACACGTGCTGCTGCGACCTCCGACACCGACGGCGGGGAGCGAGGGGCGGCCCGGCCCGCCCGGAGCTGCTCGGCGTCGGTCGTCGCTGGCGCCGGAGGTCGCAGCGGCGCGTGATTACGGGACGAATAAGGCGCATGGACGGGCGGTGCCGCCCTGTTTTATCGTCGCCCTCGAGTCGCGTCAGCCTAAGGCCGGTCCTGCACCGAGGCTGCACGCCGCCCGCCGCACCGGTCACTCTGCCGCCCGGTGGCCACGTGACCGACGCGTCTGGCCGCGCCGCTGTCACGTGACGGCCGCCCTGACCTCTGCTGACCCGCGTCGCGCTGACGGCACCGCCCCCCGGTCATGCAATATGCATGCAGCGGCGGCGGCGGCGGCGGCGGCGGCGGCGGCGGCGGCGGCGGCGGCGGCGGCGGCGGCGGCGGCGGCGGCGGCGGCGGCGGCAGCAGCAGCAGCAGCAGCAGCGGCGGTGTCGAGGCGCCGCCCGGCCCGTGCCCTCGGGTGGCGGGCAGGCCGGCGGCCCGGCAGCGCTGACTGAGATACAGTGACGCGCGCCCGTCGAGGCCGGGGCGGCGCCGGCCTCGCCAGATGGACGGCCCGCTCGCCGTGACGCCGCCGCCCGGCCGGCCACCCTCTGGCGTCAGCCGGCCAGCGACAGCCGACAGCGCCGCGTCCGGCTCCGAGGCTCTCGAGTGGGCTGGAGCTGTCTCGGCCGTCGCCTCCATCCGCCTTCATCCTGCGTCTCCCTGCGGTGTCACCCTTCGCTTCCCCTCGGCCTCTGCCCTGGGCTGATCCCGGCGCCGTTACGTGACGACGGAGAGGTGCACTACCAGCACTGCATGCCGGTGCAGTGGCTCAGCCTCGGATGGGAGACAGCCTTCCCCGGCGGCTGGGTACCGCTCCGGCGCAGCTGGCGTTTGCTCCGAATCGGCGCACGTAGATAGCGCGACGCCGCAATGCATCACAACTGCGCTGACATGTCGGACTCACCGCGCCGCGCTCTCTGCGGAGTTAGCGCCTGTCGGCCCGGCGAGCAGTCGCCGCTGGCGCCGTGCGAAGAACTTAATTAACCCGCGCCGCCGGTGTCACTCACGCGCCAGGTGCGTCTCGCCGCCCTGTGGCCGCGCGCCGTTTTTGCCGCGCGCCGCCAAATACGAAGACGTCGCCGCGGCGCCTTTTTACGCGGCGCCTATAAATATGAAGGTGTTTGGCGGCGGCCAGGTGCCTGTGGCGGGCCGGTTTTTACCGCGCGGCAACGCGCGGCGGCGGCGGGGGGCGCTTTGGCTTCAATCAGCCCGCTGCCTGACCGTCGACGCGCCGGTGGCGACGCACGGGCCGGTGCGCGAAGTCCGATCCCGCCACTCTGCGGGATCGGGCTTCTGCTCGTCTCGCGTACGTCTCCCCGGCGCGTCGCTGCCGGCCCGCCGGCGCGCCGCATCACGCCGCCGTGGACGTCACCCGGTGGCCACGCGCCGCGCCGCCGCTGGCGGGCCGGGGCGGGGCTCAAGTGACGGCAGGTAGGCGGCTAACGCCGCCCGTGATCGCCGCAGTAACAAATCATTAGCGCCAGCGGCGGCCGCGGCTGGGTGCCGGTAAGCCGGCCTCCGGCGCCGCGATCTGACGCCGGAGGAGCGCCGATTGAAGCGGCACGGGCGCAGAGCTGGTTATTGGCTCGGCTCCGTGCTGTTTGTGATGGGTGGGGCGAGAAGGAGCCGGAAGGCAGCCAGCGCGGTGGGGGGCTGGCGGGGCAGGCCGGACTTCATCAGAATCTGGGACTCGCCAGCATCTGGATTCATGCTTCAGTACCTTATAGTGGTGTGTTAGTAGTTAGCGATTCCCGTCTCGCTGAGCGCGTCAACGATAGACAATAAACCTGGGACATTCAGATGAACAAGGTGAGGTGAGTTGGCACCAGACCCTGCTTTCTGTTCAGGAGATGAAAGTATGACGCACAGTTTCGTTATTTGTAAGGAGAAAAGGAATTAAAAAAGGTCAGAGTTCAGCTTTGATGTGATTCAGAAAACTGCAGCAAAGCGTCATGACGATTTGTCTAAGGCGGAAGTACCATGCAGCTTTGAGCTGTGACCGTGCTGATTGGATCTTCGCGCGAACGACAGATGCCGTTGCAGCTGACAAACATCGACTTAAGATCAGGCTCCAACAGGCGGACAACGACTTAGGATCAGGCGGGAGCCACCGTACCTGTTTTGAGGACAGGATTGTCGTTAATGTGCTTGCACTGTGGATAAGCCACGATTTGTAGCATGACAGAAAACTGCGACCGCTCGAATGAAGTGCGGCTTTGCTGATATAATCATTTAGTAACTTCCGATGCCATGAGGTACAATTGCAGGTTTGGAACGGCGTAAAGCAGAGTTATGCGACCGGAATAAGGAGGATAGCATTGGAGCATGTATGCAGAGCATCCACAAGCAGAAAGGGCATTGGCGTGAGCGCCATTGCAGAGGTGCTATTGCACCAAGCGTTCTTTGCGGCGGAACATCGGGTCGGTTTAAAAGTTGACGTTTTGTTGGGGGCAGAGCTGCCTTTGTACGCTACTTCTCGCCCGTCGGTTTTATATCGCTTTGAATTTGGTTTACGCCTTTGGAATCCTTTGTTATTTCTGCCTAATTACGTCATCAGCCGCGGCCTTGCAAAACCACTTTTCTACGAGGCTTCAGATCATTGCGACTCGTGGCTGATTTCCTGATACAAATGAAGCGTTCGACTCTCACAAAATATATTTATTCCGTCTTGCGGTGCACTAAGTATACTTGAGGTAAGTTTTGCGTTATAATTATATTAAGGCATTCCGACTCCTCGTTTCCGACAAACAGCTACATTAGCACGAGTATGTTAATGATTTCCTTTACACCCTGCCATGGCGAACAGCTCGCCGGTTTCTGTGCCGTGCGTCTCTCCTAGTTGCGGGTCCGCCACCAGGTCGGCGCCGTTGCCGACCGGCCGGGCCGCCGTCGGATTACGCGACAATCACGGCTGCCGGCGCGGACCATAGCGTGCGGCCGACCGCTGTCGCTGCTCGCCACGGGTCACCGCGGAATCTAGTTTGCAGTGGGGCAGGTCACGCCTGCAAAAACGCCGCTAAGCCCGGCTTAGTGGCGGTGCGGCGTCGGCGGGATCCGCCGTGTAATGGTGCGTCGGCGGCCGGGACGGCCGGGCCGGCGCGCACCGCCGTGTAATGATGCGTCGGCGGCCGGGACGGCCGGCCGGCGCACACCGCCAGTAACGAGGCCGCTGCCGGTGCCGATGCCGCGCCCGTCGTGCTCTGATTGGCCTCAGCCGGCGGCCCGCCGCGCTCATCGCGGGGGATTGCCGCTAAATGCCGCCAGATGGGGGGGGGGAGAGAGAGAGAGAGAGAGAGAGAGAGAGGAGAGAGGAGAGAGAGAGAGAGAGAGAGAGAGAGAGGAGAGAGAGAGAGAGAGAGAGAGAGAGAGAGAGAGAGGAGAGAGAGAGAGAGAGGAGAGAGAGAGAGAGAGAGAGAGAGAGAGAGAGAGAGAGAGAGTTTGTGTGTGTTTGGTGAGTGGTGTGGGTGTGTGTGTGGTGGTGGTGTGTGTGTTGTGTGTGTGTTGTGTGTTGTGGTGTGTGTTGTGTGTGTGTGTGGGTGTGTGTGTGTGTGGTGTTGTGTGCGTGTGTGTGTGTGTGTGACCGCCTAAAACAAACGAGGGGTATCATTTCTTAGGGGGCACATAGCCATCATTCTAGTTTGCACTTTCATATAATGTGTTTGCAATCCCAAATACCGTGCTTCCGAGTTTTTGGACCTCGGTCGAAATACAGAGCGCTTGGTATGGTGTTTGCCTCATCACATGTCTTCCCTTTCCCCAAAAGCTGTTCTACAAATCCCTGTATATTCCATCAGTCATGTCATCGCCCATATTTTCTAACGTTTTTCTTACGAATTGCTTACTTACCGTGTGCTTTTTTGATGCGATCCTGAATGCCACCATTCTGGTTATTCCGGATCTCGGTCCCAGTGCGAGGGGTCTCAAATGCTGCACGCCTCAAGAGACGTGAATTCTTTTCCACAAATACGCTCTGAATACTCCATATATCTCCTCATCCACGTCTTGGAGCGTGCTTTCTAGCATTTTTGTTGTAGATCTGGACTTGACCGGAGCGGCACGCGATGATTCGGCCAGCGCCAACTCAATGTCGTGCTAAATGGCCATGGCGATGCCCTTTCCCGGTGTCGCATGGCGCTGTGGTCAGTCCGGTGGGCCGAACCCTGGTGCGCGGCCCTCGCTGCCCCGCACGAGGGCCGCCTGCCCTCCGCGCCGAGGCCGTGCGTGAGTCCGCGCGGCCGAGCAGCCACCGCTCCCTCTCAAGCAGCCACTGCTCCCTCTCGAGCAGTCACCGCTCCCTCTCGAGCAGCCACCGCTCCCTCTCGAGCATCCACCGCTCCCTCTCGGGCATCCCGTGCCGACGGGTGTCTCGACAGAAGCGTGCTCGGTTTTCGGCTCGTTAAGCAGATCGGTCACGTGCAAGCAACGTCCGGGCGAAGTTGGTTCCTGTCTGTCCTTGAGCGCCACACTAATGTCTGCATTCGTCATAGATGCCCAGTGCGTTAGACCATTAGCATGCGTAAGCGAAGTGGACCGGG
>NW_023596420.1:41280799-41301296 GCF_011947565.3 Pollicipes pollicipes | reverse complement strand
TTCGAAGAAAAGTATTTTACATAGATCAAAGAGGCACTGAAAAATCGGTGTTTTTAGAGAGACAGATTTGCAGTTATCCTACAAACATCTCTCTCATGTTAATAGGAGTATCAGCAGCTTTGATTGAGTTGCATTGCAACATTGCCGATAAAGCCAACGTGTGAGCCAATCAAATTTTACCAACGTGCTGGGGACTATAGCAACTCTACAACTCTATAGCAACTCTTCCTTTTAGTTCCAACACCCTAAATAAGAACATTTTGGATTATTCCAAAATTAACTGGAGACAGCAAGACAATTTATCATAATAAACTTCAGGTCCTTCATTCGATGTCACTTAAATCAAGATGCGTGCTACGTGCACAAAACCATTTATGTACACATAAGAGGCATAATTTTGAAACATGCCTTTGGGAAGACTGCTTAGTGAGAAATAACAAAATGTACCCACAACATACGCTCACAAATAGGTTTTCCATGTCCCATATTCTTCTAAAAGTTTGGGGTCAGCTAGAAACCAAGCTTGGAGCTCTCAACACTGCATAGGAAACTACACACCTATTATATTGAGGTCAGTTGAAAAACGGCATCCATACACATGGTTAACAGCCCAGTACTGACCTACACTCATTACTCGTTCCATCCGTATTCATGGATGTGCATGGTGCACCATGGTCTTTAGGGCTGGGGACCTGACCTGATTGTGTGCAAACGGCCTGGAAGCATTCTTTAAATGATTTTTTTCACCGAAACAACATACACTCCTCAACACCAGGCTTTAGAAAAATACATCGAGGGCGCCATAGACGGGGCAACTTTTGGCGGTTGTTTCACCAAGGTGCACGGTGCCCAAATCGAACACTATATCCCTCACCCATCCAGAACTCCATACAAATCTTCAGGTTCGTTCAACGCGCGCCGGCGTTTTTCCAGGTCGCATCCAGTGCTGCTAAATCAAAATTTGGCACGGAATCCGCATCTTCACTTCACATTTCTCTGACATCACGACACTAAAGTCAATGTAGTGTGTCAGAACTCGCACAGAACGACTTGACATTTCACGGACTTCTAGAAAAAAATAACTCGCTTTCTTTGACAATTAATTTTTTTTACAAATGACGGTCAGATAGCCAAAAAACCTAAAGTGGAGGTTTGATTGACACTTTGATGTTGCAGTCACGAGTGGAAAATACATGCATCTTCCAAATACATAGAAAATATAGGACAAAAACATTACCTGAACGGTTTTTATGCAGCGTGATTTATCATTTTGTGAAAATTTGGGTACTTCAGCCGAAATTGGCTTCAGTTCAGTCATCTAAGCTGCAAAGAGCAGCGCTAAAGCGGGCCTGTACTCATCTGAATAGTGGCGCCGGAAACCACCAAAAATGCATGGAGTAACGGAAAAGGGAAATGTACATATAAAAGCGCGGTCGTTTTTACTCCAATTTTCTGAACTACATGACCAAACTCCAGGGTATCGTTTCACGTCTAGGGTGGCAATCGACATTCCTAGGGCGGCAATCGACATCTTGTTGCTGGCGAGGATGAAGCTATCAAGGGCTAATCTGGCGCTCATGTTACGATCCCGATTTTGTTGTATGCCATCTTGGTTTGAGCGTGGCTGGAGACCGGCGGGTCGTGGACGAATCAAGGCACGTTAGATTTGGACCGGTGCGTCTGATCAGAACAGCATTTGAGGTTCTATTGCATTTGGACTGTTTGCAACCGTCTCCAATTAATTGACACTCCCGTCATTACCTCGTGGTGTGATGTATTCCCAAGACCCATGACCGTATGGTGTAATAGAACATTTCAATGATGTTGGATATGCTTTTAGCATGTATACTGCACCTGCCAGCTCCATTCCATGCTGATGGAGTCTGTCAATGCCTGCTGACTAGTGTCATCAAATATTGCTCAGTTTTAGTATGTTGTTGTATGAGCCTATAATACATATTCTGAAGGCATGTAGCTCATTTCAATTTATCATGAACTAAAAAAGGATGCATTTAGGCCTCAGGATATTATTATGATATGTAGAACATGTCAGGTCAAATGCAGACAGGATGAGACATGCAAGATGCATAGTATGATAGTTTCAGAGATCTTCATCACCATCATCATCATCATCATCATCATCTTCTCCATTTCTTGTAGATCACACTTTGCAGGATGCAGGATGTGATGAGGGATGGGCCTTGGCGCTTCCGTTAGGTCACCTGAAATATAAAGCTAGATTGAAGCCACTGAATGCATCACATGATGCAAACATTGCCAATAGCAAAGGTGGGAAATTTGACTCATAGACCAAATGCTTTAAGTTCAGAATGGCAGTCAATGGTGCGCCCAGAACATGCCCATTAATTTGACTGGCCTTGTGGTGGAGAGGATGAAAGAAAAAATAGGGTGAGGACGCATAAAAAAGACAGAGAAATGTGTCATTTATTACCCAGATGTCAGAAAAAATTTACCACTGAACCCAGGGGCATCGCAAACCGATCGACGGCATTCACCTGTTTCACAGCTTGCAATCAACAAACGGGAGTTTCACAAAAAGGCGACTTGGTTTCACCTAGCTCTGACTTCGTCGCGAGCCTGGTGTATTGGTTAACAGAGGCGTGCACAAGAGTCAACAATTGGGAGACGAGCACAACCAAAAAATGAAAACCGAGTTAAGTGAGTCGCAGGCGCGCACAAATTCGGCTTCGTCAAATTCGTCAAATTCAGTACCGCATTCATCTGCGTTGCCTGTTTTGTCCCTGTGACTACTGCATGTACACTGACGTGGAAGCTACAGAATACACTTAATGGAAACTCCTAATACATATCTATCTGTTTTTCTATCTACGTGCTATGTGTGAAAAAAGCAACATTGCGTGTTCTCGATCTTTTTATTTGTACGTATCTACCAGGAATTTTTAACCATTATCATTTAGTCGCGTAGGAATTCATGCATGCCATGAATTCGATTAGAAAGGGGAGGGGTAGGGCTACTATGTGGGCAACCTGTTTAAGCCGAAAACGTGCCGCACAAGCAAACCTCGACCTTGTTGCGGGTATTCGCTCTCACGAAAAAAGAGATGTTTGAGCACTACTACGCTTACACGACCGTGAATCAGAACGTGCCCACCCCATGTTGGGAATTATGCTATAAGGACTGTCTTGTCGGTAGCCATAGGGGTGTGCCGAATGTAATACAGTATGATGGCGAAAGACTTTTGAAATGGTCGCAGAATGGCGTTTAAAGTATAGTTACGCGGTATAGCTTCCACCCATTTACATCTCTAAAACGGTATCGAGGGATGGAATTGATATATTTTGCAAGGTGCGTTCCAGGGTGAGAAAATGCTAGCACGGTGTTTTTTGGTGTAAAAAAACCTGACCATGAACAGAACTTCGAACGCCGATTTTTATTTTAAAAATGTTACAATGACTTGCCTGGTAACGTCGGTTAACCAGCACCTTCTCGCAAATGAAGAGTGATTATGATCAGTGAACTCCAAGTTCATAATGCCAAAACATCACGGGCGCAAGGTTTTTCTTGCTCGTATCAACTTCAAATTCATGTCAAAGCGCTGGTCGTGCTTTTTATTATCACAGCTTTTCTGGTGACCCATCCGGCCCCTAGCCTCCGCCTACTCGGTCCTTCCAGTTATCGCCGTGTCTATTACGGTCGTGAAAGTTCAGTTTCACTTTTAGGTGTAGATAATTCCTGGCAGTGTCATAATACATTTCTTTCAGGCTACCCACAGAAAATATGTCACGTGCACTTTTCTCTATCCTGCACCTGTCAGGGCACGCCATCACGCCATTCTGTAGAGAACTGTCTTTTTGCGCCCGGACCACCCCCATTATCGATAAATCCAGCCTTTTTCGGTTATGTTATCGGTCCCTCTTACTAAGACTCTGTACTCCGTAAATTATACCGAACTGCAAGGTTCTCACATTGCTGCAACTTGGCACCGGCTGGAAATGGGATGTTATTCTTTTGTAACAGCTTTTATTGGTCGTTTTTTTATAAATATATTCAATCCTTTACATCGGTAACACAAATTTAAGTGGCAGAAACCCGGAGGAAATCAAGTATGCTAGGTCAACCTCATCGGCTGAGCCCCCAACCGATTTTGAAAGGTGACACCCATATATAGGCAGTTGCGCCACTTCCTTCAAATACTTGTAATAAACGTCTCTTGGCTGGCCTCTGGGCCTCAACGCCGCAATGGCTATGCAATGTGTTGTCTTCAATGTGAACGCTACATATGAGAGCCCAGTACTTCACACGGCGGAGTGCCGAAACGGGGTGCAGTACTCACACCATAACGTCACAGCTAAGTGCACAAGCTTCAGCTGGTTTCAGTCTTCCCGTGATCACCGCATCTGGATATGCGGTCGAATGCTGGCATATTGAAATCTTCGGATAGCTGTGCTTAGCTCTAATAACGAACTAATTCAGCGAGGACACAGATGACGTTATCGCCGCGATCCCACCCCAAAAATGCAGGTTGCTGAAAATGTTTCGGCAATTTGTAATCGCGATCAAAATAGGAATCGTTTGTTTGTTTTCATACTGCGAAAAGAACAATTTCAACACGGAACGGTAATATGGGGTCAAACGCAAACTACGTTCGGCATAGGGAGAGAGAGATTTTGATGGATCAAAATTGAGGCATAACAAAGAGGAGGTAGATTTAGACAGAGGACGCTACGCACTGGTGTGGGTCCAAATCCTGCTGAGATCCTTTCAAGAAATGTTTTGACAGTGTAGGTATAACCAGGGAAACTGTCGAAAACGGGAAGTATGATTAATCTTTGACATCGAAAACGCCCGTCGTAGCCGGCGCGTATACCGGGGGGGGGGGGGGGGGGGGGAGGAGAGGGATGAGGGTGAAAAACACCGAAAGGTGCATAACGTAATTCGTGGCCATATTCGTACTAACCCATTTGCCCTAAAACCGCAGGCAGACAAACGCAACCCTATACCACTAAGGCTCCGCACATAAATAATATCAAATCATAACAAAGCAGTGACGCATAGCTACAATATCCACTATGTTTTATGATAAACGTTCATCCACTGTTGCAATATTCAGCACCATCACACTTGGGGATCATCTTTCTGACACGGTAACTCATGCTCATCTCTCGTCACACACCAAAAACGGCGTGGAAGATATGATTGTAAGTGACGGATGCCTCACCTTGGTGTGTTATCTGCCGAGACCCAATTTACGAGGCTAAAAACCAGCACGCGATACCATTTGTTCTATGCAGATGTATGCAAGTCCGATACATGACCAGATTTCATCCATATGATCCGACAACACTACCTACCTAGTGTACACCGCATTACGTGTGGCGTTGGCGAATCGAGGCTAAATCCGGCTGTCACTCTGAAAGGAGTGGCCCTTACGCGGCACTGGGCTTTCTTAACCGTTGTGAATTCAAATGGCCATGTCTAAATAAAGGCAGACATTAAAGCAGTGCGTTCAGGCATCCTGCTCATGCCTTCCCAAAACTATGCAGAATATATTTTACCCGCAAAAATAGCCCCATGAACCTATCTTACACTAATCCCGGTTGTGTACGAGGGGCGCTCTTTAATGCAAGGTCGACGTGACCGCAAGTTTTGTGTCACAAGTTGGATGTCATAGATCTAGGCTGCTGCGTAAAAAGTGAACGCAGATATTTTGGCCGCGTGTGTCTCCAACATATGATATCACGATATCTTTTGGAGACCCAAGGAATCTGAAAATCTCGCGCAACCGACATCCGCATGGTGTCTTTTATCATGCGAAGCTATTTTCGACAGGCAAAACATTTTAAAAGTTTTATGCGTTTTTTCCCGTGAGCTTTTATTCTACCTGCACCTTGAATGATTCGTTCCAACTCGAGCAGCAAGGCAAATCCTGTTATTCACACAGCATGTGCACCACATCATCCGTTGACTCTCGGTTGAATCATACAAAATTCCTGTCAGTAGCGTAGGCAACATTCGCGTAAGGGGACAAGACTCACATCCCAATAAATAGCGGCCGTTCTCGTGCTCGCTGAAAAATGGCGCGTATCAACCGCCACTTTCCGTCATTTGAAGCGTTATTCCACTGCTGAAATAAAACCTTAATTTCAGCGGTGGTCAGTTAAATAGTCCAAAGATACACTAAAGAGAAATGCTGTACCATGGTTCTGAATTCCTCTACGCAATGTCGGGCCTCTGCACTAGAGATGCAACGTTCTAACTCGGCAGCCCGACTTCATAACATCCCATATTTTTTCGGGCATTGCAAAACGTGCATGATGTCCCTTAAGTAGCGCAAGCAGGATTCTTGAATAGAATGTTATTACTATGCTCGATTGTACGCAGGATCGCAGACTGCGTGGTGGCGGTTGACACTAAATGAAATACAGATAGTGGTAGGAAGGAACGCGAATTATCTTAAACCTGCCATGCGATATCGAAACTATGTTGTTGCATGTTGCATCCCCTTACGGAAAGCGAATACCATATAAGAGCCTGGATTTGGTTCTCAAATACGGATATGACATCACGGCTATTGTGACGCACTCGAGTGATGTCAGGTAGGCAGAGGCCAGAGTGAAAATGGTGAATTCTGGTCGCAGCATTGGTTGAAAAATGTCTCCACTTTCCTGCGCAGTCAAGGCTATCTAACGCCTGCAGTGTAATGAATTGAAGAGACTTTCCACGGTTTGAAATATCCAACACTGTATTACTCTTCGTGATTATAGTCATCAGTTGATGCAGAGATGACTTAGCCCGTGGCTTACTGAGGTGAGATACAAGGGTGAAATCTCTGTACATTCTAGTGATATGCCATTTTAAACTGAAACCTCTTCCTTGTCATTTTTTTCAGAAACTTGCATCACGGTGCACTTTCTACGCTGTGAGTACAACGTACATATATGTACTTTGGTACTCAGGACATTCTATAGCTCAGGTGCATTGATCAATGCTGTCTAAGAAACGTCACTGGTATTAAGAAAACGATTGGCGCCATTTTGTGCGCACTTACTTGGCATTTGCGGCTAATACCAGGTCAGCATTGTAATACGGCGTGGTTTTACGGTTACATCCCTAGCTGGTCCGGGCGGCCCGGTTGCGGGTCGGCATTTTGGAAAAAAACTGCGTCTCTTGCCTGTACACCAAATATAAGAGGTGAGGCACCAATGGCAAAGGCAAGTGAGAAGTGATAGTTTAACTGCGATGTCCCAAAGCCATCAGGAAACCCGGTGGTTTGAGGAGCTCGAAAGAATCCATTGCTAACCTTTCTAAGCAAGGTATTTTTTAGTAAGGAGCGGTTGACTCATGTGACCGCCAGGTTGCGTTCGTGTACCAAAAGCAATGACACGTAGAACAGTCTCATTAAGTTAAAACGTGCGATGCTTCAGGTAAGGTGACGTCATACCGGGAAATCACATTTTCTAAATAAGCCGGTGCCAGCCACTCATACCCCCGGAGAACAGGTAAACCACAGAACAGACCACCTGAAGCAGCCACCGGCCGTTTTGACACTGGATGTCGCCTACATGAGTGCAGGGTGAGGATCCCCGCAGATGACATCGTGTTGTGCTACCCGTTCCCCCTCGATAGATCCAGTCGGCCGGCCTGCAGATTAAACATGGGCGCGGTCATTTCGGAATTGACTTGATGACTGCGCGGCGTGACCTCAGAGAAAGTAGTCACCGAGCTTCTTCAACCCTTGATGAAGGTGGCTTTTTTGTTTACGGAGGACAGACGAATGGGGAAGTCGGTTGCTCGTCCTATGCTGCATGACACGATTATTTTCTTCCTCTTCGCCCCACTTCTTTGTTTAGTTTCCAAACATCCGCAATACTCCGTCAACGACAACGTTCACAGTGGCGTGTTTGCGAAAGTACATAAGTATTTGCATCAAACGGCCCAATTGTACTTTTCATCGGCATACCATGAAACGCATGTTTCAGGCGCTTGCCATACCCCACATAGTGCCCCGCAATGCTCGTCCATTTTCTCCCGCTTTCATCGCCCGCGCCTTGACCAACCGAAACCACCCCAAACAGTCCGATGCGCTCTCCGACTCACCTGTTAGGCTAATCCGGGAAGTTGTCGGCTTATCCCGTCCGCGGCACGGCACAATTCTGCGGCGTGGAGGTGCGCGGCAACCTCCCGCGCGAACGTCAGCCACTGTTTACCGGCAGCAGAACCGCCGCCGGCGACATCCAGCCGAGCGCTGATTGGTGGAGCCGGCTGCAGCAGGCGGCGCCGGTGACTGGCGGGGCCGCGAACGGGTGACTGCACTGCACCTGCAGCGTTGGGCAACCTGCCGGCCGGGCCTCCGCGGCTGGTTTGTGTGCAGTGGGCCAGTAATGGGATTGCTGTGAAACGTGAGATGCGAATGCCATGGAAATAATGTTGCGCTCGGTTCTCAGCGAAGTCTTCTAAAACAGAAACATCGGAAAACCACTTCCCGTGGCACTCTGTTTTCGGCGGAAGGACACGTTTGACAAAGCCATGATTGGCGTTTTTTTTTCAAAGCACCCGTTCCTCATATCTGATAATTCGTAAATTATTATGAAAAGCCTGTCTATATCTGCACTATCGAAAACGATGAAATGGTTGGCTCACTGTTTGCACGATTATATTCATGAAATGTGTTACTTTCTTGCCAGGCTGCTTAGCTGGTTACATATCAAGGACAACCTCAACCGGTATTCTTTGGTGCAAAATAACAAGCGACTGAATAAAGCGATGCCCGATCTCGTAACACGGAGCTCAGCTCTTGTCTCTGTCGGCCAACGGGGAGGTTTATCACACGCGCTGCAGCTAATAACGGAACTCCCAGCTCCTGTTATTGATAGAAGCGAGCAAAGGTGTAATTCCTGTTACATTGCGGCACAGTGTCCAACCGCTCCCCCCTCACTTGGTTTGTAGCTCCCCTCCCTCAGCTTTGAGGAGACAGTGCGCTAAATCCGAGAAAAAAATTCGTTTATAGCTATTTTGGTGATAGCGTGGGCCATTTCGCTGCTCAGCCCCCCCCCCCCCCCCTCCCCCCGACTCATTTTGCGAAAGTTCGCCCCTGGAAGCCAGTGTACTACTACGCTCGCGTAATTCGACGGCGGGTTATTCGCCAGCTTTTATTGCAAATACTCAGACGTGTTTCAAAGCAAACGCAAATGAGAGAAAGGTGTTAAGAAACGTATTTGCAAGGTCTTGGCTGTCCACAACGGATTAAGATCTTGCACGGGACTGTTCTAAGCCATTTCCTCTTTGGCTGGATTTCCAGTCTTTCTTGCTGGAGGATATCGCGGGTATGAGCATGCAGTGCCTCCGTCGGGCTCATATGACTAACTCCCAAGCCGTAGGCGTAGTTACAGGGGACTCAGGAGGTACCTGCCTACTGGCGCTCCTCCCACCGTTCTTGGAGATCCGTCACCAACCATATGATGATGGCATTGGTGGCCGTGGACTCTCCTACGCCCCGTCCCCTTCCTTTGTTTAATTGCTAGACGCTATGGGCTCAGTGACCAGCGCAATAACCACCACGCTGTCTTTTTTCCAAGAAAAGTCACCGGGAAGTCTTCTGGGGCTAACAAGCGTGTCGTTCGGAGGTTGAAAAAGCACGACGTTGTCAAGTGCATAATTAGTATCTACCATTTAACATACTATCTGCTACGAACGTACACACGCGCATACTTGATAACCCATCAACGCCAGGTCTTGGCCATGCTGGGTTATCCCTCCATGGCCAAGATTGAAGGGTCTTCGTGCACGAGAACGGAGGCAGCCAACTGTCCCATGGCCAAGGTCGAAGGGTCTTCATGCACGAGGACGAAGGTAGCCAACTATTCCATGTGCCAACGCTGAGGCCATCAACGGCGAGATATGACCGCACGAACGGCAGTCCGCCGCAATCCGAAGGTATCCTGCGATCAGGAGACCTTTTCACACCAGGCCCCCGACTGTGATCGCTTACAAGCTGTTTGTCCGACATACTGGCCCCTCTGAGATCACAGCACCATCTGAGCGAACACTGAGCACCGAGCAGGGGTCCCAGCGTTTGCCACGGATGCTCTGGGCTGTACCTGCACGACACAGTACACGTATGGAGAGTTCCGATGTAAACAGGCCACCGTCAGGACCCTACTAATGCTGTAAAGGCTAAATGTCAACCCGACCCGACCGCGCCAACCCCGCTGAGCACGGGGCCACGGCACCATCACGGGCGCAGACGCTTTGCAGCCTAGCACCCCGAGTGCTAAGACGCGCACGGGACGGGCTTTTGGAACCAGGTGCTCACTTTATCTTTCCAACTATGGATCTGACTGAACGACGCGCCGCATAAAGACACGAGTATTCCCAGCACCCGTGGTCCCTTCAGATAGCAGGTGTAATCGCCGGGGCCGGATTGATTGCTGTGGACTCCGCAGTGCCTTCTCTCCTCGCGCAGTCCCGCGGGGAGGCAAGCATGACCCCTTGGGTGGCCTTTGACCACCACTGGGCTTGGAACTCCCGGCGGCCCTTAACCCCTGGGTTTCCTCGTGCTTCTGAGGCCTTATTGCTACCGTGTGCCGCTAATGGTTCTGTGGGTCTTGATGTTCCTGGGGAGCGTTATGCTTATGAGAGCCTCATGATGTTCTTTAGGCTTCGAATTGTTGCTGGTGCTATTGGGTCTTCATGGCACATGGGGGACTCCTGGTGTTTTGGTGTTCTTGAGCCTCCTCGTGATTTCGGGTCCTTGTTGTTTGCGCATCAGAGCATCAGAGGCTTTCTGATGCTCTGATGTTCTGAGCCTATCCCAATTCTAATTTTCCGGGCGCCACCTGGTGCCGTTAATGGGCGATTGTTCTGGGTCATTTACTCTGTTTGGCATGCTTGTGAGGATTCGGTGATTTCTTGGGCTTCTGGAGCCTCCAGGGTCAGTTCATGTTGTTCGAGCCTGGAATGTTTTGGGGGCGAATGATTAATTTTGTGCGGACCTGAAATATTGTCCTCTCCTATAGTGGCTTTCATTTAGGCACCAAGCAGGGGCAGCACTTTATATGCCTTCGGGAGGCGGGGGTGGGGGTAGAGCGAGCGTCCTCCCCTTAATGCTGTCTTGAGCCCTCCCCATGCTCCTCTGAGCCCCTCCCCATGAATAAATATGGACAACAAAATTGCTTGACCGACGCATTTTCGTTACTGCAAATCCAGAAAAATCCCCTGAGTTGTTGGTATGCTAGGCACCTGAAGACAGTATTGTTGCTTTCATGCTCATTTTGTACCATAGTATTCTGCTTGGTCAATTCCAACTCCTTTATATGTTACGCCAGCCTGCAAACATTGGCAGGTTTTTGAAGAGCTATCACCTGGGCCGCGACGACAAAAAATAGGACTGCGGCTTGCGGCTTAAACATTCTTGAAATAGAAGACATTCTTCCGCAAAAGTCATATCGGACGATAAAAAACCCTTAATCTCAGGAACACAAATTTTTAGGGCAGACATCTGGAAAGAAATGATGATTTTTGGGCGGTTTAGGTCGACCTTATCGGTTGAGCCCTCAAGTCGAGGGTTATGACCTTTGAATCCGTTTCTGATAAGATGATTTTCTGAAATACTGAGAAGTACCTCATCACCAGCCAATAGAAGGCCCCCACCCATGTTACCAGCTCGAAATGCGTTAAAAACTTCCATTGAGTGTCTGTTGATGCCATTGACTTAAAATACCCTTTTACATATAAGTTCTGCGAAATGCGTTAGCATTATGAAGTCGAAAACTTTTGTTTTGTGTATCCCTTCCCTGTGAACGTTGTCAGATGATCTCTGCGGGTTTTGTATCGGACCAGGCGGTGTGAAGGCACCAGGATTTTTTCGTTACTGATGTGCCTTGAGAACTATTGCTAGGTAACGCAATGCTATATATTCGATCAACATTTGCGAAAAAGTTCCGACTAAAGGGCATCATCTCATGTCCTAAGAAATTTACGATATGCTATAATGGACACATAAGCGACAGGCCTGCTTGTAATCAACCAGCTGGTTTTCATCATGGACACTTCTTTGTCGCACCACACGGAAAGATGTCAGAATTTATTAACCGCGACAAGAGATCCTAGTATGTTTTGCATCGCGTCACGATGTCCATGGCTTCCAAATCGCGCAACACTGCGGTGGTTCAAAATTCGCTCTGACCTAGTTGCGAAACCGTTTCAGAGCTAGGCTGCGGGTCAGGGTGGCGTCGGTTCGGCTTTCTGCCTGGTACGACTCCGAAGAATGTGAAAAAATGTGATGAGCACACACGCATTTCCCACCTCCGCATGAATATTTACCACGTCATCGCTCGCAATCGTATAAAAGCCTCACACATCGACTCAGGCAGCGTTATGCAAAACGGGTGCAGCGTCACGCAAAGACAATACCGCCGCCTCCATCTCCACATGCCGGATGGCTTCAGCGGCCTCGCAGACATGCAGACGCCATATCCGCAGCAAAGAAATACCTGCGCCCGCAAAAATGGCGCATTTTTCTGCATTTTTCGCCGAGCACAGGTGAGCCGTGTTTTGTTTGTCCGGTAAAAACGCGCGTGCCTCTTTCGGTGGGGGCCGCGGGTGCCCGTAATTAGCATAGTGTGAATGGGGCCGCGTTCGGAAGCGCGGCCGGTACCGGGCCACCGGCCGTTGGGGCGGTGGGAGCGACGATTTTTACCGCCGCCGGCGGCGCCACCTGTGCGCGCCCGAGCCACCGGCCTGGGACGTTTGTCAAAGACGCGGCGCTTGCGGAATGAGTGGAGGCTGGGCCGGGGCCGGGTCTCGGACCGGGTCTGGGGTGGGTGCCGGACCGGGCGGTTGGGCCGGGCCGGGAGGCCCATGAGGCTGGGCGGTGGTGGTCGGAGCGCCGCTGTGGATGGCTGCGCTGGCTTCCATATTAAACCGCAGGGATGCATGGGATGGGGTTGGGAGGGGAACTGTGTGACTGGAATTAGCATTAGAAGATTGTTAAGGTAGATATATTGGACATATTGGTCTTCGTGAACACATTGTTCCTTGCTTACTTACCCATCCCATCCATTACTTACCCATCATAACATACACTTGCCCATCCCGTGGTAAGAAAAACAACCGATTTCGTCTTCCCATGAAAATGCAGCATGCTTTTAAGCATATGCAATCAAGGGCAATGCGTATACCAACGTCCTCACCGAACGTCCTCATATATATATGTATATATATATATATATATATATATATATATATATATATATATATATATACCGCCGCCTCCATCTCCACATGCCAGATGGCTTCAGCGGCCTCGCAGACATGCAGACGCCGTATCCGCAGCAAAGAAATACCTGCGCCCGCGTCTTAAGCCTTGCGCAAGATTAGCAGGTTTGCAATGGCATATCACTGCATGTAATATTTTCTTGTTATTATTGAGTGTAGCAGCCTGATGGCTGCAGCATGTTGCATGGCTGTGGAAGTGGAAGACATGTCTGCATCTTTGCCACCTACGTTTTGTAGATTCCCGAAACAGGCTGACCAAGTGATGCCACTTATGGGTTGTGTGCTTTGCTGAAGGGGATTTGCAAATTGTATCATGTGTTTTTGGTCAGTCGTATGTCAGATGCGGAGTTAATACAATAATGCACGCCTGACCCATCTTTTCATAATGGAATTTATTATGAAAGCAGCAGGGATTGCAGTACGGAAATCATATCATTGTTCATGCCGTGACACAGTACAGCACTGAGGTAGTGCCACAATGACCGTGTTGACCCACGCCGTTGCACAATGTACCACATTGGTTGACTACTCTGTGTCAAACCCATAAGATATCACTTTATAATTCATGAATGACTGGCAAAAACCGATCTAACAACGTCAAAGGCCTATCACTAGTGAGAATGGTGTCGCACTACAGTGGTTATATCAGGGTTAACTAGTAAGTGCATAAATAATCCTAAGCAAGAAAAATATTTTTGGTAGCTCAACGTTACCATCATTTACCGTAGCAATAACAATGCTTCGACAATCAACTGACAACACTGTTACAGATTTATTAATTTTTGCATGCAATATCGTCTTTGCATTTCCAGCTACCAATAACATAGTAACTGCTGTGCAGATCACGTGATATCAATGTCAGGACTAGAGCACTGATTAATATTTTTCCTTAAAACCTGACGATCACTGCGCCGCGTATGTCAAACAGTCCACCAAAACTTTTCTAACGACCGGCACCAAGACAAAAAATCCACAAACTATCCACCAATCCGCCACCCCACACAGCGCCCGCACACAAGAACGGCCGACCTGTGTCAGCTTTCGTGCGTTTCGAGGTATTCTTTGTGTCTGGCTGCCAGATGCTGCCAAGTATTACTGTCGTCACAAAACCATTCCATGGCGCCATCAAACGATGAGGTAATGGGGCGCAATTTAAAAACCTTGAAATTTTGCTGCTTAGGGTCGTTTTTGAATCCTGAAAGCTGACCAGTAGTTACAAGTAAGCTTTTCCCATCACGTCTGGTGCTTACCTCAATATCTTCCAATGTTGAACATTCCCTTTAAAACGGCGTGAAAATTCAACCATGCAATGTGCAAACGACGGCCTATGTTCGATTATCGGTTCGTTATCACCTTTTCGTTATCTTTTGCATGTCGGGAACACAAGACAGTCATGCTGTCTGAACTTCTGTCGTCGCATTTCTGACTATTTTACCACTACCGCAATGGTTCGATGCCGCACAGTTTCAGTCTGATGCACAATGCAGTGTGTTGAGCACTGACCATTGCTACATTTCCAGCAGCGTCAAGCACCACTGAATAGTTTATTTACACATAATCCTCTTAATCATGTTAAATATGCGATATTGCATATCGTATATTTTGGCTATTGACGTAAGATGGTGCCGCCCCTTACAAAAAAAAAATCAAGATTCATTTCTGGTCACACAGCAAAGTGAACATCTTTTGAACGGCTTGACTATCGCTCGATATGTTTCATCACGCGTACGATTAATGATAATCCTAAATGCTTCGAACTGAAACAGCCTAAATTTCAGATCCTTACTGCCTTTTGTTTACCTAAACAAGAGTTTACCTAAACAAGAGTTAGTAAGCAAAATAAGACCAACGTACTTACAGACATACAGACAGGCCCACATTTTTGTAGGTAGTCCATTATAGGACAGCCCGTTGGAAAACACAGCTAGTACAGAAATGATGCTCACTTCCATATTGGTGCCGATCTCATGCTGCAGGCCGGGATCCAAACTTTGTTTTTACGAAAATCGCTTGGTTCTAGCCAGACAAAACAAGCAATCAAACAAACAAAACAGCTAAAAAATGAAGGTTGCATATGCAACTGCCGGAATGAAAGCAGGGTCAGCAAAATACGCTTGCTTCATGTTACCTGGAGTTCGACTGGCACAGATCTCTCCCCAGTGATTTCTCTTACAGTAAACCCTGAAAAGGTATCATGCGGGAGGTTTAGCGGGAGATATTTTTCCCGCTGCCCGTCCAATACCATGACGGCGTCGCCCGGCGGTCCGTGTCGGTTCCACTCCGGTGTGGCGTTAGAGGGCGTGCGATGTCCACTCACGGTTGGTGACTGCAGTAACATTGGTCTAGACAAGCAAGCGCTTGTTCCAGGGGTGTGCCGAGGCGGGCCTTATCAAATGTTGTTATGTACTTGGCGCTGGTCTGCGGTAGCACTGGTACACTTGAATAAATGCCAACAACAAAACGGCAAGGCAGGCACGTAAAACCAATAGATTGAAAACTTGCCATGTTGCAAACACATCATGCAAGAAACTCCCTGCACCTTTCGTGCGCTTGAATGTATTTCATGGGAGCAATTACAATTGTGCCCGCCGCCCCGCCACGAAATCCTGCATAGGTGCCCCCCTGCCTGCTGGACCTCTTCTGCAGCTTCAAGGCCAGCTGTTGGGTGGTATAGAACTGTAGCAGTGCATCGTTACACTGCCTGGCTGCTCCGTGGTGCTTTTTGAATCCGGAGCGATATTCCACCGCGCCCATTTCTGTAGGCGTGGCCATCTTGGCAGCTTTGGTAATGCCTTCGGTAGGCAAGTGTATCTTTTTCTATCTAATGAACTGCTGGAATGGGAGCATACGGTCAGTTGCTGACGGCTTCCGGTTTCGCCGGGAGACGCACGGAAGGCCATTCTGTCCGCTGTCTTGTGGCCGGGTCTCACGCATCCCTCCATTCCGAGTTCAGCTTGGTCTCTGGTGCTCTGAACTGGACCGGGCCAGTGGTCGGATCCGATGTTCTTCCCAGCCGCCTGCGGTCATGCGACTGCAGCTACGGTTCGGAGCTTTGCCGATAGATAGCGATACTGGGGCGGTGAGGTGAGCTTGCCGGCAAGTCTCGCAGCTTCATGACGCCACTTCGTGTTTTTGTTTCGTCTTCTGCTCAACACAACACATGCAAGCCATCATGCTGCACAGGTATATGACGTGTTGGATTTCGGCAGTGGTGTAGTCAAGATTTTGCCTAGGAAAAGGAAAATCGAGTCATAGAGGGGCGCTTTCAACCAAGATGGCCTCCTTCTGTCGCTAAAGAGGTCCTGTTTTAGGAATCGTAAGGGTTTTTTAGGCTCGATATGATATTCCCATGCCTTGGGAGGCGTTGTAATACTCAATAATATATATTTTTACTTTTTGATTTTTCCCACAACATTTGGCTCTGATTTCTCCCCTTAACACACTACCGTTCAGGGACTATTGGTCCATTTTTTTGTCAGTCACCTATTAAATCATATGATTTAATTAGTCAGCGTCGCCTGCTGAGCCGTCTGCACTGCAGACAGCAATAATATCATCGTGGTTTGTAAACACAGTCACAACTTCGACAGACTCTACTTGCCCTATGTGAGCCACCTTTCTCCCGAGGGTACGTCTCCCAGTCCAGCTCCGGTCGCAATCGTTAGGTTGGGAGCTGGATCTCACTCCTGCCCCTGGCTTGGTTGGGGTTTACCCGCCGTTGCTCAAGGCGTTGAGTCCACGCTTAATCGCGCATAAACCCATTATGTATGATCTATCTATCTATCTATCTATCTACCTGTCTATATATATATATATATATATATATATATATATATATATATATATATATATATATATTTGTATATCTACACATCATCCATGCTCCCAGCACAAACTGCCAGAAGAAACAAGCCAAATACAAGTCAAAACGGTTTTTTGGTGGTCATCAAAGATCTCACGGTTCTGAACACGTTCAAAGCCAAACTAGAACTTGAATCAGGCCTAAGTTTGACGGCCGGCTAAAGTTCTTGGAATAGAATCAGCACTTTTGGCGTATCAACCAACGCTTCAGACAAAACCTTTACAGCCAGTGTTCACCGAAAGCTTATTGACATCGGTAAATGCTTGGTCGGCGACAGCATGCTTCCCGAAGGTACAGACCAGTGTTATACGGACGTTTAAACACTGTGCCCTTAAACATTGCTCGTTGTGGCCCTTGTGCACCAGTAGGTTAAGCAACCCAAGCAAATCCTAGCTGACAGCAATTGCCACCTGCGCACTAAGCACGTGTCACCTGTTAGTTAAAAGACATGATATCCCATGGTGACAAAGCCGACGAAAAATCCTTGCTCTGCATGGCCCTTGTACACCAGGAGGTAAGGCGAGCCAAGAATGGCCCACCGCAGTTGTCCAAGGAAGCATCTCAGTGGGAGTATCAAACTTCACATATATTACCAGAGTCCAGCTACATCCTTTATGGTGATGTAAAATAACCCTTCACATGATTTGGCTCCAGTCAAAGTATACAACGTCATATGTCACTGTAAATGCAAAATAGGGGACCACTCGACCCTACCTAACAGCGCATAGGGGAGCGCTCGGCCCTACCTAATAGCGCATAGGGGACCGCTCGGTCCCACCTAACAGCGCATGGGTTGGCTACACGGCACTCTCCAGACCCCTGACCACGCACCTACAAAGCGGCGGCCCTCGTTCACACCCACACCCACCCCACAACACCCACTCCCACCCACACCCACACCCACACCCACACCCACACCCACACCCACACCCACACACCCACCACACACCCACCCACCCACACACCCACACCCACCCACACCCACCACCCACACACACACCCACACCACACCCACACCCACCCACACACACAACACACACACACCACACACACACCACACCACACACACACACACACACCACACACACACCACACACACACAACACACAACACACACACACACACACACACCACACACACACACACACACACACACCAACACACACACAACACACACACACACACACACACACACACACACACACACACACCACACCACTATAAATATAGATACGAGAACTCGTCGCTCTAGGAGCGATGCACATCCGCGAATAGCATCTTCCCATTCACAAACAAATGCACGCAGATCCCTTCATCCGTATGGAGGGTCAACCTTAGGTCAGAGAGCACAGCAGCTTTGAGTGTTTTGCGCGTCGCGCAGGGGCGTCAATTTTTTGTAAATGATTGGGGGCCGAACCAATGGCCCGACAACCTCTCTTCCCACTCCCATTTTTTTCTCACCGGGCTTAGCCCACTTTGTTTTGATTAAAGACAATATATGTTTTTAATCTTTGCGTAATTTATAAAAGTCCATAATTCAAGCAGCACAGAAGTCATGCAGAGTTGGATCCAGATAGCAGGCACTGGACGCACGCTTCTCCTCTGATCGGCACGTAAAGGTGCCCCTTTAGAGGTCACCTTAGGGCGCCGATGGCACTCTGCTATGGCAGTCCTGGGAGTCGGCACGCATTTTGGTTGCTGGCGACGGGGATGGGGACGGGGTTAACCAAGAATGACTTAGGCCATCCCCTTTTTCCAGAGCTTTTCACTAACCTCACAAACCATTGCGTGCCTTATGGCGCTAGGTATGTGAAATTTGTTACATCCTAAATCTGCTCAGCTGTTACGATTTGTGTCTGGTGAGAGCAACCATAACTTATTGTTACAAGAGTGGTACGAGACGCCACTACGCAGAAAGATCAGAGAAGATAGTCTTTGTGTTACGATCATCCTTTACCCGTATCTTTTGATATTCCAGCCAAAAATATTGGAGGGCCAAGCCAACACTGGGGCGGGGCGGGGCGGGGGGGGGGGGAGGCAACTCAACACTGGGGAGGGAGAGGGCCAGGATCCTCACAAAAGAATACAAATCGACACCCGTGATGTCGCGGATGAGCGTGTCACCTGTCAATGATGGGTATAGGCAATAGGCACATGCTTATGCCTGTCTTATGCTACGTATGTAGTATGTTTGCGCTATACCGGTGTTACAGGAACTCATGTATGTAGGCATGAGATCCATGTGAGAACAGTCACGAGAAAACTTTAATTTCAGAAACATACGATTATATCGACTTTGTCTAAACCGTTACTCTAGAAAATCTCCAAAAGCTGAAATGTTAAGAAGTATAGCTAATACCAGGCCATGGAGTGTGACAGGCTGTCCCGCTGAGTTAGAAAAGCTAAGATTCGAAGTGTTGAACGCCAGTTCGGTCTTGGACCACCCGGCCTCGCCCTTCATAGCCCGCGGCGGGGCGGCCGGCCGAGGTTGGCCGAGCAGAGGCGGCACCAGGCACCGCGCTTTTACAACCCCCAGATGTCACTGCTTTCGGCACCCTGCGGCAAGCCAAGAGTTATCCGGGCTTTCTCGTATGATATACACTCATAACCATTCTGAATACAGTCAAGGGTTTTAGTTCTTTCAGTCAACAGTTTTTTTGTCGTAGGATCTCGTGGTGATTTTAGTTGGGAAATCATGCGTTGGGCTAAAAACTGTTTTTTTTCTAGACGCATGGGTTTTGTCCGTTACAGTAGCTCAGTTAGCTAGAGCGCCTGCCTTCCCATGCACCCACTCGTAGCAGAATGGGCTTGAGATGCTTTTGGCGCTTGCAATTTGCCCCTGACTGAGATGACCTACGGCCGGCGTCTGTCTTGTCTTGCAGACAGCTCAGTTCTCAGAATCTAACGCTGTGATCGATGCAAAACATCCACCATTCGATCCGCCACGCTCAGTTTTCTGTTACAGTTCTAGAAATGTCACCAATAGGTCAGGTGAAAAATCTTGAAAATCTTTGTGGAAAATCTTCAAAAAAAAATCTTAGTGAAAAATCTTCTGGTGTGTCGTCAAATAACATCGGATATTCTCGATCATTGTATTATGCCTTAGGTAAAGCGGAGGAGGGAGCATGTCCTGGAGGCTGCCACATGCATAAGCTCCGAGGCTTAGGCTGACATCTGTCGGTCTCCGGTATACCTATGAGTACTGGTTAAGCCATGTTATCGAGCAAAAAACTCTTCCTTTGTCAAGACCAGACATCTCGAGCCGTGCTAGTGATCACGAGTGATTAAACCGTAACGCACTTTGCCTTCCTCGCGTCATCCCTTCCCTGGGGCCTGCCGTTTAACCCCGTTTAACATACCTTCTGGTATACTGAAGG
>NW_023596420.1:41245908-41280185 GCF_011947565.3 Pollicipes pollicipes | reverse complement strand
TTCCTGTTACATTGCGGCACAGTGTCCAACCGCTCCCCCCTCACTTGGTTTGTAGCTCCCCTCCCTCAGCTTTGAGGAGACAGTGCGCTAAATCCGAGAAAAAAATTCGTTTATAGCTATGTTGGTGATAGCGTGGGCCATTTCGCTGCTCAGCCCCCCCCCCCCCCCCTCCCCCGACTCATTTTGCGAAAGTTCGCCCCTGGAAGCCAGTGTACTACTACGCTCGCGTAATTCGACGGCGGGTTATTCGCCAGCTTTTTGCAAATACTCAGACGTGTTTCAAAGCAAACGCAAATGAGAGAAAGGTGTTAAGAAACGTATTTGCAAGGTCTTGGCTGTCCACAACGGATTAAGATCTTGCACGGGACTGTTCTAAGCCATTTCCTCTTTGGCTGGATTTCCAGTCTTTCTTGCTGGAGGATATCGCGGGTATGAGCATGCAGTGCCTCCGTCGGGCTCATATGACTAACTCCAAGCCGTAGGCGTAGTTACAGGGGACTCAGGAGGTACCTGCCTACTGGCGCTCCTCCCACCGTTCTTGGAGATCCGTCACCAACCATATGATGATGGCATTGGTGGCCGTGGACTCTCCTACGCCCCGTCCCCTTCCTTTGTTTAATTGCTAGACGCTATGGGCTCAGTGACCAGCGCAATAACCACCACGCTGTCTTTTTCCAAGAAAAGTCACCGGGAAGTCTTCTGGGGCTAACAAGCGTGTCGTTCGGAGGTTGAAAAAGCACGACGTTGTCAAGTGCATAATTAGTATCTACCATTTAACATACTATCTGCTACGAACGTACACACGCGCATACTTGATAACCCATCAACGCCAGGTCTTGGCCATGCTGGGTTATCCCTCCATGGCCAAGATTGAAGGGTCTTCGTGCACGAGAACGGAGGCAGCCAACTGTCCCATGGCCAAGGTCGAAGGGTCTTCATGCACGAGGACGAAGGTAGCCAACTATTCCATGTGCCAACGCCGAGGCCATCAACGGCGAGATATGACCGCACGAACGGCAGTCCGCCGCAATCCGAAGGTATCCCGCGATCAGGAGACCTTTTCACACCAGGCCCCGACTGTGATCGCTTACAAGCTGTTTGTCCGACATACTGGCCCCTCTGAGATCACAGCACCATCTGAGCGAACACTGAGCACCGAGCAGGGGCCCCAGCGTTTGCCACGGATGCTCTGGGCTGTACCTGCACGACACAGTACACGTATGGAGAGTTCCGATGTAAACAGGCCACCGTCAGGACCCTACTAATGCTGTAAAGGCTAAATGTCAACCCGACCCGACCGCGCCAACCCCGCTGAGCACGGGGCCACGGCACCATCACGGGCGCAGACGCTTTGCAGCCTAGCACCCCGAGTGCTAAGACGCGCACGGGACGGGCTTTTGGAACCAGGTGCTCACTTTATCTTTCCAACTATGGATCTGACTGAACGACGCGCCGCATAAAGACACGAGTATTCCCAGCACCCGTGGTCCCTTCAGATAGCAGGTGCAATCGCCGGGGCCGGATTAATTGCTGTGGACTCCGCAGTGCCTTCTCTCCTCGCGCAGTCCCGCGGGGAGGCAAGCATGACCCCTTGGGTGGCCTTTGACCACCACTGGGCTTGGAACTCCCGGTGGCCCTTAACCCCCGGGTTTCCTCGTGCTTCTGAGGCCTTATTGCTACCGTGTGCCGCTAATGGTTCTGTGGGTCTTGATGTTCCTGGGGAGCGTTATGCTTATGAGAGCCTCATGACGTTCTTTAGGCTTCGAATTGTTGCTGGTGCTATTGGGTCTTCATGGCACATGGGGGACTCTTGGTGTTTTGG
The DNA here is from genome assembly GCF_011947565.3 of Pollicipes pollicipes. Lineage (NCBI taxonomy): Eukaryota > Metazoa > Arthropoda > Thecostraca > Pollicipedomorpha > Pollicipedidae > Pollicipes > Pollicipes pollicipes. The sequence goes on along the minus strand of NW_023596420.1, from coordinate 41,278,363 downwards.
TGTTCTTGAGCCTCCTCGTGATTTCGAGCCCTTGTTGTTTGCGCATCAGAGCATCAGAGGCTTTCTGATGCTCTGATGTTCTGAGCCTATCCCAATTCTAATTTTCCGGGCGCCACCTGGTGCCGTTAATGGGTGATTGTTCTGGGTCATTTACTCTTTTTGGCATGCTTGTGAGGATTCGGTGATTTCTTGGGATTCTGGAGCTTCCAGGGTCAGTTCATGTTGTTCGAGCCTGGAATGTTTTGGGGGCGGATGATTAATTTTGTGCGGACCTGAAATATTATCCTCTCCTATAGTGGCTTTCATTTAGGCACCAAGCAGGAGCAGCACTTTATATGCCTTCGAGAGGTGGGGGTGGGGGTAGAGCGAGCCTCCTCCCCTTAATGCTGTCTTGAGCCCTCCCCATGCTCCTCTGAGCCCCTTCCCCATGAATAAATATGGACAACAATATTGCTTGACCGACGCATTTTCGTTACTGCAAATCCAGAAAAATCCCCTGAGTTGTTGGTATGCTAGGCACCTGAAGACAGTATTGTTGCTTTCATGCTCATTTTGTACCATAGTATTCTGCTTGGTCAATTCCAACTCTTTATATGTTACGCCAGCCTGCAAACATTGGCAGGTTTTTGAAGAGCTATCACCCTGGGCCGCGACGACAAAAAATAGGACTGCGGCTTGCGGCTCTTAAACATTCTTGAACTAGAAGGACCATTCTTCCGCAAAGTCATATCGGACGATAAAAAACCCTTAATCTCAGGAACACAAATTTTTAGGGCAGGACATCTGGAAAGAAATGATGATTTTTGGGCGGTTTAGGTCGACCTTATCGGTTGAGGCCCTCAAGTCGAGGGTTATGACCTTTGAATCCGTTTCTGATAAGATGATTTTCCTGAAATACTGAGAAGTACCCTCATCACCAGCCAATAGAAGGCCCCCCACCCATGTTACCCAGCTCGAAATGCGTTAAAAAACTTCCATTGAGTGTCTGTTGATTGCCATTTGACTTAAAATACCCTTTTACATATAAGTTCTGCGGAATGCGTTAGCATTATGAAGTCGAAAACTTTTGTTTTGTGTATCCCTTCCATGTGAACGTTGTCAGATGATCTCTGCGGGTTTTGTTATCGGACCAGGCGGGTGTGAAGGCACCAGGATTTTTTCGTTACTGATGTGCCTTGAGAAACTATTGCTAGGTACCGCAATGCTATATATTCGATCAACATTGCGAAAAATTCCGACTAAAGGGGCATCATCTCATGTCTAAGAAATTTACGATATGCTTAATGGACACATAAGCGACAGGCCTGCTTGTAATCAACCAGCTGGTTTTCATCATGGACACTTCTTTGTCGCACCACACGGCAAGATGTCAGAATTTATTAACGCGACAAGAGATCCTAGTATGTTTTGCATCGCGTCACGATGTCCATGGCTTCCAAATCGCGCAACACACTGCGGTGGTTCAAAATTCGCTCTGACCTAGTTGCCGAAACCGTTTCAGAGCTAGGCTGCGGGTCAGGGTGGCGTCGGTTCGGCTTTCTGCCTGGTACGACTCCGAAGAATGTGAAAAATGTTGATGAGCACCCACGCATTCCCACCTCCGCATGAATATTTACCAAGTCATCGCTCGCAATCGTATAAAAGCCTCACACATCGACTCAGGCAGCGTTAATGCAAAACGGGTGCGCAGCGTCACGCAAAGACAATACCGCCGCCTCCATCTCCACATGCGGATGGCCTTCAGCGGCCTCGCAGACATGCAGACGCCATATCCGCAGCAAAGAAATACCTGCGCCCGCCAAAATGGCGCATTTTTCTGCATTTTTCGCCGAGCACAGGTGAGCCGTGTTGTTGTTTGTCCGGGTAAAACGCGCGTTGCCTCTTTCGGTGGGGGCCGCGGTGCCCGTATTAGCATAGTGTGAATGGGGCCGCGTTCGGAAGCGCGGCCGGTACCGCGGCACACCGCCGTTGGGCGGTGGGAGCGACGATTTTTACCGCGCCGGCGGCGCCACCTGTGCGCGCCCGAGCCACCGGCCTGGGACGTTTGTCAAAGACGCGGCGCTTGCGGAATGAGTGGAGGCTGGGCCGGGGCCGGGTCTCGGACCGGGTCTGGGGTGGGTGCCGGACCGGGCGGTTGGGCCGGGCCGGGAGGCCCATGAGCTGGGCGGATGGTGGTCGGAGCGCCGCTGTGGATGGCTGCGCTGGCTTCCATATTTAAACCGCAGGGATGCACCGGGATGGGGTTGGGAGGGGAACTGTGTGACTGGAATTAGCATTAGAAGATTGTTAAGGTAGATATATTGGACATATTGGTCTTCGTGAACACATTGTTCCTTGCTTACTTACCCATCCCATCCATTACTTACCCCATCATAACATACGCTTGCCATCCCGTGGTAAGAAAACAACCGATTTCGTCTTCCATGAAAATGCAGCATGCTTTTAAGCATATGCAATCAAGGGCAATGCGTATACCAACGTCCTCACCGAACGTCCTCATATATATGTATATATATATATATATATATATTATATATATATAGTATATATATATATATATACCGCCGCCTCCATCTCCACATTGCCAGATGGCTTCAGCGGCCTCGCAGACATGCAGACGCCGTATCCGCAGCAAAGAAATACCTGCGCCCGCGTCTTAAGCCTTGCGCAAGATTAGCAGGTTTGCAATGGCATATCACTGCATGTAATATTTTCTTGTTATTATTGAGTGTAGCAGCCTGATGGCTGCAGCATGTTGCATGGCTGTGGAAGTGGAAGACATGTCTGCATCTTTGCCACCTACGTTTTGTAGATTCCCGAAACAGGCTGACCAAGTGATGCCACTTATGGGTTGTGTGCTTTGCTGAAGGGGATTTGCAAATTGTATCATGTGTTTTTGGTCAGTCGTATGTCAGATGCGGAGTTAATACAATAATGCACGCCTGACCCATCTTTTTATAATGGAATTTATTATGAAAGCAGCAGGGATTGCAGTACGGAAATCATATCATTGTTCATGCCGTGACACAGTACAGCACTGAGGTAGTGCCACAATGACCGTGTTGACCCGCGCCGTTGCACAATGTACCACATTGGTTGACTACTCTGTGTCAAACCCATAAGATATCACTTTATAATTCATGAATGACTGGCAAAAACCGATCTAACAACGTCAAAGGCCTATCACTAGTGAGAATGGTGTCGCACTACAGTGGTTATATCAGGGTTAACTAGTAAGTGCATAAATAATCCTAAGCAAGAAAAATATTTTTGGTAGCTCAACGATACCATCTTTACCGTAGCAATAACAATGCTTCGACAATCAACTGACAACACTGTTACAGATTTATTAATTTTTGCATGCAATATCGTCTTTGCATTTCCAGCTACCAATAACAAAGTAACTGCTGTGCACATCACGTGATATCAATGTCAGGACTAGAGCACTGATTAATATTTTTCCTTAAAACCTGACGATCACTGCGCTGCGTATGTCAAACAGTCCACCAAAACTTTTCTAACGACCGGCACCAAGACAAAAAATCCATAAACAGACTATCCACCAATCCGCCACCCCACACAGCGCCCGCACACAAGAACAGCCGACCTGTGTCAGCTTTCGTGCGTTTCGAGGTATTCTTTGTGTCTGGCTGCCAGATGCTGCCAAGTATTACTGTCGTCACAAAACCATTCCATGGCGCCATCAAACGATGAGGTAATGGGGCGCAATTTAAAAACCTTGAAATTTTGCTGCTTAGGGTCGTTTTTGAATCCTGAAAGCTGACCAGTAGTTACAAGTAAGCTTTTCCCATCACGTCTGGTGCTTACCTCAATATCTTCCAATGTTGAACATTCCCTTTAAAAACGGCGTGAAAATTCAACCATGCAATGTGCAAACGACGGCCTATGTTCGATTATCGGTTCGTTATCACCTTTTCGTTATCTTTTGCATGTCGGGAACACAAGACAGTCATGCTGTCTGAACTTCTGTCGTCGCATTTCTGACTATTTTACCACTACCGCAATGGTTCGATGCCGCACAGTTTCAGTCTGATGCACAATGCAGTGTGTCGAGCACTGACCATTGCTACATTTCCAGCAGCGTCAAGCACCACTGAATAGTTTATTTACACATAATCCTCTTAATCATGTTAAATATGCGATATTGCATATCGTATATTTTGGCTATTGACGTAAGATGGTGCCGCCCCTTACAAAAAAAAATCAAGATTCATTTCTGGTCACACAGCAAAGTGAACATCTTTTGAACGGCTTGACTATCGCTCGATATGTTTCATCACGCGTACGATTAATGATAATCCTAAATGCTCCGAACTGAAACAGCCTAAATTTCAGATCCTTACTGCCTTTTGTTTACCTAAACAAGAGTTTACCTAAACAAGAGTTAGTAAGCAAAATAAGACCAACGTACTTACAGACATACAAACAGGCCCACATTTTTGTAGGTAGTCCATTATAAGACAGCCCGTTGGAAAACACAGCTAGTACAGAAATGCTGCTCACTTCCATATTGGTGCCGATCTCATGCTGCAGGCCGGGATCCAAACTTTGTTTTTACGAAAATCGCTTGGTTCTAGCTAGACAAAACAAGCAATCAAACAAACAAAACAGCTAAAAAATGAAGGTTGCATATGCAACTGCCGGAATGAAAGCAGGGTCAGCAAAATACGCTTGCTTCATGTTACCTGGAGTTCGACTGGCACAGATCTCTCCCCAGTGATTTCTCTTACAGTAAACCCTGAAAAGGTATCATGCGGGAGGTTTGGCGGGAGATATTTTTCCCGCTGCCCGTCCAATACCATGACGGCGTCGCCCGGCGGTCCGTGTCGGTTCCACTCCGGTGTGGCGTTAGAGGGCGTGCGATGTCCACTCACGGTTGGTGACTGCAGTAACATTGGTCTAGACAAGCAAGCGCTTGTTCCAGGGGTGTGCCGAGGCGGGCCTTATCAAATGTTGTTATGTACTTGGCGCTGGTCTGCGGTAGCACTGGTACACTTGAATAAATGCCAACAACAAAACGGCAAGGCAGGCACGTAAAACCAATAGATTGAAAACTTGCCATGTTGCAAACACATCATGCAAGAAACTCCCTGCACCTTTCGTGCGCTTGAATGTATTTCATGGGAGCAATTACAATTGTGCCCGCCGCCCCGCCACGAAATCCTGCATAGGTGCCCCCCTGCCTGCTGGACCTCTTCTGCAGCTTCAAGGCCAGCTGTTGGGTGGTATAGAACTGTAGCAGTGCATCGTTACACTGCCTGGCTGCTCCGTGGTGCTTTTTGAATCCGGAGCGATATTCCACCGCGCCCATTTCTGTAGGCGTGGCCATCTTGGCAGCTTTGGTAATGCCTTCGGTAGGCAAGTGTATCTTTTTCTATCTAATGAACTGCTGGAATGGGAGCATACGGTCAGTTGCTGACGGCTTCCGGTTTCGCCGGGAGACGCACGGAAGGCCATTCTGTCCGCCGTCTTGTGGCCGGGTCTCACGCATCCCTCCATTCCGAGTTCAGCTTGGTCTCTGGTGCTCTGAACTGGACCGGGCCAGTGGTCGGATCCGATGTTCTTCCCAGCCGCCTGCGGTCATGCGACTGCAGCTACGGTTCGGAGCTTTGCCGATAGATAGCGATACCGTGGCGGTGAGGTGAGCTTGCCGGCAAGTTTCGCAGCTTCCTGACGCCACTTCGTGTTTTTGTTTCGTCTTCTGCTCAACACAACACATGCAAGCCATCATGCTGCACAGGTATATGACGTGTTGGATTTCGGCAGTGGTGTAGTCAAGATTTTGCCTAGGAAAAGGAAAACCGAGTCATAGAGGGGCGCTTTCAACCAAGATGGCCTCTCTCTGTCGCTAAAGAGGTCCTGTTTTAGGAATCGTAAGGGTTTTTTAGGCCCGATATGATATTCCCATGCCTTGGGAGATGTTGTAATACTCAATAATATACATTTTTACTTTTTGATTTTTCCCACAACATTTGGCTCTGATTTCTCCCCTTAACACACTACCGTTCAGGGACTATTGGTCCATTTTTTGTCAGTCACCTATTAAATCATATGATTTAATTAGTCAGCGTCGCCTGCTGAGCTGGCTGCACTGCAGACAGCAATAATATCATCGTGGTTTGTAAACACAGTCACAACTTCGACAGACTCTACTTGCCCTACGTGAGCCACCTTTCTCCCGAGGGTACGTCTCCCAGTCCAGCTCCGGTCGCAATCGTAGGGTTGGGAGCTGGATCTCACTCTTGCCCCTGGCTTGGTTGGGATTTACCCGCCGTTGCTCAAGGCGTTGAGTCCACGCTTAATCGCGCATAAACCCATTATGTATGATCTATCTATCTATCTATCTATCTATCTGTCTATATATATATATATATAGATATAGATATAGATATAGATATAGATATAGATATAGATATAGATAGATATATATATATATACATATATATATATATATATATATATATATATATATATATTTATATATAGAGAGAGAGAGAGAGAGAGAGAGAGAGAGAGAGAGAGAGAGAGAGAGAGAGAGAGAGAGAGAGAGAGAGAGAGAGAGAGAGAGAGAGAGAGAGAGAGAGAGAGAGAGAGAGAGAGAGAGAGAGAGAGAGAGAGAGATATATATATATATATATATATATATATATATTTGTATATCTACACATCATCCATGCTCCCAGCACAAACTGCCAGAAGAAACAAGCCAAATACAAGTCAAAACGGTTTTTTGGTGGTCATCAAAGATCTCACGGTTCTGAACACGTTCAAAGCCAAACTCGAACTTGAATCAGGCCTAAGTTTGACGACCGGCTAAAGTTCTTGGAATAGAATCGGCACTTTTGGCGTATCAACCAACGCTTCAGACAAAACCTTTACAGCCAGTGTTCACCGAAAGCTTATTGACATCGGTAAATGCTTGGTCGGCGACAGCATGCTTCCCGAAGGTACAGACCGGTGTTATACGGACGTTTAAACACTGTGCCCTTAAACATTGCTCGTTGTGGCCCTTGTGCACCAGTAGGTTAAGCAACCCAAGCAAATCCCAGCTGACAGCAATTGCGACCTGCGCACTAAGCACGTGTCACCTGTTAGTTAAAAGACATGATATCCCATGGTGACAAAGCCGACGAAAAATCCTTGCTCTGCATGGCCCTTGTACACCAGGAGGTAAGGCGAGCCAAGAATGGCCCACCCCAGTTGTCCAAGGAAGCATCTCAGTGGGAGCATCAAACTTCACATATATTACCAGAGTCCAGCTACAACAACATCCTTTATTGAGTGATGTAAGTAACCCTTCACATGTTTGGCTCCAGTCAAAGTATACAACGTCATATGTCGCTGTAAATGCAAAATAGGGGACCACGCGACCCTACCTAACAGCATAGGGGAGCGCTCGTCCCTACCTAATAGCGCATAGGGACCGCTCGGTCCCACCTAACAGCGCATGGGTTGGCTACACGGCACTCTCCAGACCCCTGACCACCGCACCTACAAAGCGGCGGCCCTCGTTCACACCCACACACCCACCCACCCACACCCACACACCCCACACACCCACACCAGCCACCCCACACCCACCCACCCCCACACCCACAACCCACACCCACACACCCACCCACACCCACACCCACACCCACCCACACCCACACCCACACCCCCCACCCACCCACACACCACACCACCCCACCCACCCACACCCCCACCACACCCACCCACACCCACACCCCACCCACACCCCCACCCACACCCACACCCACACCCACACCCACACCCCACCCACACCCACACCCACAACCCACACCCACATCCACCCACACCCCCACACCCACCCACCCACACCCACACCCACACACACCCACACCCCACCCCACACACCCACCCACACACCACACACCCACCCACCCACCCACACCCACACCCACACCCACCCACACACTCACACACACACCCACACACACACCCACACCCACACACCCACCCACCCCCACCCACACCCACACCACACCCACACCCACACACCCACACACACACCCACACCCACACCCACACACCCACACACCCACCCACCCACCCACCCACACCCACACCCACACCCACCCACACACTCACACACACACACACCCACACCCACACCCACACACACACCACACAACACACCCACACACACCCACACCCACACACACCCACACCCACACCCACACACACACACACACCCACACACACACACACACACACACACACACACACACACACACACACACACACACACACACACACACACACACACACACACACTATAAATATAGAGTTGAGAACTCGTCGCTCTAGGAGCGATGCACATCCGCGAATAGCATCTTCGCATTCACAAACAAATGCACGCAGGGACGCACGCTTCTCTTCTGATCGGCACGTAAAGGTGCCCCTTTAGAGGTCACCTTAGGGCGCCGATGGCACTCTGCTATGGCAGTCCTGGGGGTCGGCACGCATTTTGGTTGTTGGCGACGGGGATGGGGACGGGGTTAACCAAGAATGACTTAGGCCATCCCCTTTTTCCAGAGCTTTCCACTAACCTCACAAGCCATTGCGTGCCTTATGGCGCTAGGTATGTGAAATTTATTACATCCTTAATCTGCTCAGCTGTTACGATTTGTGTCTGGTGAGAGCAACCATAACTTATTGTTACAAGAGTGGTACGAGACGCCACTACGCAGAAAGATCAGAGAAGATAGTCTTTGTGTTACGATCATCCTTTACCCGTATCTTTTGATATTCCAGCCAAAAATATTGGAGGGCCAAGCCAACACTGGGGCTGGGCGGGGCGGGGGGGGGGGGGGAGGCAACTCAACACTGGGGAGGGAGAGGGCCAGGATCCTCACAAAAGAATACAAATCGACACCCGTGATGTCGCGGATGAGCGTGTCACCTGTCAATGATGGGTATAGGCAATAGGCACATGCTTATGCCTGTCTTATGCTACGTATGTAGTATGTTTGCGCTATACCGGTGTTACAGGAACTCATGTATGTAGGCATGAGATCCATGTGAGAAAAGTCACGAGAAAACTTTAATTTCAGAAACACACGATTATATCGACTTTGTCTAAACCGTTACTCTAGAAAATCTCCAAAAAGCTGAAATGTTAAGAAGTATAGCTAATACCAGGCCATGGAGTGTGACAGGCTGTCTGCTGAGTTAGAAAAGCTAAGATTCGTAGTGTTGAACGCCAGTTCGATCTTGGACCACCCGGCCTCGCCCTTCATAGCCCGCGGAGGGGCGGCCGGCCGAGGTTGGCCGAGCAGAGGCGGCACCAGGCACCGCGCTTTTACAACCCCCAGATGTCACTGCTTTCGGCACCCTGCGGCAAGCCAAGAGTTATCCGGGCTTTCTCGTATGATATACACTCATAACCATTCTGAATACAGTCAAGGGTTTTAGTTCTTTCAGTCAACAGTTTTTTTGTCGTAGGATCTCGTGGTGATTTTAGTTGGGAAATCATGTGTTGGGCTAAAAACTGTTTTTTTTTCTAGACGTATGGGTTTTGTCCGTTACAGTAGCTCAGTTAGCTAGAGCGCCTGCCTTCCCATGCACCCACTCGTAGCAGAATGGGCTTGAGATGCTTTTGGCGCTTGCAATTTGCCCCTGACTGAGATGACCTACGGCCGGCGTCTGTCTTGTCTTGCAGACAGCTCAGTTCTCAGAATCTAACGCTGTGATCGATGCAAAACATCCACCATTCGATCCGCCACGCTCAGTTTTCTGTTACAGTTCTAGAAATGTCACCAATAGGTCAGGTGAAAAATCTTGAAAATCTTTGTGGAAAATCTTCAAAAAAAAATCTTAGTGAAAAATCTTCTGGTGTGTCGTCAAATAACATCGGATATTCTCGATCATTGTATTATGCCTTAGGTAAAGCGGAGGAGGGAGCATGTCCTGGAGGCTGCCACATGCATAAGCTCCGAGGCTTAGGCTGACATCTGTCGGTCTCCGGTATACCTATGAGTACTGGTTAAGCCATGTTATCGAGCAAAAAACTCTTCCTTTGTCAAGACCAGACATCTCGAGCCGTGCTAGTGATCACGAGTGATTAAACCGTAACGCACTTTGCCTTCCTCGCGTCATCCCTTCCCTGGGGCCTGCCGTTTAACCCCGTTTAACATACCTTCTGGTATACTGAAGGCCGCTACTTCATAGGAACTCTGAATTTATAGCGCCGAAAAAAAAAACAGGAGTCTTGTGGCCGTTCTTGCTTGCATCAACTCTTCAACTTTTCCGTATTCCAAAATTTTGAATTTTCATAGACAACACGGATTCCAAAACCTGATGGCTCCGATCTCGTCTAAGCCTCGACCATTCCCCGTGCCATAGTCGATTCCCTGTGGCAGTTCCTAGCCTGGTGACATTAGGTCGTGTGAAAAGTCTTCGATTTTTTCATGCGTCGAAGTTCGGGCGAATAAAGTCGGATAGCCTATATCTTAGACCCTATTACTCCGATCGCGCGAAACCGCTACCGTAATCTGTGTGTGTGTGTGTGATTGGGGCTTTACGACACTATATGGCGTCGCCTGCCTCTCACCCTGGCAGGAAGGGCGGGCACCGCGGGGAATCGAACCCCGTACCTCTGGTTTCCCAGACGCGCAGTAGCCAACGCAGACGCGCTAACCACTACACTACCGGTACCCCCGCTACCCTAATCTTACGAGGGAATTGAGCGCGGTGTACCGAATGGCAAAAGCTTCGATACGATCGGTGTATATACACACGCACACACACACACACACACACACACATATATATATATATATATATATATATATATATATATATATATATATATATAGGTTATATAGGTATATAAGTATAGGTTATATAGGTTCTGATATATGAACTGTCTGTAAGCAACAGTTTTGAAATATGGCGAAATTAACAACTTTTGACTGATATTGGGTCACAAAATTTGGAGTAGCAAGAGGAAATTACCTATGGCACAACAATGGCAAAGATCACTACACGATCGAACCCACGAATTTCGAAGTAACATTTGTCCATTAGAAAAAACCTTTCAATGTCGCGAATTTCATGGCTTCTTACCTGACGTAGGGTCACCAAATTTTGAAACTGCATAAGGAAATCGGCTGTGGTGACCGAATGGTAAATATTTAGAGACGATCGAAGTCACGCACCCTGAGATATGAGCCGTCTGCAAGCCAAAGTATTGAAATGTGAGAAAGCTGAATACTTTTACCCAGACCTAGTACCGACATGTTACACTGTACAACTGTAATGTTTGAGCCCGGAGGTCCCGACCTCCCAGCGACACGTTGGCCAGAAGTACTGACGTGATGGGCTCCAAACGTCGAGCACAGAGCTATATGTATCACCTGCCACGCGGTTGTTAACAGCCCGACTGGCTGATTACTCGTACACCGTATGGTAGCTTCGACACCTAGCACGAAAGGAGACATACACCAGATTCTCACGCGTTTTGTTGCAAATGCGATTGGCTAATGTTCCGGGTGGGCTGAGGACACAACTACGTATGGAAAACGTGTGCATGACAATTATTCGAAACAGTACTTATGCCTAATGCTCGCAAAGCTCGTGACGCCAAAAGTTCTTGTTGGCAAAAGTACTTATGGATAAACACTATGCGGTAAATGTTCGTCGAGAAAAGTTCGTAACGGAAGTGGTCGTTCGCACAAAGTACGTATAGAAAAGGATCGCAAGCAATTGTTTGTACTCAAATGCTCGGGCGCCAATGAATGAAAGTCAAAAGAGGGAGGCACCACCAACTTTTGATAGGGCGACAAGATCGTAAGCCATCACAACACTTGGATCAAACATGGATAAGAAGTCATGCGTTTTATAACTGGTGTTCTCGTAAATAGCATTGCTATGGAAACTCTTCATGTGCCATGCGTTGCACCACCGTGAAGCGTAGTGGCGTGGGAGCTGGGGATAGAGGCAGGGTCTCAGACCCACATCTTTCCGCAAATTTAGCATTGGCCCAGCGGGTGTTGACTGGAGAAAAATAATCTCAACGGCTGTCATCCCATTCACTTTCCAACATGGAGGGACGTCCGTAGTCTCATGACGGCGGTTTTTTCTTCACAGATTCGTAGTTTCTTCTGGGCATGGCGTATATTATCATCTAGACCAATTGACCACATAACGTATCACTGTATAAATGTGTAGACGTATAGTGGAAAAAGCTTCGTAGGGTGATATTTAATGCACATATACCCCGCAGCCATGAGAGAGCTTGGGCGCCCGATTCCAATGCTTTTACTTGGGTTATGGATACAAATAATAACAGAGTAAATCTGGCCATTTGTTACGGAGATATTTGTTTGCTTTTTACTTTGTTTGTTTATCTGCATTTGTTACCAAAAAAACCAAACGACCCACTGCTTAAGGATTGCAGAGTTCACATGCTCCCTCTAGGTCTGCAACACCACCTTTCATGGCACGGCTCAAAGCGCAGATAAACGTTCTCTGGCGTGGTGCGTTCAGACTGGCGATGCCGCTTGCGGCATGAGCCTGGATCCTCCAAGCACCTTCGCCTGGATCCACTCGATCCAGGCGAATGTGGTCCGCTCGATCCAGGCGAATCGAGAGTTGCACCTAGCACACCGCTGCTGCGTTGATCCTCTTCTGCATCATCATTAAACGAAGCAAGTTTTCAGCCGCTGTTGCGCGCTGAAACTGCATCCAGCTGTGGCTGACCTGGCGGACAGGGTCATGAAAAGGCCATCAAGTTTGAAGACTTCAGGGATGGTTTCCACCGCGTTGTGCCCCACACTGCGGAGAACGAACCCGGTGGCTAAATCTGACTCAACGGCAAGGGGAGGGGGCAGTTGGTCCCTCGCCTCGCTGGTAGCGCTGCCCCTGGGCACCTCCGTGGAGTTGGCATACGCAGCTTCTACGTGACAGGGAATAGAAATGTTACAAGCTTGAAAAAGGTGAAGAAGTGAATGAAAGGGGGACTTTTCAGGTTGCATGAATAACATGCTTGTACATAATAGAGTTAAAACGAAACACATCTGATATCCGTGCCGATAGCTCACTTAGCTAGAGCGTCTGCCTTCCCATCCACCCACCCGTGGCGGGGTGGGTTCGAGCCGCTTTAGGCGTTCGCCATTTGTCCTTGACAGACATTGTTTGCGGCCGATGGCAGCGACCGTGCTAAAGGTCAGGTGACACCAAAGAGCATGACCGACCGTGCGTGCCTTGCGACGCGTTAGTCTTTCGCCACCAACCTGCTGTTGACCTGAACTTGCACGATCGGTGGCGGGGTGCTCACACAACAAACACTGCTTAGTGCCAGCTCAAACATCTGGGTGGGGTGGGGGGGGGGGGGGGGAGGGCGTACTACATCTATTCATTTGGGAGAGGAGGGGATAGCGGATGACAGTGAACGATGACGACTTCATAGGTCACGTCAGGCTTTATGACTAGCCTAACTTTTCATATAATGACCTTAGCGGACTGAGATGACCAGTAACTAAGCTCAAATCAATTGGGGCTTTGCAAGATGACCCTAGAATGCAGGGGACTGGACATAAACAACATGTCTACTGCAGATCACCCCACCCCCCTAGTTTGCTGTGCTCTCCGTTATCTGTCACCCTGACGACGTCTCTGTCAACGACTTGACCTGTCACCCCTGAGCAGGCCAAGGACGCCAGTTGAAGGACGCGACGAGCCAGCTCGCTTGTGAGATGCGGGAGGGGGACGCGTCGGTGACACCCAATCTACGGTTCCTTATGTATAATAAACCGGATTCCAGAAAGGCTGATGCATCAGCTGGACCCACTTTGGTACAACCCTTTGGTCAAGACCCTGTTTGCACCCGGCTAAACATCGCCAACGAGCATCATTGTTTAACCCTACACTGGATAGAGGCTGGGTAGCACTCACTGAAATGAATGCCCTAGATCATCCCTCCAAACAAAATTTCAGCGAAATTTAAGAGCTGCCGGCTCGTTATTTCGTACCCTGGTGGTCAATCTGGCCCTGGAACACTCCCCATAGGAGCATCGTCTACCATCCCGAAGCCAAGTCTCTCTAGGCACCGCCAGATCATTCTAATCATTCTCGGAAAGTGGAGTGCACCCGGGGCCACCCGCACACATGCCCCTGCTGTTCACGAACCTCTACGTACGCGTTTTTGTCAAACCAACTTCGTCAGTTTTGAGTATTTATGATCGCGCAATTGTTTACAACCATTGCGTACGCGTAGTTAATGTGTGCGTACTTTTGTTAATGCGTGCGTTATCCGGCCTTTACTTTAATTGATTTACTCTTGTCTTGAAACCGCTCCGAATGCTAAAAGCGCTTTGAGCCATTTAAACCCAAAGCTTACGGCGCAAAACCGGGACCGGGACTAGGCTCAGCCCCGCCCCGAAACAACCGAAACCCTCTTAAGCCCAACACCAGGGGTGCAGTTTTTCATTCAGCTGGGAGGGGGGGGGGGGGCGGTCTTCAGACCCTCAACTTAGAGAAGAAAGTGGACCACAATTTTTCTTTGTCCAGACCACTGCAACTCATTTTGTGAAACTATGACCCTGCCCAGCACTCTTGTAGCTACTCCGGAGAAGCCACGGTACGAGTGCCCCAGAAGCCACGTCAGAACTCCGGACACCGCCTGCCTGAACGCCTGAACACAGCCCTGACCGCCGCCTGCCACTTGCCACGGCTGTTGTTGCCACCTGGCGGTGGCGACGCGAATTGCGCAACAAGCTGTCCTGAGCCCCTCATGACACCGTGACATAGACATCTCTGCAGCAAGTGGGAATCAGGTATCGGCAGATAGGGCGGATCGGACGGTAAATTTTTTAAATGCCAAATGGAGCAGGGGCGTAGTCTTGCAAAATGAGTTGGGGTGGGGGGGGGGGGGGCTAAACAATGAAATATAATACCCAGCCTGCCCCCTTAGACATATCAACAAGCAGTTTTCTCTCCCAAATTTATCCCCCTTTCCCAAAGTCGAGAAACCTAAGCCCAAGTTGGGGGAGGGGATGACACCCCCAGCTGTAAATAGGAAAAGGCTATGAAACCTAAGATGGCTGTAAGCAAAAACGCAAAATTTGTCAAAATTTCCTATTGAGTTGTCAAATTTGTCATTGCAAGTTTTTTATTTGACCAAGGATCACCGTTTGCACACGTGCCGAAGGTAGCTAGGTATTACGGATCGAATGACGAAGGTTTTCCGGTCATTGGAACGATAGGTTCTTATGTCGGAGTTGCTCGGTTATGGAATTGATGCCATTTCCCACGGGTGTCGATTTTTTTTGGGGGGGCCCTGGCCCCCAATGTTGGCCTACCCCCCCCCCCCATTGTTTTTGGCTGGAATGCTACAAAAAAACGCTGGTAAAAGATGATCACAACACAGAGACTATCTTTGTTCTTTCTGCGCAGTGGCGTCTTGTACCACTCTCATAACTAAAAGTCATGGTTGCTCTCACCACAAGATACGGATCCTAACAGTTGAGGGTATCAACGATGCAACAAACTTCACATACTAAGCGCCATAAGGCACGCAATGGTTTGTGAGGTTAAGGTGAGAAACTCTGGAACACGGGGCGACCTAAGTCCTTTGTGATTAACCAAGCCCACGTTCCCCACAACCGAAATGCGTACCGCTTTCCATGACCACCATGGAAGAGCGCCATCGGCGCTCTAAGGTGGCCTCTCAAGGGGCGCGTTCACGTGCCGACCAGAGGGGACGCGTGCGTCCAGTGCCTGCTCCATGGATGCAACCTTGCATGACTTCTATACTGCTTGAAACAAAGATTGCGTTTAATCAAAATGAAGTGGGCTAAATCCGGTGAGAAAAAAGTGGGTGGGAAGGGGGGGGTAGGTTGTCTGGCCTTTGATTCGACCCCCAATAATTTACAAAAAATGACACCTTGCGGAAAAAAATTAGCACCATGATAACCATGTTTCTTTTTGCATACTGATTTAAGCATGACAATTGATTTGTGACTGTTTTAAAGCGATTGAATAAACAGTTATTCACCACGGTTATGTTTGCTAAGTATGTCAGCATTTTAGTCCCCTCCTCTCAGCTGGCTTTATCATCACCTTGATCGTCGCCAACACCGCCTGTGTGGTTTGTCCGCTGTTGGGGTGTTGGCCGCGGCCGCCGGTTTGGGATGATAAGTATTTGTATACACTGCCTGTGCATTTTCACAACCATTTAAATTACCCCTTGTTGCACGGGGAGTCATTTGATACCCTATTCGTGGAAGCTTTCGGGTGGAGTTCTGCGTGTGCAATGGTTAGGATGAGCCGGTGACAAGCAAAGTTGTGACAAAAACCAAGATCATCACGGATTTTCCGAGATCTACTGGACAAGTTTGCAATAATGAATTGCCAGCTATGCCCGGTGGTTGTGATCCTGCTGCTCGGTTCAGGTAATATACGTGCTGATCGGTTTGTAATACGGCTATGGTATGTTCACCCATTTACGCGTGCATTATCATGACCTTGGTTAATCTGGGCTTAATGAAATGTTTTATAATTGTTTGAAATGGGCAACAATGCCAACAGGTTCCAGGATAAGAATACAGCTAGGAGAAGGATCATGGCCAGCATGTGCATTTGGATATCAGTTGTATGGCCAAGCCATATAAATGCAAGATTTCAGGAATGCCTGAAAGTGAAAGATCAAGAATGGTTGTCTTGTGCCATAATCCATGTGGCATGTGATCATTTTGACAGTAGTTTGTCACAAGTGTTATTGTAAGCAACAGCCATCTAACACTTCCATGCCTGTCTGCCAGTGCCAGAATAGTTTCCCTCATACACCAAGCCTTTTCCTTCATACACCAAGTTTCTAGTTTCAGTTTCTAAAAACAATCCTTCACAACTAAACTTTGCTGTCAGCAGCATAACCATGCTTAACTCAAATACACCAAACAATGCATGACATCCAGAACATGTCCGCCCCGGCGTGATGTTTGAAGGTGATTTCAGGCAAAAATGCTCCAAGATCATTTATAAGAAGCAAATGATGTACAAATTTATCATGATTTCACATGGCCTGAGTTTGGTGCATGTAAATGCGAGGATCATTGCACTGGTGTCATGTGGGCATCCAGCACAGGGAATTGGTTTTTAGCCAACTGGAACTCGCACAAACTTTTCTAGGTGTTTGGCACTAAAAATAATCAAAGCTTGCATGCAAATGGATGTAAAAGTGAAGGTGGAGAACCATAAGTTGTGGATGATCTCCATGCTCATGGCTCATGGCTCTCATGTTCATGACATTTTTTCCCTTGAATGTCTTTGCCAACTGATTCCTTGGTTGCAAAGTTTCCGTATCCTAGGGTCATTACTATCGCAACTTATTTTGTTGAAACATATTTGTGTATCGCTAGAAAAGACACCATTTAAGGATGCTCTCAATGACTCCTGCATGGTGTATTCTCCCTCCTACCCCATGCTTGTCTGTATAAGCCCATCATTACTGTTTAACCATGTGATGTTCCACCACAGCATCTGGAAATCGGATTTGGGAGACAATTTACCAGGATCTGGATGCCACATACAGCTGCTTCACTATCACCAATGCCACACATGAGTTTGGATGCAGAGGTGAGCTGGAAGTGGACTTTGCAGCAGCTCTGCAGAGACCATTTGTGTGTTATGAGCCAGGCATGGGTATCACAAAAATGACTGGCAGTGTGTTTGCTCATTGCATTAAGATAGGGCAAGTGATAGGCATCCTGGGATGTCAATGATTTGTTCTGGATCAGCCTATTTCAAGTGCCAGATGAATGTTGTAGTTTTGGTTTCTTGGCCTCACATCATTAATTGCTTTACAATTCTGTGGGACAGTTGTGTTTGAGAAATCTGCTAGTGAGCACAGTCTGTCCTGACATGCTATCTTATGTGGCAAACTAAGGGAAATCCTTGTGCACATATTCAAACCCAGGTGTGCATGCACCCGGCTTGTGCGATGAATATCGTGGACTAGCGGCGATGGACGGTGGCCTAATGGGCCAGCTTTGGCCGCTGGCCGCCGGCGGCGCCACTGGGCAATGGTCGCTGGCACAGACGGCTCTGACGTCGGCATCCTCCCGCCACCAGCCGACTTCTCCGGCAACGTGGGCCTGCTGCGCGTGGCGAATACGTCGGCGGCGCTGGATCAGCTGCTGGCGTCGGACAATAAGTTGTCATATGTGGTGGTGTTGCCTCGGTCGCAGTTCAGCGTGGCCACCCTGCGCCAGCTGGAGGCCATGACGGCCGATCCGGACAGAGGTCAGTGGCTGGCGGCGGCGCGCCGGCAGGGCTCTCACAGCCCGGCGGCCCGGCTGAAGAGCGTTGGCCGTGTGTTAAGCCATGCTGGGTGTCGCCATGTGCTATTTTTGGTGGGGAAGGGGTAATCCGTTGACTTGCGGCCTGCTTGGCGCCCTCCTCGCGCATCGCGAGGAGCGATGCGCGAGGAGGATTGATGTAATTTATCGCGAGCGTCTGCGCATCGCTGCGGCTCGCCGCGCGCTCTGACGTCACGCGTATCCGGCAGGTGACGTCAAGGGTGTGCTGCTGACGCTGCCCGACGGCAGCTGGCAGCCGGACACCTTCCAGTTCTCCGAGGACGACGTCTGGCCCAACCGCGTCTCCAGTGAGTGTGTCTGGGGAGAAGTACGCCAACCGCTACGACGCTGGGTCGCTTGGGGCGAGGTACATCCGCTCGCCGGCAGGAGATGCGTTCATTAAGCTCATTAAACTGTTTCATTTAACTCGTCTCTGGCTTCGGTCGCGTATTTTTGCTGTCTGAGCTTTTTCTGGCAAAAATTTATAACTGACATATAGCGCCAAAGTGTATTACCCTTGGCAGTGCGTTTCCTGCTGAAGTCCAGAGTTTTGCCGTGGATCTTAAATATAGTGCTGGCGTTTTGTAAGGGTTCATACATCAGCGGAAATTAGCACGCAAGCCATTCCTACTATGATCCTGCCGCATAAACGCTTTGCGATCGATTTAACGTGTGTGGAGATGCCAGTTTGAACGTTTGTGGAGGTGCCGTGGCTTAAGGCCCGATGCGGGTTGTTTAGGATAAGCATGCCCTCTTTACTTTCCTCATTAAGGAAAGATCAGGGTATTCGTCGCGTATTTCGAGTTACGGTAACCCGACTACTGATTACCGTCTACTGACTATTGAAATATCGGCTAGGATGGTAACTGTGCACATAGTGGCACCATGGTGTCTTTGAGAAGAAGTGACAACGAGAGAAGCATTTGCGTTGCTGCTTTCGGCAAGTGTTCGCAAGCCATTAATGGGTGATATGGCATGGACTTTCTCCAACTAAGCCAGTGGATGATATGACATGGTCCGTCTCAGGCAAATCATACGGGACTCGCTAGGATTCTTGCTCTTAATGTGGATAACACTAAATGGAGAAAATTGACAGGCAGAACGGGCTATGTGGATTATCGTTAGTGCCATGTGTCAGATTGCTGTAGTTTATGGCGTATCGCTTCGCCTACCTCACCGCAACATGCCTTTAGCCGAGAAAGTGCGGTCGCGAGGTACGGCCTCCACCCGGCCTCGCCAACTTTGGCGTCAGTGATGGGTATCCATGACAACCAGTGCTGGCAAGTGTTGACCAATTAGAAGGGAATCTCCAGAGTCACGTCGAAAGCCTTAACAAACGGAGGCCAGGAGGTGTGCTGGGATTACCGCCTGGCGGCTGCCGCGCTGTCATACAGTAATCAGCAAGCGGCCCACACGAGCGTGTACACAATTAAAGAAGTAAGGGGACGCGTAGCGCGGGATGCATTGACCCGTTGCGATTAACACGGATGGCCTCCGCTGTGGTATTTCAGTATGCAACGATCCATGTGCGCTTTTCAGCACCCTGCGCTGTAAGGCGCACATGGATTCCGATGTTTGTGTCAACTGGCAGTTCCCCGCGTGTGGGGACCCCGCATTCACCGTCGCTCGAGCCTTTCGGAATGTTCTCAATGGCTTGGACTTCGTCTACCTTCTTTTTCTTACATTCACGAAAAATGTCTAAGTTAAAAATGTCTCCGTGCTAAATGCAACAATACACCCTTTTGGCGCGCGCTGTGACGGACACCGGTATCTGTCGGACGTAATTTTATGTCGTGGATCGCATTTTAGGTTGATCCTGTCGTACGTGCAAATTGCACGGCAATCCATGCAGCTGTCCGTGCTGTGCGTCTGGCGAAACGAACACGAACAGTCAGACAGTCAGATAGGCAGACGTATGGTCGGAAATTCATGAATTAGATGAGAGCTTCTTTCACAAGATAAGCATGGACCAGTTATACGAAAGTTCCAGGACATCATGGCAGAGGTGGACTGATGTTAGGCGTTCATGCGGGAGATAATGCGGCTGGAATATTAGTTGGCTTAGGGTCTGCCGGAGCCCGGAAATTTTATTCGACGAGTTGAAGACGTGTGGAAGACTTAACGTTTTATGGTGGCTGGTTCGGGTATTGGGGAAAAGGCTGGGTGGAAATGAGTCACAATGAGCATGGGCACAACATGACCCCAGCAGTCGACGCGCCTAAGCGCCAATCGTCAGGCATTGTAATCATCAGACATTGTAATCCGGATAATCATTGACATCTGGGTGTAGTGTTTGACGCAGGTTCTGAAAATGGTGATGCTATTGGCTTCCCGGTCTGTCGTTGGTCCGCCTTAAGCCAAGATAGTGTTGAGGTCGCTGGGTGATGTATGTGCGACCCGCTCGCCTGCACCATAACATCTGGTGGCACGTGTCCACCCGCTCTGGTTGACGTATGATTTGACGTAGGGATCAACCAATCGTGATCGATCCGAACGCCACCGGGCGGATCCATGGTTTACCCATGGCAGTCTGGTCACATGGATCTAGATCTTTGGCGGTAGGATTGCGCTCGTTTCTCTCCTTGGGCAAAAGTTAGCTCTTGTCGTTGCGAAGGCAGGACGCTGTGGTCTGGATTTGTTTCCAAACCGCGGCCTTCAACCTTTTCGCCACCTGAAGCCCGACGTTTCCCGTGTCGATCAAATGGAAAGATGGAATAGCGTCGACGTTGCGGAATGGAAGCAATGCACCACTCGACCCAGCAACCTGCATTTGCGTGCCTTGACAGATTACAGCACAATCCTCAATGATTTGCGCTAGATGTTGCTGGCAATGTAATGATGGTGGCCTGGTAGGATCAGCAGCTGCAAAGACATAAGCCTTTCAAAGAACAGTACTGAACGGGCCGTGCTGTGGCGCTGGAGCTAGTTTTGTGGCTAGTCGACGTCAAATGGATTACGTGTTTTTATTTATAAGGACTAGGTTAATGCCAGAAAGAGATGGATCAAGGCGCTCGATGCCCGATGGAATCAACATTTTCGTCTGGAAATAACGTAATCCGCACGAAACAGCGTGCCAAACTTAGCGATGGTACCACCGTATACTCTGCAGAATCGTAGAGACTGCGTCGGTTCCAGAAATAGGTATATCAAGGTTGTAGAAGTCCATTGGGTGTAAATGGCTTCATTCTCATGAAATGCCGTTCCAAAATCCGCAGTGGTGCCATTGCGTACTTACCTGACGTAATGTCATTCATCTGTGGGATGCCAAATCATCTACCGTGTTCATCACCTCGTGTGCGAGAATAAGAGTTGCTTCTGATGCTGTTTAACATTGAATTGTTGGGTATGGAAAATGTCCAAGCTGCCCTTAGTTGAATGACTAAGTTAATTGGTTGGTAATGTAGTACTATGACATTTTGTTATTTGCATTTATGAAGAACTCAAATTTTGAAAACTGCTGAACTATCAACAAATTTGGAAAACTGCCTTCATTCCGGCGTTATTATTACGATAGCGGATTTCATGACAGTGCGTTGGCCTTAGTGCTCCGACTCATTTTTCAGCTGCGATAGATGCGCAACACTGCATTCGTGGTCCGGAAGCGGACCGGTTTGATCTCTCTGAGACCTGCCCGCCCTGCAGCTTCGGTGGCAATTACCGCGCTTACTTTATTTTTTATTGCGGTCGTTGCCTTGATGTTTTAACCCCGAAGTGTTAAGATGCTTGATCAGTTATGACATTGTAGGAGACGATTCAAACCTGACCACGCCCACGTCTTTATTGCCTCACGCTCACATCCAAACCGTGGCCCCTCACCGTCGCCCACAGCCGGCGCCGGACCACCGACACATAGCGGCCATCCGACCCCGGCCTTGGCCAGAGGCGCCGTCGCGACCGCGCGGTGGTACGCTCCAGCCCCCTCCCCTCCCCTAGGGGAACTCCTGTACAGGCATTCCACAGGCCCAGTCGTGATTTGCACCAACCGCCAAGCTACAGACTAGAAAGGAGCCATGAACGGCGTGGGACCGGCCAGGCATTACCGGGTGGATATGCCAGTCGTCACGTAGCTGATGCCAAAAGCTACGTTGGCGAAGCCGGAAACCTTCGGTAAACGGTATCAGCAACTCTCACATTTGCCAGTCCAGTGCCATGCAGCGTGCAGTTGCCGCGTGATGTGCTCTCCGGTGAAATGGGCTGCATTGAGTGGCCGTTGTTGCGAGCAAGATCACAGCCCGGGGGAATCTCCCGCGAACTTTGGTTACACAAATTCAATTTGAGCGGCCCGGCGCATCTGCCACGCCCTCACGCCCTGTCACGCCGACACTGAAGTCTTTACAATTGTTGGTCGCACGGAGTGTGCGTCTGAGCCCTGATCCCGCTGTCCTGCTGCGAACGCCCGGATCAACGACGGCGCTGCGAGAGATTAATGTGCCGCAATGTTCGGCTTGGTCCGTCCCGATCTTTGACATTCGGCACGTCCTCTGCTACCGGCCGCGGGTCATCCCAGTCACCAGTAAATGGCGAGCGCCTAAAGCGACTGAAGCACACCCCGCTGCTGGTTGGCGACCCGGGAGGCAGGCACTCTAACCAACTGAGCCATGGGGACGCGCTAGGTTCTGTGTCCAGAGCATCTGATCATCTTATGCATCGTATCTCTGTTCCACACTGTGCGAGTCAGCAAATTATCCGTCGTTCATCGAGTAGCCCAGGAAGATGATGTGGATGGATACGGGATAATCCGCCGATGCCTTGCTTGTCCTGATGGTTGATAAATGGCTTGCATAACGAGTATATCAAAGTTCCTCTCTCTGCCCCACCCAACACAACACTCACACCGACACGCATTACGATTAACGCCATTGGACAAAAAAGGAAATTCACATATTTTCGAAACCCGCCATGTTGCCTGGCCATTTTCTAGCTCATTTACAGCCCACGCCACACGTGAGTTAGGTCATCCAGCAGGCGGCCACCGCGGAAGCTTTGTAGCCCAATGTGATCCGATTCCTGTGCATCCCTTCCGGAGATAGCCTCTTGCGTGGAGAAACTGCTCCCCCCCCCCCCACCCGTGATCGCGGGTATTTGAGGTATCTCAGGTCCCATTTTGCGATCGTTTTTTTGTCGTTGCCGTCGGCTTTCCGATACAGTGGTGCTGGTTCATAGTTATTGGCTAATTGTCTGAACAAGAAATGCCCTATGCAGTACCAAAAGGCAAAAGGAGCAAGTGACAGAAGTGTGTGACTGTGACTTTGTGACAAAAGACACAAGGGAGGAAGTCATTCCACGGACTATATCCGCTCTACCCAGCATATTTCTGGCTAAACGACTTACGTTTGAAAGCGCTGTTTTGTTCGCAGGTGGCCACGGCGCCATGATTTGCCCAGCATCTTTACTCAGATTTCTAATACCTTTTTATTCATAATTTTTAACACGGATTGCCTCCACAGTGGTATTTCGGCATATAACGATCCATGTGCGCCTTGCAGCACTGTGAGCTTGCACCAGTTTTGAACATCCATGGTGTGCACCACTTGACATGAGCTTGTCGCGGTTCGCTGGCTGTCTCTCCGCATCTCTGTCTCCTGTTCGCTGGCTGTCTCTCGCCCCATCCTCCGTGGGTCCGTCGCTCCGTCGCTCCGTCCTCCGTGGGTCCCGCGGGTCATATGAACACCAGACAGCCGCCGGGCACCGTGATTGTGCCCTGGGAGCAGGTATTGTCGCTGAACACTGTAACAGCAGCGACTGTCGCCCTGTCCGGAGCGACAGGGCGACGGCTCATGAGCACAACCAGGCCACACCACCTTGGAGCCAGCTGGGCCACCGGCGCCGTCAACGCCGCCCCACGTGGTACCGGAAACAGTGGTGTGCGGCCGCAGGATGGAGATGACGTTCAGCTGGCCGCCGCCAGGGGCGCTGCTGCTCTCCCGGGCCACGTCCGGAGCAGTCGCCACGTTGATGTTGGCGTAGTAGTTGGGCGCCGTGACCAGGTGAGGTGCCGCAGGCGGCGGCATCCCGTACGTCAGGCCCAACACCTGGAACAGGAAAACGACGCCGTCAGGTGCCAGAGTCATGAACATAGTGCTCCGTCATTGTGCGCAGCGCGGCGAGCAGCAGGGAATCAGCTCTGAAGCCTTGTTATGGACGTGGTTATTGGCGCAAGCTAGCCCAAGCCACCGATCTGTCGTAAACCCTTCGTCAACACGGCTGAATGATGGGTCGGACTTTGGCGCCACCGCGTCACCTGAGGCTATCCCCCCCCCCCCCCCACCCGAGAGCCGGCTGACCGCTCCAGCTCCACTGGACCAGCCGGCTCCGCGTCTCTTGCTATCTCAGCTCCAGTGGAACAGCCGGCCTCCGCGTCTGTTGCCATCTCAGCTCCACTGGACCAGCCGGCCTCCGCGTCTGTTGCCATCTCAGCTCCACTGGACCAGCCGGCCTCCGCGTCTCTTGCTATCTCAGTGGTGGTCAGCCTCACCCCGACGCCTCGCCGATGCGGTACAGAGGCTGCGGACTGCACCAGCGGCTTAGAGAGCATTTGATTCATGATATCACTGGTGTAAAGGCAACTATAACTTAATTTTCAAGCTTTAGCTTCATGCAGACTAGACCCCTTATGGTCTGGGGAGAGGTTACGGGCGTCAATGAAACGCATGATGAATTCATCGATAAATTGATCGATGAATTAATCGATGCATTCACGTATGGACACCGGGACCACCGGGGAAAATGATCGAGTGCTCGCGAAGAAAAGGGATGTGGGGCGGTTGGCCGTATATCCACATTTGCATCGTGTAAACCAAAATGACTTGGCGGTAGGTAAATGGCCCGTCGTGTAAAATGGCAGTGAGCTCGGGCGGCCAAATTGCAACGACGCTAACAGTGTGTGAGATATCACAGCAAAACGGGAGGAGTTATTGCCCGACCCGTAGGAATGTCTCGCTGCATTGCCAAGGAAGCGATGTCAACGTTTCGGGCACAGTCTAGCTTACCTTCGTAAATATCAACCAGCCTCCCATGGCTCCGATGTAAACAATGGTCATTTTTTCAAGGCCAACTGACCAAGCGGCCATGTCTCACGCGATGTTGGATTCTCCCGAGATCACAGTGGCCGCAGTCACGCTTGTACCAGAGTACGTCCCCACCGCGCTGGTGACGTTCCGACCGAAGCGAGGCCCCGTGGCCGAAATCATTGCACAGTGCCCGAGCGCCTCACAAACGGGCACAGCTCACCGGCAGGAGAACACAGACGGTGCACACTGAGCTGATCATGGCGGCGGACTGGTGGGAGGTCGCGAACGGCTGCTTGGGCCTCCAGACGGCCGCGGTTGGCCGGAGATCCCACGGGGCGTTCCCGTGTGAGCAGATCATCGTGCCATAGCAGGTCTGTCGGCAAGCTTACGTTCGGTCCAAGGCCAGCCGGCTGGATGACCCCGAGGCATCGCAGACTTCAGTGCTGCCGGGCTGGAAAGTTTGACGGTGAAATTCACCGCAGCGTACACAACGAGGTTATAGCGTCTGCATGGGTGGTTCAGACATGTGTGAGGGTAACCGGGCAGAGGGTCAAAAGTCAGGAAGTCGAAGTCAGTTCGCAAAATGTCAAAAGAAAAAAGTCGAACAAGAAGACACCAAGAGGAATTGAATGCCAAGTTGAGCGGGCAAAAAGTCGGAGGGGATGAATGCCGAATAGATGAATTAGCAAGTCATTATTTCAAAGGGACAAAAACACGGATGAAAGTAAAACGACAAAGGTCAAATACAATAAGTCAGCTAAACAACGAGTCAATAGGGATAGAGGTCAGGGGAAGGCAGGTCAAGTAGGCAGAAGGCGAAAACCGAATGGTGGATCAGGAGGACCCGTTTTGTGTCGCGGCTTGCTGGATTGAGGCTCCCTTTATGAATTAGAAGGCCCATACTTCTTGGATTAGCAAGCCCTCTGTATAAATCAGCATACGCCCGGTCTGGATTAGGAGGTCCCTTTATGTATGAAGGAGCCTCCTGTTCCAAAATGCCTCCTTTCCGGACCAGGAGGCCTTGTGCTGGGATAAATTAGCACGTCACTGAATTGGAGGTCCTCTATTCATCCAGAGTTTTTCATCGGTCCAACTCGGGTAAGACCTGCATCCGTGGCATGTAGCCGTTCCTCACTCCCAACTTTACTCTTCAGACGCCGTCCACACCACGCGTACTCGGAAACATTGGGGCATGGATCCAGAATAGTGTCTGCCAGACTGTCTTACGCCGTCTGACTGAGAGTGTGTGTTTGAAATAGCTTGATCTCCTCATGTAGGCAAGGGACAGCCGTGGTTTTCGTTTTATTTATTTGCGTCACTGCACATCCGGCAGATTACAGCCGGCACACCGTTGGGCGCATCCCTCTCCAAAAGATGAAGTTGGTGTCGATGAGGTAGCCGAAGCATCCTGAGGCATACTTGGAAAGAACCGCGGCGTCTAAGTGGTCTGCTTGCGGAGCTCATGAAAAACCTCACAACTGACTTCAAACCAATCTTTGCTGAATGGTTGGAAAATATTGCTGTTTCGCAACAAACAACAAATTAAACCACTTTTAACGAAAACTCAAGTGCCTTTCACAAGTTAATTTTGTCTGAAAAAATGCCTACCTACCAAGGTAGCGCCTAAAAGCGTGAGTAGGTATCCTTTGTATACAATTGGTCATCGCGATCTGCTCCGGTTGGCCTCTATGATCTCCAAAAATGGCGTTTCCTTCGCTTTCCGAGACCCCGAAATGCTACAAGAATGGCAAATTACGATTTCTCCAAGATAGAGAAGTACAGTAGATAGAGCTGAAGGGAATATGGATAAGATGCAGTGGTAGGCGCTGTATGACCGCGCAGCTGAAGCGTCCTAAAGCCATAATTGCCACTGCGGATAGGTTGCGGTGTGGTTCCACGTGCCCTCTTCCCGCCCAAACACAGCAGGCCCGTTGGAAAATCACGCCCAAGAGCCTAGCCAAACTGCAAGTTTTTTCGAGGAGGCCGCCTGAGAATTTCTCCTCAAAATCCGTGAACGCACGCCCGTGAATAGTTTTTGTAGAGCTCTTGAGTTTTATAGAGCTCGAGGGTAGAGGAGGCCCGGTCCAGATGATTCAGGATGCATGACATGGCAAACACTTTATGACAACCCTTCGCCTTCCAAGCAGTCCACGAGGCTGCTAATTAGCTGGGGCCCCTCTGGCTGAGCGGAGGCGGGCTCTCCCCTCGAGACCCCCCGACCTCCCGCACGAGCAACTGACCAGGAATCCACCACTATGGGCGAAGACTCACCAGGCTCGAAGCGACCAATTTTTCAAGCATTATGATTTATGAATTGGCGCGCAAGTACATCAGAGAACCTCCCCGCCCACCACAATGTCATGCATGCTAGACACTCAGTGGCTTACATTTCAGCGTCATACATGTAGTGGCTCACAAGGATTGCAGGATTACCCCAGGTGGAGGGGCTTGGTGGTCTTAGGCCCCACGTCCAGTGAACGTGATAACGGTGCTCCTTTTCAGGTTTTTACCAACCGGACAAGAACCCGAAAGAATACAACTACTCCCTACACAACCCGTGGAACCCGGCCGGCTCAGGCATGTTTAAGCGGCACTGGAGCTTTCCCATCATCCTGCTGAAGAACGAGTCGCAGATCAGGGACGTGTTTGAGGTGAGTGGCTGCACGCGCCTCTGTGGCCAGCCCCCAGTGAGCCTCTGACTTTCTCTCGTTCCGGTCGGCCTTCGGTGAGCCTTTCACCTCGCTTTCGTCTGGTCAGCTCTCGGTGAGCCCCAGACGTCACTCTCATACGGTCAGCCCGCAGTGGGCCTCAGACCTCACCCTCATCCGGTCAGCCCTCAATGAGCCTCAGACCTCACCCTCATCCGGTCAGCCCTCAGTGAGCCTTAGACCTCGCCCTCATCCGGTCAGCCCTCAGTGAGCCTCTGACCTCGCCTTCGTCTGGTCAGCCCTCAGTGAGCGTCTTCAGTCTTCCCGTCGCGCTGGCGGCCGCATGCTACGGTGTGGGTCACTGAGCATACATTTGCTACTGCAAAACGGCAAGAGATGATGAGGTCCCGTTGAGGAATAACATTATGCGAGCAGAAAGTGAATTCATGTGTACGATTCAGTAATAGCTGAATCCACGACGGCTCACCAAAATTGTTCTAATTTCGAGACATTTACGGTGGCCTTGTCATCTTTTCAGGAAATAATTATTGAGCTGTCAGATGAAAACAGTCATATTGTGAATGTTGAATGGAAGAGGCGCACTATTTTTAAGAGGATTTTGACTCCCCCACCCCCAAATCTTCTAGCTTACAGCGGCCATAGATTTGGACATGCCGTCTGATGCACTTGAGAAAGCATAAACTTGACTTCTGAAAAAGCTGTAAATAAAGACAAAAACGAAATAGGTTTAGCTGTCATTTTCTGCTGCCTTATGTCATAGCCATTTTTAGCAGTCATCGCCAGAAGTCGCGGCTCGGTGGTGGACTGGATTGAGCGAGGAGGTGTGTCTGTGAGCTGTGTCCCGACCTGGGTCTCATCCTTGCTAACCGCACGGCTTAGGGTGTGGCGTCAATCTCAGTTGGTTTGCGACGCTTTGAGTGCGTCTTTGTAAAATTTTGACTTTTAGGGGATAAGTGTCTTATTTTTCCATTAAAAAAAGAAAATTAGCTCAAGGTCAGTCCGCAGCTTTGAAAAAGGCATTAGTTGCCAATGGTGGATTATGTGTGAAGTTGTTTAACAAACTAAGTGCACGATCTTGATAAATTAAAAAAAGAGAACACTTGAGCGTGGGGAGAGGAATATTGACTGAGAACAGTTGGATTTTGATATGAAATGTGCAAACCATCGTTTTTAATCATTTTATACTCAAAAGATATATATTCATACAAAAATGGGCTCGTGCTGATTATTCCCTCGTACCCTTGGGATTTTCTTGAGATTTACCATTGAAATTCTCTGGAAAAACAAAAGTTGAATTCCACTGATTGATTTTGAGAAAAAAGGTTTTGGCTTTATTTTAACAAATACCGTAAGCAACTTTCGAATGCATGTATAAACTCTACGCTTACAAGCTACCGAATGCAAGGCACACCTTTCGTAGCGAAAAGCTGGCTGCGAACTGCCAAAGTAAATTAATTATTCTTGTTTAGTTATACTTGTTTACACTTATATTTGTATACTTGTTTTTTTTTACTACTATACTTGTTTACACTGAAGAATGAGACGAATCATATGCGACACGACGCGCGGACGAACAGCGCATGAAACCTTAGCATGCCGTTTCATGTGCAGAATTTGCCGTTATTTTTTCATTGAAAGGTTTGTTGGCGGCTTCTCTGGACCTCACAAAACACGGGGGTCCGAAATCTCCGTCCACCCCCGCGGCCTGGTGGCGTTGCAGGGGTAGTGCAAAAAAGGCTACACATTGGCTCGACGCGCCAAATGAAAATACACTGCCCTTTGTAACATTTGGCGATTGCCATGAAAGGTGACGTTATAAGCAAATCTGCACATTTCGTGCGGATGGTAGCATGCTGCTCATCCAAAGAACGACACGGTGTTAAGGCGGTGCAATTATGCACTACCTCCCCACCCTTAGCTATATAGCGAATGAGGCAGTCAATGCTTATACGTCGGCAGACGGCGTTGCACTCTTTCTATTCTTCATCAGTAACCTAGCTGTTGCTCCGCTTCTGTGTCAGTAAAAGCCGCTCCATCGCCACTGACCCCCGTAACGTACCATAGACCACCGTCCCCGCTCCCGTAACGCTGACCTCCGCTCCAATGCCAATGACCTGTGACCTGCCCCGGTGTCATTAACCTGCGACTTGCCCCGGTGCCACGGACCTGTGACCTACCCCAATGCCGCTGGCCTGTGGTCTGCCCCAGTGTCGCTGACCTGTGACCTACCCCAGTGTCATTGATCTGTGAACTGCCCCCGTGTCGCTGACCTGTGACCTACCCAGTGTCGCTGACCTGTGAACTGCCCCAGTGTCATTGATCTGTGAACTGCCCCAGTGTCGCTGACCTGTGACCTACCCCAGTGTCATTGATCTGTGAACTGCCCCAGTGTCGCTGACCTGTGACCTACCCAGTGTCATTGATCTGTGAACTGCCCCGGTGTCACTGACCTGTGGTCTGCTCGAGTGTAGCGCGCGAGGCGTACACTAAAGACTAGTCGGTCACCTGCCAGCGCGCGTGGTGGCGCGTGGCATATATATATAATATATATATATATATATATATATAATATATATATATAATAATATATAGTATATTATGTGTGTGTGTGTATATATATAGATATATATATAATATATATACATATATATAATAATATATATATATATATATATATATATATATATATATATATATAATATATATATGCATATATTTGTATATGGTATCTGGTTATAACTGTGTGTGTTTAAGGTTTGTTTTTACTATGTTTATGGTGGGCAGTGTTGTTAGTATCCAAATGATAAATGAGCGATCGCTGTCGGTACGTCTATCTGTCCACTGACGGCAGATAAACCAAACTGGTCTCATAATGCCGTTATCGCTCTCCGTTGATATGTCTGCGGAGAGCTGCCCCGACCATATAAGATATATTGTGCAACCTGACAACAAAGCGTTGCTCGCTCTTTGTAATTCGTCCCTTTCTGGACGCGTTTCCCTGTATGTCAGTCTGGGTCGGCATCACCTTGATGCCGGCACCGATGTTTCACACCGGACCAGCACAACTAGCGTAACAGTGCTAGTTCCGGCCTCTCGGCCGCAGCCAGCATCTTGACAGCATGGGTTCTGAGGTGCAGATAATTGCGCTTGTGTCGCCCTGCACGGGGGTCCGGGTTGTCAGCTGATATAAACAACGGGGCAACCACTGCCACGTTTCTCTGGCGTCGCCGAAGATAGTGACGAGTGTGACACCAGTGCCACTGGCTTGTGACCTGCCCCAGTGTCACTGGTCATCTCCTGTTCCAGTGCCACTCGCGCTACAACGCGGCTGACGGGGTGGCCCCACTGCGCGGCCGAAATGCGCACCTTCATGTCGGCCGCCGGCAACACGGAGGTCTGCTGGCGTCGCACCCAAGACCAGTACATCAACACCAAGAATACCGTCTACTGCATGCCCATGGGCTCGGTCAACGTGTTCGGCACGTTGCTGCCCCGCGGCGGGCCGGCGCCGGCAGTCGCCAACGGCGCCACGCTGCTGCTGGCGGCGCGCGCTGACGGCGCCACCATGTGGGACGCGCTGGCGCCGGCCGCCGACTCTGCCGCCGTCGGCATGGTGGCGCTGGTGTCGGTGGCGCGTGCGCTCGCCCACATGCCGACCCCGCAGCAACCGCGTATGAACGTCATGTTCATGCTGTTTAGCGGGGTGAGTTGGCGGGGTGCCGTGGCGCAGGGGCGGTCTGCGGCGGCGGGCGGGGTGGCTGATTTGTCCTGCTGAACGGAGGTCCGAGCCGTGTCTTGATTGCGCTGCGCCTCGTGCATTGAGGCCGGCGGTGAGCGGTCTCAGTGGATCAGATTTCGTGGATTTGGGGTTTGCTGTGCAGTTTTGCCGTCTGCATGGCGATGGTTTTGATGAGTGCTGCCGCGTTGAGTGACAGAAAGGTTAACCGGTGGTGCTCATTGACCAGCCACGCTGTTATGCATCGGATTCTCAAGCTTTAAGAACGAATGACGTAACGTGGTTTTGGCAGCAACAGCTGAGCTGTGCCGGTTCTCAAGGGCCGTGCCCGCCTGGCCTGGCCACGGCTGACGTGAGCGTCAGCTCTTAGCCCCTGACCTGACCTGACCTGACCTGAATCACTGGACCTGACCTGACCTCCTGCCGTCCACAGGAGAGTTTCGACTACATCGGCTCGGACCGGTTCGTGTACGACATGGCACACGACAAGTTCCCGCCGCTGGCCGTGGCCGAGGAGGACGAGGCGGCCGGCTCCGTCACGCGGCCGCCGCTGCTGCACCTCGGCGACGTGGATACCTATCTGGAGCTGAGTCAGCTGGCGCGCGCGCGCCAGCTCTACCTGCACTCGACCCGGTATCGCGCGCCGCCGACGCCCAGGTCAACCAGAAGGTGCGCCGCGCCCAGCGGCGCAGGGCG
>NW_023596420.1:41127382-41244908 GCF_011947565.3 Pollicipes pollicipes | reverse complement strand
ATAAGATATCACTTTATAATTCATGAATGACTGGCAAAAACCGATCTAACAACGTCAAAGGCCTATCACTAGTGAGAATGGTGTCGCACTACAGTGGTTATATCAGGGTTAACTAGTAAGTGCATAAATAATCCTAAGCAAGAAAAATATTTTTGGTAGCTCAACGTTACCATCAATGCTTCGACAATAACAATGCTTCGACAATCAACTGACAACACTGTTACAGATTTATTAATTTTTGCATGCAATATCGTCTTTGCATTTCCAGCTACCAATAACAAAGTAACTGCTGTGCACATCACGTGATATCAATGTCAGGACTAGAGCACTGATTAATATTTTTCCTTAAAACCTGACGATCACTGCGCCGCGTATGTCAAACAGTCCACCAAAACTTTTCTAACGACCGGCACCAAGACAAAAAATCCACAAACTATCCACCAATCCGCCACCCCACACAGCGCCCGCACACAAGAACGGCCGACCTGTGTCAGCTTTCGTCCGTTTCGAGGTATTCTTTGTGTCTGGCTGCCAGATGCTGCCAAGTATTACTGTCGTCACAAAACCATTCCATGGCGCCATCAAACGATGAGGTAATGGGGCGCAATTTAAAAACCTTGAAATTTTGCTGCTTAGGGTCGTTTTTGAATCCTGAAAGCTGACCAGTAGTTACAAGTAAGCTTTTCCCATCACGTCTGGTGCTTACCTCAATATCTTCCAATGTTGAACATTCCCTTTAAAACGGCGTGAAAATTCAACCATGCAATGTGCAAACGACGGCCTATGTTCGATTATCGGTTCGTTATCACCTTTTCGTTATCTTTTGCATGTCGGGAACACAAGACAGTCATGCTGTCTGAACTTCTGTCGTCGCATTTCTGACTATTTTACCACTACCGCAATGGTTCGATGCCGCACAGTTTCAGTCTGATGCACAATGCAGTGTGTCGAGCACTGACCATTGCTACATTTCCAGCAGCGTCAAGCACCACTGAATAGTTTATTTACACATAATCCTCTTAATCATGTTAAATATGCGATATTGCATATCGTATATTTTGGCTATTGACGTAAGATGGTGCCGCCCCTTACAAAAAAAAATCAAGATTCATTTCTGGTCACACAGCAAAGTGAACATCTTTTGAACGGCTTGACTATCGCTCGATATGTTTCATCACGCGTACGATTAATGATAATCCTAAATGCTCCGAACTGAAACAGCCTAAATTTCAGATCCTTACTGCCTTTTGTTTACCTAAACAAGAGTTTACCTAAACAAGAGTTAGTAAGCAAAATAAGACCAACGTACTTACAGACATACAAACAGGCCCACATTTTTGTAGGTAGTCCATTATAAGACAGCCCGTTGGAAAACACAGCTAGTACAGAAATGCTGCTCACTTCCATATTGGTGCCGATCTCATGCTGCAGGCCGGGATCCAAACTTTGTTTTTACGAAAATCGCTTGGTTCTAGCTAGACAAAACAAGCAATCAAACAAACAAAACAGCTAAAAAATGAAGGTTGCATATGCAACTGCCGGAATGAAAGCAGGGTCAGCAAAATACGCTTGCTTCATGTTACCTGGAGTTCGACTGGCACAGATCTCTCCCCAGTGATTTCTCTTACAGTAAACCCTGAAAAGGTATCATGCGGGAGGTTTAGCGGGAGATATTTTTCCCGCTGCCCGTCCAATACCATGACGGCGTCGCCCGGTGGTCTGTGTCGGTTCCACTCCGGTGTGGCGTTAGAGGGCGCGCGATGTCCACTCACGGTTGGTGACTGCAGTAACATTGGTCTAGACAAGCAAGCGCTTGTTCCAGGGGTGTGCCGAGGCGGGCCTTATCAAATGTTGTTATGTACTTGGCGCTGGTCTGCGGTAGCACTGGTACACTTGAATAAATGCCAACAACAAAACAGCAAGGCAGGCACGTAAAACCAATAGATTGAAAACTTGCCATGTTGCAAACACATCATGCAAGAAACTCCCTGCACCTTTCGTGCGCTTGAATGTATTTCATGGGAGCAATTGCAATTGTGCCCGCCGCCCCGCCACGAAATCCTGCATAGGTGCCCCCCTGCCTGCTGGACCTCTTCTGCAGCTTCAAGGCCAGCTGTTGGGTGGTATAGAACTGTAGCAGTGCATCGTTACACTGCCTGGCTGCTCCGTGGTGCTTTTTGAATCCGGAGCGATCTTCCACCACGCCCATTTATGTAGGCGTGGCCATCTTGGCAGCTTTGGTAATGCCTTCGGTAGGCAAGTGTATCTTTTTCTATCTAATGAACTGCTGGAATGGGAGCGTACGGTCAGTTGCTGACGGCTTCCGGTTTCGCCGGGAGAAGCACGGAAGGCCATTCTGTCCGCTGTCTTGTGGCCGGGTCTCACGCATCCCTCCATTCCGAGTTCAGCTTGGTCTCTGGTGCTCTGAACTGGACCGGGCCAGTGGTCGGATCCGATGTTCTTCCCAGCCGCCTGCGGTCATGCGACTGCAGCTACGGTTCGGAGCTTTGCCGATAGATAGCGATACGGGCGGTGAGGTGAGCTTGCCGGCAAGTCTCGCAGCTTCATGACGCCACTTCGTGTTTTTGTTTCGTCTTCTGCTCAACACAACACATGCAAGCCATCATGCTGCACAGGTATATGACGTGTTGGATTTCGGCAGTGGTGTAGTCAAGATTTTGCCTAGGAAAAGGAAAATCGAGTCATAGAGGGGCGCTTTCAACCAAGATGGCCTCCTTCTGTCGCTAAAGAGGTCCTGTTTTAGGAATCGTAAGGGTTTTTTAGGCTCGATATGATATTCCCATGCCTTGGAGGCGTTGTAATACTCAATAATATATTTTTACTTTTTGATTTTTCCCACAACATTTGGCTCTGATTTCTCCCTTAACACACTACCGTTCAGGGACTATTGGTCCATTTTTTGTCAGTCACCTATTAAATCATATGATTTAATTAGTCAGCGTCGCCTGCTGAGCCGTCTGCACTGCAGACAGCAATAATATCATCGTGGTTTGTAAACACAGTCACAACTTCGACAGACTCTACTTGCCCTATGTGAGCCACCTTTCTCCCGAGGGTACGTCTCCCAGTCCAGCTCCGGTCGCAATCGTTAGGTTGGGAGCTGGATCTCACTCCTGCCCCTGGCTTGGTTGGGGTTTACCCGCCGTTGCTCAAGGCGTTGAGTCCACGCTTAATCGCGCATAAACCCATTATGTATGATCTATCTATCTATCTATCTATCTACCTGTCTATATATATATATATATATATAGATATATATATATATATATATTGTATATCACACATCATCCATGCTCCCAGCACAAACTGCCAGAAGAAACAAGCCAAATACAAGTCAAAACGGTTTTTTGGTGGTCATCAAAGATCTCACGGTTTCTGAACACGTTCAAGCCAAACTCGAACTTGAATCAGGCCTAAGTTTGACGGCCGGCTAAAGTTCTTGGAATAGAATCAGCACTTTTGGCGTTAATCAACCAACGCTTCAGACAAACCTTTACAGCCAGTGTTCACCGAAAGCTTATTGACATCGGTAAATGCTTGGTCGGCGACAGCATGCTTCCCGAAGGTACAGACCAGTGTTATACGGACGTTTTAAACACTGTGCCCTTAAACATTGCTCGTTGTGGCCCTTGTGCACCAGTAGGTTAAGCAACACCCAAGCAAATCCTAGCTGACAGCAATTGCCACCTGCGCACTAAGCACGTGTCACCTGTTAGTTAAAAGACATGATATCCCATGGTGACAAAGCCCGACGAAAAATCCTTGCTCTGCATGGCCCTTGTACACCAGGAGGTAAGGCGAGCCAAGAATGGCCCACCGCAGTTGTCCAAGGAAGCATCTCAGTGGAGTATCAAACTTCACATATATTACCAGAGTCCAGCTACATCCTTTATGGTGATGTAAAAATAAACCCTTCACATGATTTGGCTCCAGTCAAAGTATACAACGTCATATGTCACTGTAAATGCAAAATAGGGGACCACTCGACCCTACCTAACAGCGCATAGGGGAGCGCTCGGCCCTACCTAATAGCGCATAGGGGACCGCTCGGTCCCACCTAAAGCGCATGGGTTGGCTACACGGCACTCTCCAGACCCCTGACCACGCACCTACAAAGCGGCGGCCCTCGTACACACCCACACCCACCCCACCCACCCACACCCCCCACACCCACCCACACCCACCCACACCCACTCCCACCCACACCCACCCCACACCCACCACCACACCCACCCACACCCACACCCACTCCCACACCCACACCCACACACACCACCCACACCCCACCCACCACACCCCACACCCACCCACACCCACCCACCCACACACCCACACCCACACCCACACCCACCACACCCACACACACACACACACCACACACACACACACACACCACACCACACACACACACACACACACACACCACACACACACACACAACACACCACACACAACACACAACACACACCACACACACACACACACACACACACACACACACACACATCAACACACCCACACACCACCACACACACACACACCACACACACACACCACACACACACACACACACACCCACAACACACCACACACACACACACACACACACACCACAAACACACACCACAACACACCACACCACACACACACACACACACCACAACACACACACACACACCACACACACACACACACCCACACGACACACACCCACACACACACACACACACTCCACACACACACACAACCCACACACACACACCACACACCACACACACACCACACAACACACAACACACACCCACCAACACCACACACACACACCACCCCACACACCACCACACCACACACACCCACACACACACACACACAACCCACCACACACACAACCACACACCCACACACACACACACAACACACACACACACACACCCACAACACACACACAACACACACACATCACACACACACACACACCACACACACACACACACACACACACACACACCACCACACACACACAACACACAACACACCCCCACACACACACCACACACACACACAACACACACCACACACACACACACCCAACACACACACACACACACACAACCACACACACAACACAACACACACACACACACACACACACACACACACACACACACACACACACACACACACACACACACACACACACACACACACACCCACACACACACACACACACTATTAATTATAGATACGAGAACTCGTCGCTCTAGGAGCGATGCACATCCGCGAAATAGCATCTTCCCATTCACAAACAAATGCACGCAGATCCCTTCATCCGTATGGAGGGTCAACCTTAGGTCAGAGAGCACAGCAGCTTTGAGTGTTTTTGCGCGTCGCGCAGGGGGCGTCAATTTTTTGTAAATGATTGGGGGCCGAAACCAATGGCCCGACAACCTCTCTTTCCACTCCCATTTTTTCTCACGGGCTAGCCCACTTTGTTTTGATTAAGACAATATATGTTTTTAATCTTTGCGTAATTTATAAAAGTCCATACATCAAGCAGCACAGAAGTCATGCAGAGTTGGATCCAGATAGCAGGCACTGGACGCACGCTTCTCCTCTGATCGGCACGTAAAGGTGCCCCTTTAGAGGTCACCTTAGGGCGCCGATGGCACTCTGCTATGGCAGTCCTGGGAAGTCGGCACGCATTTTTGGTTGCTGGCGACGGGGATGGGGACGGGGTTAACCAAGAATGACTTAGGCCATCCCCTTTTTCCAGAGCTTTTCACTAACCTCACAAACCATTGCGTGCCTTATGGCGCTAGGTATGTGAAATTTGTTACATCCTAAATCTGCTCAGCTGTTACGATTTGTGTCTGGTGAGAGCAACCATAACTTATTGTTACAAGAGTGGTACGAGACGCCACTACGCAGAAAGATCAGAGAAGATAGTCTTTGTGTTACGATCATCCTTTACCCGTATCTTTTGATATTCCAGCCAAAAATATTGGAGGGCCAAACCAACACTGGGGCGGGGCGGGGCGGGGGGGGGGGGGAGGCAACTCAACACTGGGGAGGGAGAGGGCCAGGATCCTCACAAAAGAATACAAATCGACACCCGTGATGTCGCGGATGAGCGTGTCACCTGTCAATGATGGGTATAGGCAATAGGCACATGCTTATGCCTGTCTTATGCTACGTATGTAGTATGTTTGCGCTATACCGGTGTTACAGGAACTCATGTATGTAGGCATGAGATCCATGTGAGAACAGTCACGAGAAAACTTTAATTTCAGAAACATACGATTATATCGACTTTGCCTAAACCGTTACTCTAGAAAATCTCCAAAAAGCTGAAATGTTAAGAAGTATAGCTAATACCAGGCCATGGAGTGTGACAGGCTGTCCGCTGAGTTAGAAAAGCTAAGATTCGAAGTGTTGAACGCCAGTTCGGTCTTGGACCACCCGGCCTCGCCCTTCATAGCCCGCGGCGGGGCGGCCGGCTGAGGTTGGCCGAGCAGAGGCGGCACCAGGCACCGCGCTTTTACAACCCCCAGATGTCACTGCTTTCGGCACCCTGCGGCAAGCCAAGAGTTATCCGGGCTTTCTCGTATGATATACACTCATAACCATTCTGAATACAGTCAAGGGTTTTAGTTCTTTCAGTCAACAGTTTTTTTGTCGTAGGATCTCGTGGTGATTTTAGTTGGGAAATCATGCGTTGGGCTAAAAACTGGTTGTTTTTTTCTAGACGCATGGGTTTTGTCCGTTACAGTAGCTCAGTTAGCTAGAGCGCCTGCCTTCCCATGCACCCACTCGTAGCAGGATGGGCTTGAGATGCTTTTGGCACTTGCAATTTGCCCCTGACTGAGATGACCTACGGCCGGCGTCTGTCTTGTCTTGCAGACAGCTCAGTTCTCAGAATCTAACGCTGTGATCGATGCAAAACATCCACCATTCGATCCGCCACGCTCAGTTTTCTGTTACAGTTCTAGAAATGTAACCAATAGGTCAGGTGAAAAATCTTGAAAATTTTTGTGGAAAATCTTCAAAAAAAGTCTTAGTGAAAAATCTTCCGGTGTGTCGTCAAATGACATCGGATATTCTCGATCATTTTATTATGGCTTAGGTAAAGGGGGGGAGGGAGCATGTCCTGGAGGCTGCCACATGCATAAGCTCCGAGGCTTAGGCTGACATCTGTCGGTCTCCGGTATACCTATGAGTACTGGTTAAGCCATGTTATCGAGCAAAAAACTCTTCCTTTGTCAAGACCAGACATCTCGAGCCGTGCTAGTGATCACGAGTGATTAAACCGTAACGCACTTTGCCTTCCTCGCGTCATCCCTTCCCCTGGGGCCTGCCGTTTAACCCCGTTTAACATACCTTCTGGTATACTGAAGGTCGCTACTTCATAGGAACTCTGAATTTATAGCGCCGAAAAAAAACAGGAGTCTTGTGGCCCGTTCTTGCTTGCATCAACTCTTCAACTTTTCCGTATTCCAAAATTTTGAATTTTCATAGACAACCGGATTCCAAAACCTGATGGCTCCGATCTCGTCTAAGCCTCGACCATTCCCTGTGCCATAGTCGATTCCCTGTGGCAGTTCCTAGCCTGGTGACATTAGGTCGTGTGAAAAGTTCTTCGATTTTTTTCATGCGTCGAAGTTCGGGCGAATATAAAGTCGGATAGCCTATATCTTAGACCCTATTACTCCGATCGCGCGAAACCGCTACCGTTAATCTGTGTGTGTGTGTGTGATTGGGGCTCTTTACGACACTATATGGCGTCGCCTGCCTCTCACCCTGGCAGGAAGGGCGGGCACCGCGGGGAATCGAACCCCGTACCTCTGGTTTCCAGACGCGCAGTAGCCAACGCAGACGCGCTAACCACTACACTACCGGCACCCCCGCTACCCTAATCTTACGAGGGAATTGAGCGCGGTTGTACCGAATGGCAAAAGCTTCGATACGATCGGTGTATATACACACGCACACACACACACACACACCACACACACACCACCCATATATATATATATATATTATATATATATATATATATATAGGTTATATAGGTATATAAGTATAGGTTATATAGGTTCTGATATATGAACTGTCTGTAAGCAAACAGTTTTGAAATATGGCGAAATTAAACAACTTTTGACTGATATTGGGTCACAAAATTTGGAGTAGCAAGAGGAAATTACCTATGGCACAACAATGGCAAAGATCACTACACGATCGAACCCACGAATTTCGAAGTAACATTTGTCCATTAGAAACAACCCTTTCAATGTCGCGAATTTCATGGCTTCTTACCTGACGTAGGGTCACCAAATTTTGGAACTGCATAAGGAAATCGGCTGTGGTGACCAAATGGTAAATATTTAGAGACGATCGAAGTCACGCACCCTGAGATATGAGCCGTCTGCAAGCCAAAGTATTGAAATGTGAGAAAGCTGAATACTTTTACCCAGACCTAGTACCGACATGTTACACTGTACAACTGTAATGTTTGAGCCCGGAGGTCCCGACCTCCCAACGACACGTTGGCCAGAAGTACTGACGTGATGGGCTCCAAACGTCGAGCACAGAGCTATATGTATCACCTGCCACGCGGTTGTTAACAGCCCGACTGGCTGATTACTCGTACACCGTATGGTAGCTTCGACACCTAGCACGAAAGGAGGACACACACCAGATTCTCACGCGTTTGTTGCAAATGCGATTGGCTAATGTTCCGGGTGGGCTGAGGACACAACTACGTATGGAAAACGTGTGCATGACAATTATTCGAAACAGTACTTATGCCTAATGCTCGCAAAGCTCGTGACGCCAAAAGTTCTTGTTGGCAAAAGTACTTATGGATAAACACTATGCGGTAAATGTTCGTCGAGAAAAGTTCGTAACGGAAGTGGTCGTTCGCACAAAGTACGTATAGAAAAGGATCGCAAGCAATTGTTTGTACTCAATGCTCGGGGCGCCAATGAATGAAAGTCAAAAGAGGGAGGCACCACCAACTTTTGATAGGGGCGACAAGATCGTAAGCCATCACAACACTTGGATCAAACATGGATAAGAAGTCATGCGTTTTATAACTGGTTGTTCTCGTGAATAGCATTGCTATGGAAACTCTTCATGTGCCATGCGTTGCACCACCGTGAAGCGTAGTGGCGTGGGAGCTGGGGATAGAGGCAGGGTCTCAAGTACCCACATCTTTCCGCAAATTTAGCATTTGGCCAGCGGGTGTTGACTGGAGAAAAATAATCTCAACGGCTGTCATCCCATTCACTTTCCAACATGGAGGGACGTCCGTTTAGTCTCATGACGGCGGTTTTTTCTTCACAGATTCGTAGTTTCTTCTGGGCATGGCGTATTATCACTCTAGACCAATTGACCACATAACGTATCACCGTATAAATGTGTAGACGTATAGTGGAAAAAGCTTCGTAGGGTGATATTAATGCACATATACCACGCAGCCATGAGAGAGCTTGGGCGTCCGATTCTAATGCTTTTACTTGGGTTATGGATACAACTAATAACAGAGTAAATCTGGCCATTTGTTACGGAGATATTGTTTTCTTTTTACTTTGTTTGTTTATCTGCTTTTGTTACCAAAAAACCAACGACCCGCTGCTTGAGGATTGGCAGAGTTAACATGCTCCCTCTAGGGTCTGCAACACAACCTTTCATGGCACGGCTCCAAGCAGCAGACAAACGTTCTCTGGCGTGGTGCGTTCAGACTGGCGATGCCGCTTGCGGCATGAGGCCTGGATCCTTCAAGCACCTTCGCCTGGATCCCACTCGATCCAGGCGAATGTGGTCCGCTCGATCCAGGCGAATCGAGAGTTGCACCTAGCACACCGCTGCTGCGTTGATCCTCTTCTGCATCATCATTAAACGAAGCAAGTTTTCAGCCGCTGTTGCGCGCTGAAACTGCATCCAGCTGTGGCTGACCTGGCGGACAGTATGATGAAAAGGTCATCAAGTTTGAAGGGTTCAGGGATGGTTTCCAGCGCGTTGTGCCTCACACTGCGGAGAACGAACCCGGTGGCTATATCCGACTCAACGGCAAGGGGAGTGGGCAGTTGGTCCCCCGTCCCGCTGGTAGCGCTGCCCCTGGGCACCTCCGTGGAGTTGGCATACGCAGTTTCTATGTGACAAGAAATAAAAACGCTACGAGCTTGAAAAAGGGGAAGAAGTGAATAAAAGGGGGACTTTTCAGGTTGCATGAATAACATGCTTCTACATAATAGACTTAAAACGAAACACATTTGATATCCGTACCGAAAGCTCTCTTAGCGCGCCTGCCTTCCGATCCACCCACCAGTGGCGGGGTGGGTTCGAACCGCTTTAGGCGCTCGCCATTTGTCCTTGACAAACATTGTTTGCGGCCGATGGCAGCGACCGTGCTAAAGGTCAGGTGACATCAAAGAGCATGACCGACCGTGTGTGCCTTACGGCACGTTAGTCTTTCGCCACCAACCTGCTGTTGACCTGAACTTGCACGATCGGTGGTATGGTGTTCACACAACAAACACTGCTTAGTGTGAACTCGAACTTCAGGGGGGTGGGGTGGGGGTGGGGGGGTGGGGGTGGGGGGTGGGGGGGTGGGAAGGCGCATCACATCTATTCATTTGGGAGAGGAGGGGGGCAGGGGATGACAGTGGACGATGACAACTCCATAGGTCACGTCAGGCGTTATGACTAGCCTAACTTTTCATATCGTGACCTTAGCGGTCTGAGATGACCAGCGAATAAGTTCAAATCAATTGGGGCTTTGCAAGATGACCCTAGAATGCAGGGGACTGGATATAAACAACATATCTACTGCGGATCATCCCCCCCCCCCCCTAGTTTGCTGTGCTCTCCGTTATCTCTCACCCTGACGACGTCTCTGTCAACGACTTCACCTGACGCCCTTGAGCAGGCCAAGGACTCCAGTTGACGGACGCGATGAGCCAGCTCGCTTGTGAGATGCGGGAGGAAGACGCGTCGGTGACACCCAGTATACGATACCTTATGTACAATAAACCGGATTCCAGAGAGGCTGGTGCATCAGCTGGACCCACTTTGGTACACCCCTTTGGTTAAGACCCTGTTTGCACCCGGCCAAACATCGCCCACGAGCATCATTGTTAAACCTTACACTGGATAGAGGCTGGGTAGCACTCACTGAAATGAATGCCCTAGGTCATCCCTCCAAACCAAATTCAGCGACATTTAAGAGCTGCCGGCGCGTTATTTCGTACCCTGGTGGTCAATCTGGCCCTGGAACACTCCCCATAGGAGCAT
This sequence comes from Pollicipes pollicipes, assembly GCF_011947565.3. NCBI lineage: Eukaryota > Metazoa > Arthropoda > Thecostraca > Pollicipedomorpha > Pollicipedidae > Pollicipes > Pollicipes pollicipes. The sequence goes on along the minus strand of NW_023596420.1, from coordinate 41,233,595 downwards.
CGTCTACCATCCCGAAGCCAAGTCTCTCTAGGCATCGCCAGATCATTCTCATCATTCTCGGAAAGTGGAGTGCACCCAGGGCCACCCGCACATATGCCCCTGCTGTTCACGAACCTCTACGTATGCGTTTTTGTCAAACCAACTTCGTCAGTTTTGAGTTTTTATGATCGCGCAATTGTTTACAACCATTGCGTACGCGTAGTTAATGTGTGCGTACTCTTGTTAATGCGTGCGTTATCCGGCCTTTACTTTAATTGATTTACTCTTGTCTTGAAACCGCTCCGAATGCTAAAAGCGCTTTGAGCCATTTAAACCCAAAGCCTACGGCGCAAAACCGGGACCGGGACTAGGCTCAGCCCCGCCCCGAAACAACCGAAACCCTCTTAAGCCCAACACCAGGGGTGCAGTTTTTCATTCAGCTGGGAGGGGGGGGGGGCGGTCTTCAGACCCTCAACTTAGAGAAGAAAGTGGACCACAATTTTTCTTTGTCCAGACCACTACAACTCATTTTGTGAAACTATGACCCTGCCCAGCACTCTTGTAGCTACTCCGGAGAAGCCACGGTACTGAGTGCCCCAGAAGCCACGTCAGAACTCCGGACACCGCCTGCCTGAACGCCTGACGCCTGAACGCCTGAACACAGCCCTGACCGCTGCCTGCCACTTGCCACGGCTGTTGTTGCCACCTGGCGGTGGCGACGCGAATTGCGCAACAAGCTGTCCTGAGCCCCTCATGACACCGTGACATAGACATCTCTGCAGCAAGTGGGAATCAGGTATCGGCAGATAGGGCGGATCGGACGGTAAATTTTTTAATGCCAAATGGAGCAGGGGCGTAGTCCTGCAAAATGAGTTGGGGGTGGGGGGGGGGGGGGGGGGCTAAACAATGAAATATAATACCCAGCCTGCCCCCTTAGACATACCAACAAGCAGTTTTCTCTCCCAAATGTATCCCCCTTTCCCAAAGTCGAGAAACCGAAGCCCAAGTTGGGGGAGAGGATGACACCCCCAGCTGTAAATAGGAAAAGGCTATGACACCTAAGATGGCTGTAAGCAAAAACGCAAAATTTGTTAAAATTTCCTATTGAGTTGTCAAATTTGTCATTGAAAGTTGTTTATTTGACCAAGGATCACCGTTTGCACACGTGCCGAAGGTAGTTAGGTATTACGGATCGAATGACGAGGGTTTTCCGGTCATTGGAACGATAGGTTCTTATGTCGGAGTTGCTCGGTTATGGAAGTGATGGCATTTCCCACGGGTGTCGATTTTTTTTTGAGGGCCCTGGCCCCCTAATGTTGGCCTACCCCCCATTGTTTTTGGCTGGAATGCTACAAAAAAACGCTGGTAAAAGATGATCACAACACAGAGACTATCTTTGTTCTTTCTGCGTAGTGGCGTCTCGTACCACTCTCATCACTAAAAGTCATGATTGCTCTCACCACAAGATACGGATCCTAACAGTTGAGGGGATCAACGATGCAACAAACTTCACATACTAAGCGCCATAAGGCACGCAATGGTTTGTGAGGTTAAGGTGAAAAACTCTGGAACACGGGGCGACCTAGGTCCTTTATGATTAACCAAGCCCACGTTCCCCACAACCGAAATGCGTACCGCTTTCCATGACCACCATGGAAGAGCGCCATCGGCGCTCTGAGGTGGCCTCTCCAGGGGCGCGTTCACGTGCCGACTAGAGGGGACGCGTGCGTCCAGTGCCTGCTCCATGGATGCAACCTTGCATGACTTCTATACTGCTTGAAACAAAGATTGCGTTTAATCAAAATAAAGTGGGCTAAATCCGGTGAGAAAAAAGTGGATGGGAAGGGGGGGTAGGTTGTCTGGCCTTTGATTCGGCCCCCAATAATTTTTAAAAAATGATACCTTGCGGAAAAAAACACCATGATAACCATATTTCTTTTTGCATACTGATTTAAGCATGACAATTGATTTGTGACTGTTTTAAAGCGATTGAATAAACAGTTATTCACCACGGTTATGTTTGCTAAGTATGTCGGCATTTTAGTCCCCTCCTCTCAGCTGGCTTTATCATCACCTTGATCGTCGCCAACACCGCCTGTGTGGTTTGTCCGCTGTTGGGGTGTTGGCCGCGGCCGCCGGTTTGGGATAATAAGTATTTGTATACACTGCCTGTGCATTTTCACAACCATTTAAATTACCCCTTGTTGCACGGGGAGTCATTTGATACCCTAATCGTGGAAGCTTTCGGGTGGAGTTCTGCGTGTGCAATGGGTAGGATGAGCCGGTGACAAGCGAAGTTGTGACAAAAACCAAGATCATCACGGATTTTCCGAGATCTACTGGACAAATTTGCAAGAATGAATTGCCAGCTATGCCCGGTGGTTGTGATCCTGCTGCTCAGTTCAGGTAATATACGTGCTGATCGGTTTGTAATACGGCTACGGTATGTTCACCTATTTATATGTGCATTGTCATGACCTTGGTTAATCTGAGCTTAATCAAATGTTTTATAATTGTTTGAAATGGGCAACAATGCCAACAGGCTCCAGGCTAAGTATACAGCTAGGAGAAGGATCATGGCCAGCATGTGCATTAGGATATCAGTTGTATGGCCAAGCCATATGAATGCAAGATTTCAGGAATGCCTGAAAGTGAAAGATCAAGAATGGTTGTCTTGTGCCATAATCCATGTGGCATGTGATCATTTTGACATTAGTTTGTCACAAGTGTTATTGTAAGCAACAGCCATCTAACACTTCCGTGCCTGTCTGCCAGTGCCAGAATAGTTTCCTTCATACACCAAGCCTTTTCCTTCATACACCAAGTTTCTAGTTTCAGTTTCTAAAAACAATCCTTCACAACTGAACTTTGCTGTCAGTAGCATAACCATGCTTAACTCGAATACACCAAACAATGCATGACATCCAGAACATGTCCGCCCTGGCGTGATGTTTGAAGGTAATTTCAGGCAAAAATGCTCCAAGAGCATTTATAAGAAGCAAATGATGTACAAATTTATCATGATTTCACATGGCCTGAGTTTGGTGCATGTAAATGCGAGGATCATTGCACTGATGTCATGTGGGCATCCAGCACAGGGAATTGGTTTGTAGCCAACTGGAACTCGCACAAACTTTTCTGGGTGTTTGGCACTAAAAATAATCAAAGCTTGCATGCAAATGGATGTAAAAGTGAAGGTGGAGAACCATAAGTTGTGGACGATCTCCATGCTCATGGCTCATGGCTCTCATGTTCGTGACATTTTTTCCCTTGAATGTCTTTGCCAACTGATTCCTTGGTTGCAAAGTTCCTGTATCCTAGGGTCATTACTATGGCAACTTATTTTGTTCAAACATATTTGTGTATTGCTAGAAAAGACACCGTTTAAGGATGCTCTCAATGACTTCCGCATGGTATATTCTCCCTCCTACCCCATGCTTGTCTGTATAAGGCCATCATTACTGTTTAACCATGTGATGTTCCACCACAGCATCTGGAAATCGGATTTGGGAGACAATTTACCAGGATCTGGATGCGACATACAGCTGCTTCACTATCACCAATGCCACACATGAGTTTGGATGCAGAGGTGAGCTGGAAGTGGACTTTGCAGCAGCTCTGCAGAGACCATTTGTGTGTTATGAGCCAGGGATGGGTATCACAAGAATGATTGACAGTGTGTTTGCTCATTGCATCAAGATAGGCCAAGTGATAGGCATCCTGGGATGTCAATGATTTTGTTCTGGATCAGCCTATTTCAAATGCCTGATGAATGTTGTAGTTTTGGTTTCTTGGCCTCACATCATCATTTGCTTTACAATTCTGTGGGACAGTTGTGTTTGAGGAATCTGCTAGCAAGCACAGTCTGTCCTGGCATGCTATCTTATGTGGCAAACTAAGGGAAATCCTTGTGCACACATTCAAACCCAGGTGTGCATGCACCCGGCTTGTGCGATGAATATCGTGGACTAGCGGCGATGGACGGTGGCCTAATGGGCCAGCTTTGGCCGCTGGCCGCCGGCGGCGCCACTGGGCAATGGTCGCTGGCACAGACGGCTCTGACGTCGGCATCCTCCTGCCACCAGCCGACTTCTCCGGCAACGTGGGCCTGCTGCGCGTGGCGAACACGTCGGCGGCGCTGGATCAGCTGCTGGCGTCAGACAATAAGTTGCCATATGTGGTGGTGTTGCCTCGGTCGCAGTTCAGCGTGGCCACCCTGCGCCAGCTGGAGGCCATGACGGCCGATCCGAACAGAGGTCAGTGGCTGGCGGCGGCGCGCCGGCAGGGCTCTCACAGCCCGGCGGCCCGGCCGAAGAGCGTTGGCCGTGTGTTAAGCCATGCTGGGTGTCGCCATGTGCTATTTTTGGTGGGGAAGGGGTAATCCGGTGACTTGCGGCCTGCTTGGCGTCCTCCTCGCGTTTATCGCGAGCGTCTGCGCATCGCTGCGGCTCGCCGCGCGCTCTGACGTCACGCGTATCCGGCAGGTGACGTCAAGGGTGTGCTGCTGACGCTGCCCGACGGCAGCTGGCAACCCGACACCTTCCAGTTCTCCGAGGACGACGTCTGGCCCAACCGCGTCTCCAGTGAGTGTGCCTGGGGAGAAGTACGCCAACCGCTACGACGCTGGGTCGCTTGGGGCGAGGTACATCCGCTCGCCGGCAGGAGATGGGTTCATTAAGCTCATTAAACTATTTCATTTAACTCGTCTCTGGCTTCGGTCGCGTATTTTTGCTGTCTGAGCTTTTTCTGGCAAAAATTTATAACTGACATATAGCGCCAAAGTGTATTACCCTTGGCAGTGCGTTTCCTGCTGAAGTCCAGAGTTTTGACGTGGATCTTAAATATAGTGCTGGCGTTTTGTAAGGGTTCATACACCAGCGGAAATTAGCACGCAAACCATTCCTACTATGATCCTGCCGCATAAACACTTTGCGATCGATTTAACGTGTGTGGAGATGCCAGTTTGAACGTTTGTGGAGGTGCCGTGGCTTAAGGCCCGATGCGGGTTGTTTAGGATAAGCATGCTCTCTTTACTTTCCTCATTAAGGAAAAATCAGGGTATTCATCGCCTATTTCGAGTTACGGTAACCCGACTTCTGATTACCGTCTACTGACTAGTGAAATATCGGCTAGGATGGTAACTGTGCACATAGTGGCACCATGGTGTCTTTGAGAAGAAGTGACAACGAGAGAAGCATTTACGTTGCTGCTTTCGGCAAGTGTTCGCAAGTCATTAATGGGTGATATGACATGGACTTTCTCCAACTAAGCCAGTGGATGATATGACATGGTCCGTCTCAGGCAAATCATACGGGACTCGCCAGGATTCTTGCTCTTAATGTGGATAACACCAAATGGAGAAAATTGACAGGCAGAACGGGGTATGTGGATTATCGTTAGTGCCGTGTGTCAGATTGCTGCAGTTTATGGCGTATCGCATCGCCTACCTCACCGCAACATGCCTTTAGCCGAGATAGTGCGGTCGAGAGGTACGGCCTCCACCCGGCCTCGCCAACTTTGGCGTCAGTGATGGGTATCCATGACAACCAGTGCTGGCAAGTGTTGACCAATTAGAAGGGGATCTCCAGAGTCACGTCGAAAGCCTTAACAAACGGGGGCCAGCGGGTGTGCTGGGATTACCGCCTGGCGGCTGCCGCGCTGGCACACAGTAATCAGCAAGCGACCCACACGAGCGTGTACACAATTTTCGAACAAAGGAGACGCGTAGCGCGGATTGCATTGACCCGTTGCGATTAACACGGATGGCCTCCGCTGTGGTATTTCAGTATGCAACGATTCATGTGCGCTTTTCAGCACCCTGCGCTGTAAGGCGCACGTGGATTCCGATGCTTGTGTCAGCTGGCAGTTCCCCGCGTGTGGGGACCCCGCATTCACCGTCGCTCGAGCCTTTCGGAATGTTCTCAATGGCTTGGACTTCGTCTACCTTCTTTTTCTTACATTCACGAAAAATGTCTAAGTCAAAAATGTATCCGTGCTAAATGCAACAATACACCCTTTTGGCGCGCGCTGTGACGGACACCGGTATCTGTCGGACGTAATTTTATGTCGTGGATCGCATTTTAGGTTGATCCTGTCGTACGTGCAAATTGCACGGCAATCCATGCAGCTGTCCGTGCTGTGCGTCTGGCGAAACGAACACGAACAGTCAGACAGTCAGATAGGCAGACGTATAGTCGGAAATTCATGAATTAGATGAGAGCTTCTTTCACAAGTTAAGCATGGACCAGTTATACGAAAGTTCCAGGACATCATGGCAGAGGTGGACTGATGTTAGGCGTTCATGCGGGAGATAATGCTGCTGGAATATTAGTTGGCTTAGGGTCTGCCGGAGCCCGGAAATTTTATTCGACGAGTTGAAGACGCGTGGAAGACTTTACGTTTTATGGTGGCTGGTGTGGGTGTTGGGAAAAAGGCTGGGTGGAAATGAGTCACAATGAGCATGGACACAAAATGATCACGGCAGTCGACGCGCCTAAACGCCAATCATCAGGCATTGTAATCATCAGGCATTGTAATCCGGATAATCATTGACATCTGGGTGTAGTGTTTGACGCAGGTTCTGAAAACGGTAATGCTATTGGCTTCCCGGTCTGTCGTTGGTCCACCTTCGGCCAAGATAGTGTTGAGGTCGCTGGGTGATGTATGTGCGACCCGCTCGCCTGCACCATAACATCTGGTGTCACGTGTCCACCCGCTCTGGTTGCCGCGATCTGACGTGTGGATCGACCAATCGTGATCGATCCGAACGCCACCGGGCGGATCCATCGTTTACCCATGGCCGTCTGGTCACATGGATCTAGATCTTTGGCGGTAGGATTACGCTCGTTTCTCTCCTTGGGCAAAAGTTATCTCTTGTCGTTGCGAAGGCAGGACGCTGTGGTCTGGATTTGTTTCCAAACCGCGGCCTTCAACCTTTTCGCCACCTGAAGCCCGACGTTTCCCGTGTCGATCAAATGGAAAGGTGGAATAGCGTCGACGTTGCGGAATGGAAGCAATGCACCACTCGACCCAGCAACCTGCATTTGCGTGCCTTGACAGATTACAGCACAACCCTCAATGATTTGCGCTAGATGTTGCTGGCAATGTAATGATGGTGGCCTGGTAGGATCAGCAGCTGCAAAGACATAAGCCTTTCAAAGAACAGTACTGAACGGGCCGTGCTGTGGCGCTGGAGCTAGTTTTGTGGCTAGTCGACGTCAAATGGATTACGTGTTTTTATTTATAAGGACTAGGTTAATGCCAGAAAGAGATGGATCAAGGCGCTCGATGCCCAATGGAATCAACATTTTCGTCTGGAAATAACGTAATCCGCACGAAACAGCGTGCCAAACTTAGCGATGGTACCACCGTATACTCTGCAGAATCGTAGAGACTGCGTCGGTTCCAGAAATAGGTATATCAAGGTTGTAGAAGTCCATTGGGTGGAAATGGCTTCATTCTCATGAAATGACGTTCCAAAATCCGCAGTGGTGCCATTGCGTACTTACCTGACGACATGTCATTCATCTGTAGGATGCCAAATCATCTACCGTGTTCATCACCTCGTGTGCGAGAATAAGAGTTGCTTCTGATGCTGTTTAACACTGAATTGTTGGGTATGGAAAATGTGTAAGCTGCCCTTAGTTGAATGACTAAGTTAATTGGTTGGTAATGTAATATTATGACATTTTGTTATTTGCATTTATGAAGAACTCAGATTTTGAAAACTGCTGAACTATCAACAAATTTGGAAAACTGCCTTCATTCCAGCGTTATTATTACGATAGCGGATTTCATGACAGTGCGTTGGCCTTAGTGCTCCGACTCATTTTTCAGCTACAATAGATGCGCAACACTGCATTCGTGGTCCGGAAGGGGACCGGTTTGATCTCTCTGAGACCTGCCCGCCCTGCAGCTTCGGTGGCAATTACCGCGCTTACTTTATTTTTTATTGCGGTCGTTGCCTTGATGTTTTAACCCCGAAGTGTTAAGATGCTTGATCAGTTATGACATTGTAGGAGACGATTCAAACCTGACCACGCCCACGTCTTTATTGCCTCACGCTCACATCTAAACCGTGGCCCCTCACCGTCGCCCACAGCCGGCGCCGGACCACCGACACATAGCGGCCATCCGACCCCGGCCTTGGCCAGAGGCGCCGTCGCGACCGCGCGGTGGCACGCTCCAGCCCCCTCCCCTCCCCTAGGGGAACTCCTGTACAGGCATTCCACAGGCCCAGTCGTGATTTGCACCAACCGCCAAGCTACAGACTAGAAAGGAGCCATGAACGGCGTGGGACCGGCCAGGCATTACCGGGTGGATATGCCAGTCGTCACGTAGCTGATGCCAAAAGCTACGTTGGCGAAGCCGGAAACCTTCGGTAAACGGTATCAGCAACTCTCACATTTGCCAGTCCAGTGCCATGCAGCGTGCAGTTGCCGCGTGATGTGCTCTCCGGTGAAATGTGCTGCATTGAGTGGCCGTTGTTGCGAGCAAGATTACAGCCCGGGGGAATCTCCCGCGAACTTTGGTTACACAAATTCAATTTGAGCGGCCCGGCGCATCTGCCACGCCCTCACGCCCTGTCACGCCGACACTGATGTCTTTACAATTGTTGGTCGCACGGAGTGTGCGTCTGAGCCCTGATCCCGCTGTCCTGCTGCGAACGCCCGGATCAACGACGGCGCTGCGAGAGATTAATGTGCCGCAATGTTCGGCTTGGTCCGTCCCGATCTTTGACATTCGGCACGTCCTCTGCTACCGGCCGCGGGTCATCCCAGTCACCAGTAAATGGCGAGCGCCTAAAGCGACTGAAGCACACCCCGCCGCTGGTGGGCGACCCGGGAGGCAGGCACTCTGACCAACTGAGCCATGGGGACGCGCTAGGTTCTGTGTCCAGAGCATCTGATCATCTTATGCATCGTATCTCTGTTCCACACTGTGCGAGTCAGCAAATTATCCGTCGTTCATCGAGTAGCCCAGGAAGATGATGTGGATGGATACGGGATAATCCGCCGATGCCTTGCTTGTCCTGATGGTTGATAAATGGCTTGCACAACGAGTATATCAAAGTTCCTCTCTCTGCCCCACCCAACATAACACTCACACCGACACGCATTACGATTAACGCCATTGGACAAAAAAGGAAATTCACATATTTTCGAAACCCGCCATGTTGCCTGGCCATTTTCTAGCTCATTTACAGCCCACGCCACACGTGAGTTAGCTCATCCAGCAGGCGGCCACCGCAGAAGCTTTGTAGCCCAATGTGATCCGATTCCTGTGCATCCCTTCCGGAGATAGCCTCTTGCGTGGAGAAACTGCCCCCCCCCCCACCCGTGATCGCGGGTATTTGAGGTATCTCAGGTCCCATTTTGCGATCGTTTTTTTGTCGTTGCCGTCGGCTTTCCTGTACAGTGGTGCTGGTTCATAGTTATTGGCTAATTGTCTGAACAAGAAATGCCCTATGCAGTACCAAAAGGCAAAAGGAGCAAGTGACAGAAGTGTGTGACTGTGACTTTGTGACAAAAGACACAAGGGAGGAAGTCATTCCACGGACTATATCCGCTCTACCCAGCATATTTCTGGCTAAACGACTTACGTTTGAAAGCGCTGTTTTGTTCGCAGGTGGCCACGGCGCCATGATTTGCCCAGCATCTTTACTCAGATTTCTAATACCTTTTTATTCATAATTTTTAACACGGATTGCCTCCACAGTGGTATTTCGGCATATAACGATCCATGTGCGCCTTGCAGCACTGTGAGCTTGCACCAGTTTTGAACATCCATGGTGTGCACCACTTGACATGAGCTTGTCGCGGTTCGCTGGCTGTCTCTCCGCATCTCTGTCTCCTGTTCGCTGGCTGTCTCTCGCCCCATCCTCCGTGGGTCCGTCGCTCCGTCGCTCCGTCCTCCGTGGGTCCCGCGGGTCATATGAACACCAGACAGCCGCCGGGCACCGTGATTGTGCCCTGGGAGCAGGTATTGTCGCTGAACACTGTAACAGCAGCGACTGTCGCCCTGTCCGGAGCGACAGGGCGACGGCTCATGAGCACAACCAGGCCACACCACCTTGGAGCCAGCTGGGCCACCGGCGCCGTCAACGCCGCCCCACGTGGTACCGGAAACAGTGGTGTGCGGCCGCAGGATGGAGATGACGTTCAGCTGGCCGCCGCCAGGGGCGCTGCTGCTCTCCCGGGCCACGTCCGGAGCAGTCGCCACGTTGATGTTGGCGTAGTAGTTGGGCGCCGTGACCAGGTGAGGTGCCGCAGGCGGCGGCATCCCGTACGTCAGGCCCAACACCTGGAACAGGAAACGACGCCGTCAGGTGCCAGAGTCATGAACATAGTGCTCCGTCATTGTGCGCAGCGCGGCGAGCAGCAGGGAATCAGCTCTGAAGCCTTGTTATGGACGTGGTTATTGGCGCAAGCTAGCCCAAGCCACCGATCTGTCGTAAACCCTTCGTCAACACGGCTGAATGATGGGTCGGACTTTGGCGCCACCGCGTCACCTGAGGCTATCCCCCCCCCCCCCCCCCCCACCCGAGAGCCGGCTGACCGCTCCAGCTCCACTGGACCAGCCGGCCTCCGCGTCTCTTGCTATCTCAGCTCCAGTGGAACAGCCGGCCTCCGCGTCTGTTGCCATCTCAGCTCCACTGGACCAGCCGGCCTCCGCGTCTGTTGCCATCTCAGCTCCACTGGACCAGCCGGCCTCCGCGTCTCTTGCTATCTCAGTGGTGGTCAGCCTCACCCCGACGCCTCGCCGATGCGGTACAGAGGCTGCGGACTGCACCAGCGGCTTAGAGAGCATTTGATTCATGATATTATCCACATTTGCATCGTGTAAACCAAAATGACTTGGCGGTAGGTAAATGGCCCGTCGTGTAAAATGGCAGTGAGCTCGGGCGGCCAAATTGCAACGACGCTAACAGTGTGTGAGATATCACGGCAAAACGGGAGGAGTTATTGCCCCGACCCGTAGGAATGTCTCGCTGCATTGCCAAGGAAGCGATGTCAACGTTTCGGGCACAGTCTAGCTTACATTCGTAAATATCAACCAGCCTCCCATGGCTCCGATGTAAACAATGGTCATTTTTTCAAGGCCAACTGACCAAGCGGCCATGTCTCACGCGATGTTGGATTCTCCCGAGATCACAGTGGCCGCAGTCACGCTTGTAACAGAGTACGTCCCCACCGCGCTGGTGACGTTCCGACCGAAGCGAGGCCCCGTGGCCGAAATCATTGCACAGTGCCCGAGCGCCTCACAAACGGACACAGCTCACCGGCAGGAGAACACAGACGGTGCACACTGAGCTGATCATGGCGGCGGACTGGTGGGAGGTCGCGAACGGCTGCTTGGGCCTCCAGACGGCCGCGGTTGGCCGGAGATCCCACCGGGCGTTCCCGTGTGAGCAGATCATCGTGCCATAGCAGGTCTGTCGGCAAGCTTACGTTCGGTCCAAGGCCAGCCGGCTGGATGGCCCCGAGGCATCGCAGACTTCAGTGCTGCCGGGCTGGAAAGTTTGACAGTGAAATTCACCGCAGCGTACACAACGAGGTTATAGCGTCTGCATGGGTGGTTCAGACATGTGTGAGGGTAACCGGGCAGAGGGTCAAAAGTCAGGAAGTCGAAGTCAGTTCGCAAAATGTCAAAAGAAAAAAGTCGAACAAGAAGACACCAAGAGGAATTGAATACCAAGTTGAGCGGGCAAAAAGTCGGAGGGGATGAATGCCGAATAGATGAGTTAGCAAGTCATTATTTCAAAAGGACAAAAACACGGATGAAAATAAAACGACAAAGGTCAAATGCAATAAGTCAGCTAAACAACGAGTCAATAGGGCTAGAGGTCAGGGGAGGGCAGGTCAAGTAGGCAGAAGGCGAAAACCGAATGGTGGATCAGGAGGACCCGTTTTGTGTCGCGGCTTGCTGGATTGAGGCTCCCTTTATGAATTAGAAGGCCCATACTTCTTGGATTAGCAAGCCCTCTGTATAAATCAGCATACGCCCGGTCTGGATTAGGAGGTCCCTTTATGTATGAAGGAGCCTCCTGTTCCAAAATTCCTCCATTCCGGACCAGGAGGCCTTGTGCTGGGATAAATTAGCACGTCACTGAATTGGAGGTCCTCTATTCATCCAGAGTTTTTCATCGGTCCAACTCGGGTAAGACCTGCATCCATGGCATGTAGCCGTTCCTCACTCCCAACTTTACTCTTCAGACGCCGTCCACACCACGCGTACTCGGAAACATTGGGGCATGGATCCAGAATAGTGTCTGCCAGACTGTCTTACGCCGTCTGACTGAGAGTGTGTGTTTGAAATAGCTTGATCTCCTCATGTAGGCAAGGGGCAGCCATGGTTTTCGTTTTATTTATTTGCGTCACTGCACATCCGGCAGATTACAGCCGGCACACCGTTGGGCGCATCCCTCTCCAAAAGATGAAGTTGGTGTCGATGAGGTAGCCGAAGCATCCTGGGGCATACTTGGAAAGAACCGCGGCGTCTAAGTGGTCTGCTTGCGGAGCTCATGAAAAACCTCACAACTGACTTCAAACCAATCTTTGCTGAATGGTTGGAAAATATTGCTGTTTCGCAACAAACAACAAATTAAACCACGTTTAACGAAAACTCAAGTGCCTTTCACAAGTTAATTTTGTCTGAAAAAATGCCTACCTACCAAGGTAGCGCCTAAAAGCGCGAGTAGGTACCCTTTGTATACAATTGGTCATCGCGATCTGCTCCGGTTGGCCTCTATGATCCCCAAAAATGGCGTTTCCTTCGCTTTCCGAGACCCCGAAATGCTACAAGAATGGCAAATTACGATTTCTCCAAGATAGAGAAGTACAGTAGATAGAGCTGAAGGGAATATGGATAAGATGCAGTGGTAGGCGCTGTATGACCGCGCAGCTGAAGCGTCCTAAAGCCATAATTGCCACTGCGGATAGGTTGCGGTGTGGTTCCACGTGCCCTCTTCCCGCCCAAACACAGCAGGCCCGTTGGAAAATCACGCCCAAGAGCCTAGCCAAACTGCGAGTATTTTTTCGAGGAGGCCGCCTGAGAATTTCTCCTCAAAATCCGTGAACGCACGCCCGTGAATAGTTTTTGTAGAGCTCTTGAGTTTTATAGAGCTCGAGGGTAGAGGAGGCCCGGTCCAGATGATTCAGGATGCATGACATGGCAAACACTTTATGACAACCCTTCGCCTTCCAAGCAGTCCACGAGGCTGCTAATTAGCTGGGGCCCCTCTGGCTGAGCGGAGGCGAGGCTCTCCCCTCGAGACCCCCCGACCTCCCGCACGAGCAACTGACCAGGAATCCACCACTATGGGCGAAGACTCACCAGGCTCGAAGCGACCAATTTTTCAAGCATTATGATTTATGAATTGGCGCGCAAGTACATCAGAGAACCTCCCCGCCCACCACAATGTCATGCATGCTAGACACTCAGTGGCTTACATTTCAGCGTCATACATGTAGTGGCTCACAAGGATTGCAGGATTACCCCAGGTGGAGGGGCTTGGTGGTCTTAGGCCCCACGTCCAGTGAACGTGATAACGGTGCTCCTTTTCAGGTTTTTACCAACCGGACAAGAACCCGAAAGAATACAACTACTCCCTACACAACCCGTGGAACCCGGCCGGCTCAGGCATGTTTAAGCGGCACTGGAGCTTTCCCATCATCCTGCTGAAGAACGAGTCGCAGATCAGGGACGTGTTTGAGGTGAGTGGCTGCACGCGCCTCTGTGGTCAGCCCCCAGTGAGCCTCTGACTTTGTCTCGTTCCGGTCGGCCTTCGGTGAGCCTTTCACCTCGCTTTCGTCTGGTCAGCTCTCGGTGAGCCCCAGACGTCACTCTCATACGGTCAGCCCTCAGTGAGCCTCAGACCTCACCCTCATCCGGTCAGCCCTCAGTGAGCCTCAGACCTCACCCTCATCCGGTCAGCCCTCAGTGAGCCTCAGACCTCACCCTCATCCGGTCAGCCCTCAGTGAGCCTCTGACCTCGCCTTCGTCTGGTCAGCCCTCAGTGAGCTCTTCCTTTCGTCTGGTCAGCCCTCAGTTAGCGTCTTCAGTCTCCCGTTGCGCTGGCGGCCGCATGCTACGGTGTGGGTCACTGAGCATACATTTGCTACTGCAAAACGGCAAGAGATGATGAGGTCCCGTTGAGGAATAACATTATGCAAGCAGAAAGTGAATTCATGTGTACGATTCAGTAATAGCTGAATCCACGACGGCTCACCAAAATTGTTCTGATTTCGAGACATTGACGGTGGCCTTGTCATCTTTTCAGGAAATAATCATTGAGCTGTCAGATGAAAACAGTCATATTGTGAATGTTGAATGGAAGAGGCGCACTATTTTTAGGAGGATTTTGACTCCCCCCACCCCCAAATCTTCTAGCTTACAGCGGCCATAGATTTGGACATGCCGTCTGATGCACTTGAGAAAGCATAAACTTGACTTCTGAAAAAGCTGTAAATAAAGATAAAAACGAAGTGGGCTTAGCTGTCATTTTCTGCTGCCTTATGTCATAGCCATTTTTAGCAGTCATCGCCAGAAGTCGCGGCTCGGTGGTGGACTGGATTGAGCGAGGAGGTGTGTCTGTGTGCTGTGTCCCGACCTGGGTCTCATCCTTGTTAACCGCACGGCTTAGGGTGTGGCGTCAATCTCAGTTGGTTTGCGACGCTTTGAGTGCGTCTTTGTAAAATTTTGACTTTTAGGGGATAAGTGTCTTATTTTTCCATTAAAAAAAGAAAATTAGCTCAAGGTCAGTCCGCAGCTTTGAAAAAGGCATTAGTTGCCAATGGTGGATTATGTATGAAGTTGTTTAACAAACTAAGTGCACGATCTTGATAAATTAAAAAAAGAGAACACTTGAGCGTGGGGAGAGGAATATTGACTGAGAACAGTTGGATTTTGATATGAAATGTGCAAACCATCGTTTTTAATCATTTTATGCTCAAATATTCATACAAAAATGGGCTTATGCTGATTATTCCCTCGTACCCTTGGGATTTTCTTGAGATTTACCATTGAAATTCTCTGGAAAAACAAAAGTTGAATTCCACTGATTGATTTTGAGAAAAAAGGTTTTGGCTTTATTTTAACAAATACCGTAAGCAACTTTCGAATGCATGTATAAACTCTACGCTTACAAGCTACCGAATGTAAGGCACACCTTTCGTAGTGAAAAGCTGGCTGCGAACTGCCAAAGTAAATTAATTATTCTTGTTGAGTTATACTTGTTTACACTTATATTTGTATACTTGTTTTTTTTACTACTATACTTGTTTACACTGAAGAATGAGACAAATCATATGCGACACGACGCGCGGACGAACAGCGCATGAAACCTTAGCATGCCGTTTCATGTGCAGAATTTGCCGTTATTTTTTCATTGAAAGGTTTGTTGGCGGCTTCTCTGGACCTCACAAAACACGGGGGTCCGAAATCTCCGTCCATCCCCGCGGCCTGGTGGCGTTGCAGGGGTAGTGCAAAAAAAGCTACACATTGGCTCGACGCGCCAAATGAAAATGCACTGCCCTTTGTAACATTTGGCGATTGCCATGAAAGGTGACGTCATAAGCAAATCTGCACATTTCGTGCGGATGGTAGCATGCTGCTCATCCAAAGAACGACACGGTGTTAAGGCGGTGCAATTATGCACTACCTCCCCACCCTTAGCTATAGAGCGAATGAGGCAGTCAATGCTTATACGTCGGCAGACGGCGTTGCACTCTTTCTATTCTTCATCAGTAACCTAGCTGTTGCTCCGCTTCTGTGTCAGTAAAAGCCGCTCCATCGCCACTGACCCCCGTAACGTACCATAGACCAACCGTCCCCGCTCCCGTAACGCTGACCTCCGCTCCAATGCCAATGACCTGTGACCTGCCCCGGTGTCATTAACCTGCGACTTGCCCCGGTGCCACGGACCTGTGACCTACCCCAATGCCGCTGGCCTGTGGTCTGCCCCAGTGTCGCTGACCTGTGACCTACCCCAGTGTCATTGATCTGTGAACTGCCCCCGTGTCGCTGACCTGTGACCTACCCAGTGTCGCTGACCTGTGAACTGCCCCAGTGTCATTGATCTGTGAACTGCCCCAGTGTCGCTGACCTGTGACCTACCCCAGTGTCATTGATCTGTGAACTGCCCCAGTGTCGCTGACCTGTGACCTACCCAGTGTCATTGATCTGTGAACTGCCCCGGTGTCACTGACCTGTGGTCTGCTCGAGTGTAGCGGCGCGAGGCGTACACTAAAGACTAGTCGGTCACCTGCCAGCGCGCGTGGTGGCGCGTGGCATATATATATATATATATATATATATATATATATATATATATATATATATATATATATGTGTGTGTGTGTATATATATATATATATATATATATATATATATATATATATATATTATATATATATATATATATATATATATATATATATATATATATATATATATATATATATGCATATATTTGTATATATGGTATCTGGTTATAACTGTGTGTGTTTAAGGTTTGTTTTTACTATGTTTATGGTGGGCAGGTGTTGTTAGTATCCAAATGATAAATGAGCGATCGCTGTCGGTACGTCTATCTGTCCACTGACGGCAGATAAACCAACTGGTCTCATAATGCCGTTATCGCTCTCCGTTGATATGTCTGCGGAGAGCTGCCCCGACCATATAAGATATATTGTGCAACCTGACAACAAAGCGTTGCTCGCTCTTTGTAATTCGTCCCTTTCTGGACGCGTTTCCCTGTATGTCAGTCTGGGTCGGCATCACCTTGATGCCGGCACCGATGTTTCACACCGGACCAGCACAACTAGCGTAACAGTGCTAGTTCCGGCCTCTCGGCCGCAGCCAGCATCTTGACAGCATGGGTTCTGAGGTGCAGATAATTGCGCTTGTGTCGCCCTGCACGGGGGTCCGGGTTGTCAGCTGATATAAACAACGGGGCAACCACTGCCACGTTTCTCTGGCGTCGCCGAAGATAGTGACGAGTGTGACACCAGTGCCACTGGCTTGTGACCTGCCCCAGTGTCACTGGTCATCTCCTGTTCCAGTGCCACTCGCGCTACAACGCGGCTGACGCTGGGTGGCCCCACTGCGCGGCCGAAATGCGCACCTTCATGTCGGCCGCCGGCAACACGGAGGTCTGCTGGCGTCGCACCCAAGACCAGTACATCAACACCAAGAATACCGTCTACTGCATGCCCATGGGCTCGGTCAACGTGTTCGGCACGTTGCTGCCCCGCGGCGGGCCGGCGCCGGCAGTCGCCAACGGCGCCACGCTGCTGCTGGCGGCGCGCGCTGACGGCGCCACCATGTGGGACGCGCTGGCGCCGGCCGCCGACTCTGCCGCCGTCGGCATGGTGGCGCTGGTGTCGGTGGCGCGTGCGCTCGCCCACATGCCGACCCCGCAGCAACCGCGTATGAACGTCATGTTCATGCTGTTTAGCGGGGTGAGTTGGCGGGGTGCCGTGGCGCAGGGGCGGCCTGCGGCGGCGGGCGGGGTGGCTGATTTGTCCTGCTGAACGGAGGTCCGAGCCGTGTCTTGATTGCGCTGCGCCTCGTGCATTTAGGCCGGCGGTGAGCGGTCTCAGTGGATCAGATTTCGTGGATTTGGGGTTTGCTGTGCAGTTTTGCCGTCTGCACGGCAATGGTTTTGATGAGTGCTGCCGCGTTGAGTGACAGAAAGGTTAACCGGTGGTGCTCATTGACCAGCCACGCTGTTATGCATCGGATTCTCAAGCTTTAAGAACGAATGACGTAACGTGGTTTTGGCAGCAACAGCTGAGCTGTGCCGGTTCTCAAGGGCCGTGCCCGCCTGGCCTGGCCACGGCTGACGTGAGCGTCAGCTCTTAGCCCCTGACCTGACCTGACCTGACCTGAATCACTGGACCTGACCTGACCTCCTGCCGTCCACAGGAGAGTTTCGACTACATCGGCTCGGACCGGTTCGTGTACGACATGGCACACGACAAGTTCCCGCCGCTGGCCGTGGCCGAGGAGGACGAGGCGGCCGGCTCCGTCACGCGGCCGCCGCTGCTGCACCTCGGCGACGTGGATACCTATCTGGAGCTGAGTCAGCTGGCGCGCGCGCGCCAGCTCTACCTGCACTCGGACCCGGTATCGCGCGCCGCCGACGCCCAGGTCAACCAGAAGGTGCGCCGCGCCCAGCGGCGCAGGGCGGGGTGCGGGCCGCGGTGGGGGACGTGGCGGCAGCGGGGTGGGTGTGGAGACAGTCGCCGCCGCTGAACCCCTGCCTGCCGCGGGGTTTCGGCGGGGATGAGGGAGAAGAGAGCAGGGGAGCAGGGACGTGACGTGGCAGCGTTTTCAGTGCTGGATGTGACGCAGCGTCAGCGCGTTGGCTCGTGGCCCCCTCTGGCAGCTCCCACCGGCGGCGTTGCTCTGAGTGTCTGGCGGAGCCCGTCCCGCGCCAGACCGCCGGCCCGTCAGCTGTCGTCCTCCGCCGCCAGGTACAGCAGCTGATGCAGCAGCTGACGCACTTCGGCGCCGCCAACAACCTGCCGTTGGCCGAGGTGGGCGCCGATACGCCGCTGCCGCCCGCCTCGCTGCACACGCTGCTACGCGCTAACGCCAGCGTGCCGGGTGTGGTGGTGGCCGACCACGCGGCTGCCTACACCAACAGGTGGGCGCCACCGGCCGGCCGGCGGGCCAACACCGAGTCGTGGAGGATGTGGCCGGTGGGCGTGGGTGATGTTGGTGCGGTGGCGAAGACGTGACATTGGGTGGTTGAAATGGAGGGGGATGTGCAGTCAGAAAAGGAAGGTGAAGGTGAAATGGGTCATCAGCGCTGGAAGGACAGGTTAACATTGCACGAAGTTTGTGGGTGGGTAGGCGTAGACCAACTTTATGACGCTGGGGCTGGAACCCATGCATTGCCCTGTGGTGTATTGATAGAGCTGGTTTTGCAGTTCAGTGGTAGACCTGAATGACCATAGATATGTTGCTTTGTCACATAATGCTGTGTGTTTGTGCCTCCCGGCACACTGCATCCCCCCACGCCGTCGCCGCCCTTGCCTCCAGCCACTACCACAGCGTGTACGACGTGGCGTCGACGGTGGGGGCGGAGGCGGCGGCCGCTGACCTGGTGGAGCACCTGAGTCGGCTGACGCGGACAGTGGCCAGCGCCGTTTACGCCACCATGTCGGGCCAGGAGCCTCCGCCTGTCGAAGTGGACCCGGAGTGGGTGAGGCCGCCCTCTCGGCAGGGTCCGCCCCGCCGCCGCCGCCGCCGCCGCTGCGGTCGTCGGCCCGACAGATGGCGCCGGCGCCGCCGCTGCGCTCCGGCGTGCGGCAGGCGTGTGGGGCGTGGACGCGGCGGCCGCAGGTGGAGAGACGTCGAGAGACGATTGGTCGCGGACCCGCGCCTCGAGAGCGCCTCCTCGCGGCTCTGTATTCGTCCTGGTGTTAGCGAGTTGGCTGGCTTGGTCTCAGGTCCCGTCACAAAGCCGCGCCCGCTGTTCCACTGCCCGGTGTCCGTCTCCATTCGAGCGAGGCCCGAGCCGGCCTCGGCGGCCCCGACTGACGCCCGTGGCCGGCCGCCGTTTCAGCTGCGGGGCCTGATCGAGTGCTACCTGCAGCGCTCCAACTGCTCCCTGTTCCGGGGCGTCATGGACGAACAGCTGAGCCAGAAGCCGCTGCGCGAGGAGTGGCAGAAGGACGTGCCGATACCCACATACGTGTCGGTGAGACTGGCGGCCGCTCCGATGGCTCTCCAGCCGGCCGGCCGGCCGGCCGCGGGCTGGCGGCCGCTGCTGGCGGTAGCGTGTGCCGCAGCTGGTCGAAGTGTTAACCGCGCATAATGGTTTGACCTGTGGGCGGGCGAACCGACCGCCCATCAGGAGCTCCGGACACGGCGCCCGGACCGGCCGCAGCCGCTGTCACAGTGTCCCGTGAGGGCTGCGGCGGCAGTGACGTGACGCGACGTGACGCCACGCGCTGACCGGCGGTGACGCGCCGCTGACGTCACTCCCGCCCGGGTCCGGCGTGACGGGGTGTGACGCGCCGCCGCGGCCGACAGGTGGCGGGCCAGCTGACGCGCCACTCGTACCTGATGGAGCTCACGCAGAACATGCTGGCGAACGCGACGGGCACCACGCTGGCCAACGTCACCAGCGCCGACCAGTGCGCCGATGACAAGGACAAGGTGAAGCCGCTGCCGACGACTGCGCGTGTTGCGCCCGGTGTTGTCTGCAGGCCGCTGTGTGGGAATGGACGGACAGACATCACCGTCACCGCGTTCTACTCGTGTGTGCACGCCCTCGCTCGAGCGAGCTGCGTCGATTCAGGACGTGACGTGCGCGGTGCGGCAGTGCTGACAGCGGCTGTGCGTGTGCACAGACGCTTGCCGGACTCTGCGGGTGTCGCCTGAAGTGTCGCTGGCCCATCCCCGTCGGCCGCCGGTGCTCTCAGCAATGTCCCATCACGGTGGTACTGTGACGCCGGGGAGGAGGGCGTCACGCCATGTGACGGCCCGGCGGCGGCGGCCTGTCGTGACGCGCCGTGCGGGCCTGACTGACCGGGTCCTCTGCGGCCAGGTGTACGTGCATCGCTGGCTGCTGCGCGAGCTGGAGAACGGCACGCTGCAGGGCTACTGCACGCGCTCGCTGGTCAGCTTCTCGCGCGCCGTCAGCCCCGCCTTCGAAATAGACGGTGGGTGCCGACGGGGCAACTCTGTGACTGGCTGGGATGCGCTGGGCTGGGCTGAGCTGGGCTGGGCTGGGCTGGGCTGGGCTGGGCTGGGCTGGGCTGGGCTGGGCTGGGCTGGGCTGGGCTGGGCTGGGCTGGGCTGGGCTGGGCTGGGCTGGGCTGGGCTGGGCTGGGCTGGGCTGGTGGCGGCACCCTCCCCCCCCCCCCCCATACCGCGACACTGACCGGGTGTGAGTGTCCTTCTTGCTTTGGGTTGGGAAGATGAATAAGCGGAAGGCGGGGGTGAAACTGACTCCCATCTTTGGAGGAACCGCACTCGACCCCATGGCGTAGCAGGGAAGCAAGCGAGGCAAATATGACGTCATCCAAACTCCTCATAGGTTCCAATACGACCGCTCGTAAATGTTAGAACCTCTGGTTCGAAGCGTTATGGGCACCAGTGCTCGGCTCGTCGCGTCCCGTTTGTTCGCTTCACCATCGACAGTCACCACCGGCACGCCTCGTGACGTTACGAGGCGACGAGCCGGCCTGCGGGCGGCGCCCTGACCTTCGCGCGCCGCCCCGCAGACTACGACTGGGCGTCAGGCGCGCACCCGTCCTGGGCCGAGTCCCAGTGGGTGACGTTCCAGCTGCGCCTCTTCCTGAAGCCGTCGCTGGGCCACGACGTGCTGCACCTGCTGCTGGGGTTGGTCGTCACGGCGCTGGCCACCGCCGCCGTCCTGCTGCTGGAGCGGCGCGCCGATCTCGTGTTCACCTCGCCCAGGTGAGCCGCCGCCGCCGTCGGCTGGCGACGCGAGCGGCGGCCGGCGCCGGCCAGCGCGCGGCGGAGCGGCGCCGGCCGGCCGCCGCTGGTGCTGGGCGACGCGCCGACCCCCAGCTTGGTTGTGCTGCATGGGGTTTGTGCATGGCTGGAGGCAGGTGGCCGCTCGTCTGAATCGGCTAGTGCGTGCGCGTGCGCGCGCGCGTGCGTTTCCTGTGCGTACGCGTTTGCGGCTTCGAGCTATGTTGGTCCTGGCGGGATTTTTCCTTGCGTTTTGCATTTGATTTGGCTTGTGCGCAGTGCGGACGGTGCCTGCATGTGAGGAGCGCGTTCCAACGGAGTTGCACGTTGTGCTCGGTGGCCTGGGTGGCGTTCACTGTGGCATGCACGCTTCTCGACGTCCCGAATCTGCCTGTGTTCTGTTAAGCTGGCTGCGGGAATGGCCTGGCACCGGGCTGCAGGGGGATCTGCGCAGGGCACCGCTGCTACGCACACGCGTTTCCGTGGGAGCGGTGTGTGTTGCTTTGTTACTTTAAGACCGTTGGCCGATTTCGTTGAGATACCTGGCTGTCATGCCAGTTAGGTTTTTCTCACGCCTCATTTTTTTTTTGTTTCGTTCTGTGATTGGCGCTATTCAGTTGTTCAGCGTGATCTTCTGCTTGGTTGCGGTGTTGTCGGTGTCAGTGGCGTTCCCCGCCCCCCTCCCCGCCATGCATCGTTTTCAGTTGTGCTTTGCTTTTCATGTTTTGTCTGCTTCTGCGGTTTTCGAATCCTGGACTACGGTGATTCTTTATTTGCCTTTTCCCCGTCTGGCACATGAAATGGCTTCTAACAAGAAAGGTTAACTACTGGCATGTACATAATGTGTGCATCAACCTGCTGTTTTTTTTCCCGCGGATCTAAGATAACTGATTGGATCTTAAGACTGGTCCTATGTTTCATACGTTAATGTGGTATTCGACGTTGCGCAAGTTAACTTAGAACGTGAAAATGCTCCTCACCGGTCGCAAACCCTGATCTGCAGAAAATGTTCTGAACCACCCACAAGCCTGGATTGGGTTGGGGAACCAGGGAGGGGGTGGGAGCGCCGCTGACCGCAGCCCGCCGGCAGGTACGAGATCCAGAGCTAGGCCGCCCGCCAACCCGCCGCTGTCGGCAGATCCGGGGGGCTGCGCGCCGCCGGCGCCGACCGCCACTACGGCACGCTGGCCGAGCCGGCGCGATTGTGACGCGCCGCGCCGCCGCCGGCCGCCCGTCGGGGCGGCAGTCGACGGCCCGCCGGCCGCCCGTCGGCAGTCGACGGCCCGCCGGACGGGCGCCGCGGCGGGGCAGGGCGGCGCGTGTCAGCGCGCTCCCCGCAGCGCGGCGTGACGGCGCGTGCCGGAGAAGTGGTCGGCGCGGGACGGAGCGCGCGCCGCTGACGGGCTGACGGCGCGGCCGCGGCTGTCCAGTGCTGTGATACCGAACCGATGACGACGTGGCGCGCCGCGTCACGCGAGCCCGAGGCGCGCTGGGCTCCGGGCGCGCCGCGGCGGCCCGCCGAGCGTGGGGTCGACACCGCCTGATCGCTCCGGCGTGGGCGCTGTGAAGACGACGGGTCCGACAACGTCACACGCGCGGGGCCGGCGGCGCGCGGTAAGCTGCGGCCGGTGCCTGTTGTGCCGGGCGTGAAGCGTGAATCACTCGTGGGCCGGGCCGGAAGCTACGGAAGTTTGCCCATTGCAGCGTTTTGTCACCGAGGTGAAATCCAAATTCTGAGTAGTGAAAAACTGCTGCTAGCCAATCGATGCTACGTTCATGCTAATTCGTTTCACATCAACCCGCCAAAGCAGTGTGAGACAGCAGGACAGCTGCGTGGCTCGGGTTGAACGGGATGGCGGGCCGGAGTGCCTTGCGCCGTGGTGGGGACGTGCTCCAGCTGGGTCTGACGTGCCCCAGTGTTCGGTGCTCGGGGCCGCTGGGACGGTACCGTCCGTGAGGTCGATGACATGACCCAGCGATGGCAAGCGGACAGTGGGGATCATCAGGTCAGAAGATCATCGTCAGAAGGTCATCACGGCCTGGCTGGCGAGGGGCGCGGGCGGGCTGGTGTCGCAGCTCCGGTTGTACACGTCTGGAGAGACGCGTGCTGAAGCCACCTGCTTGATTCCGGTGTGAGTGAGCTACTACCACCCGCGTTATGGAAATTGTTTTTTTCCGGTGTCTGCTGCCTCGCAGATGTCGCGGTCGCCAGTTAGGGAAGGTTGTGCGCCACGTTTGTGCAGATTATCGTTTAGTTTGGGAACAATTACCTGGAGCTCAAGCACCAGCGATCCTCACTCTGCAGGCGTACGCTTGGTTTATTTGTTACACATTCCAAGGTTTTGGAGACGATTGATTGCGTAGTTAATCGCGAAATTAGTGTCTGAAGGGTCATACACGTGCTGTTTTGATGACGTCAGTATTCTTGCGTCGATGTGATCGGTGCACCACCTGTACATCTTTTTTTATTTTGATAGTATTATACTGCACCGATGCCGACATTTCCCGTACGTGGCCGAGTGAACGGATGCTGGGCGACAACATAACTTCTGGCAGGCAATAATTCCAAGCGATTATGTGTTGTCAATTACGTGTAATTGCGTCATACCTGCGTGAACTCCTGACATGTATGTTGTATCAACTGCATACCCTCACAAATAAAACCAACTTAACTATTCATGATTTGCGGAACCCGCTGTCAACGGCCACTTGCTTTGCAGCGAGTAACTGAACGGTCCAATGTGATCAAGAGCTTGTGCAATTTCAGATTATTGGTAAGTCACGGTATTACACCGCAACGCTCTATGGCGTGAACCCTACGCCATATTGTTTCTGCCACCAATGGAGAGGCTGCCCGACTTACACCAGTCTGGGTCACCACTGGAGAGGCTGGCCGACTTACACCTGTCTGGGTCTTCGCTGGAGAGGCTGGCCGACTTACACCTGTCTGGGTCACCACTGGAGAGGCTGGCCGACTTACACCAGTCTGGGTCACCACTGGAGAGGCTGGCCGACTTACACCAGTCTGGGTCGCCACTGGAGAGACTGGCCGACTTACACCAGTCTGGGTCACCACTGGAGAGGCTGGCCGACTTACACCAGTCTGGGTCACCACTGGAGAGGCTGGCCGACTTACACCAGTCTGGGTCACCACTGGAGAGACTGGCCGACTTACACCAGTCTGAGTCATCATTCTGTGCCCCATCGGCCAGATTGCATTCAGAAGTTGGGCTGATTCAGCGAGCAAACCTAAATCGTTCAAAACGTGTATTATAGGTCAGTTTGCCATGCGTAATGCAAATTAGAACTCTGTTATGCTCGTAGACGTCACAGTGCTGATCTTTTTAAGGTAAAATCGAGGTCACTGACCTGAGATACCATGCATGACAAGGGTTATTGGCATTCAGGTTGCGGTAGGGTTACGCTGTGAATTACATTACTACGTTACGCGCTGAATTCGTGTGTACCACTTTTTTCAAACTACCAACGATGCCGTCAATGGCGTCATAAAACGTCTTTGGCCGTCAAGCCGTCTTCTCCTCGGCGAGTCTCAGCAAGTCAGCCGTCTTCTCTTCAGCGAGTCTCAGCAAGTCGCCGTCTTCTCCTCAGCGAGTCTCAGCAAATCAGCCGTCTTCTCAGCGAGTCTCAGCAAGTCAGCCGTCGTCATTCCAGCGAGTCTCTCCATCACCATCTTCACAGCGGCGGTCGCGGCGTGATGGTGTGCGCCTGCCCTGGAGCGGCAGGAGCTTCGGTGATGCTGTCGGGCATCTGATCTTGGGGGACGAAGCCCCCGATCCAGGTGGAGTACTTTCGCTGCGGAGTTGGAGAGGGTCTTGTGACGTGCGCCAGACCTAGTATCTGGAACGGAGAGACTGGCCCACTCAGATACCAAAATCGGCAGTACTCCGCCATTGTACCATTATCATCAACCTATAGCTATACGTTGGTGCTCGGAACACAAGGAATACAAAAAAGTTTGCAAAGCTCGTGTTGCAAAATCAGTCAATCTGGCCATGTTAACACGATGCGCAGGAAGTTGTGCACATCTACCGTGCGTTGCAAACGGCTTTCAGTGAGCATTTTTAAGCTGTGCCCCACCCATCGTGAAATTCAAGGCCGTGTATATACCTGGGCAAAATCTGCGTTGCCGCTGTGCCACTGACGGGGTCACCATATCCTTGAAAGAAAATGATTTCGACCATGTGGCATGCACTGGTGAAGGCTCTGTAGCAGTCAGTCCCATGGACGCGGAAGATGGGATCGTAAGGTCCTCGATGTGTCATCGGTCTTTTGGCCGCCTTGTTGCGGCCCCTTCCCCAAATCATCGTCGTGGACCCTACCTGAAGATGTGGTTGCGCACCGCCTCCATAGAGGTCAGCACAAGGCAGCACCGGGGTCCTCGTAACGTAAACAAAGATTTGGCGTCGGTGCTGTCGGGTCCCACAGCCTTGCTCGTGTCGCGGCGAGCTAGGAATGGGGGTTGTGTGGACACTGGGTCTGTAGGGCTGGAACAGACCATCGAGTGAAAGCGAACGTCAAGTGTTATGGAGCGTTAAATTGTTGAACCTACTATAGCGCTGCAGTGTGCGCCAGGATTGTGCTGCTGTGGTAGGAGCATTGGAATCCAGCATCCGAGTTCCAGCATATGTTGGTCAGAGGTGCCTATTATCTAGTATTTGGTATCGAAGCCCCTGCCACTCCATTTTCCACGAGTACTACACCTGTGCAGCAGAGACCTGTCTAGGTACGTGCATCCCAAACTGTTTGCATGGTCAGTGCTGATGGCATCAATGTTGCCAGCATGTGACATTTTTGGAAGGTAAATATATGGGTAGGGAGCTGTGCAGATACATGCTGGCTTTGTATCAACTGATGATTGGTGATGATGGATTCCTTCATACCCACCAGTTCACAATACTGGCAAGAGTATCAGCAATATGCTTTGGCAGCCTCACAGCTGAAAACTGGAGCACCTCATCTTCCCCTGTATCTCACCTCATCGGAGCCTACAAAATTTGTTGGTAGGCATGTGGTTCTAGGTGAATTTATGGTTGTGACAAACAGCTACTTTTTTGCTCAATTGCAGCAAAATTTACTGAAATTCAATGTGTTGTAGAATGGATTAGAAACTGCATAGCCGTGTAGCTCACAGCTCCACTTATCATCATTTGGTGACTTCCATATGAAGCACATGTTATAAAAGTTTTAAAACAAGTATTTCATGCCCTGATGTTCATCAAGGATGCTGGTGAGCCCACATGATACAAATTACATAGGTACTTGCAAGGGTTGTTTGTATGTGAGGGCAATCTGGGAAAAATGGGTGGAGAGGCAGAGGCAAACTCTTCCTTTCAAGTTAGCTTTTATATCACCAGAGCATTAGGGTTAACCTCTCACATAAGATCAAGACTATTGCCCCAGCACCCTTTTTCATGCCATGCATATGCTCCTTTCATTGCATGCTCACATGCTGGCAGAAGCTGGTACTTGTCAAACAACACATTTCACCACCAGATAAGGTATGCATATTGCTGATAATTGTTATGCACCATAAAGCACACTTGATTGTTTAAGCTACATACTATGGTTACAGGTGTTTTTGTTTTTAATATCAGCATATTTTGTTCCATAAGTTTTGACAATTTTTCATAGATTGGCAGTTTCAAATTGGAAGTTGTGCTGAGAGTATTGACTTAATTGGCTATTTGATAAATAGGTTATGTAAGATTGTGATACTTGTTCAATAACATTGGTGCATGAACATTGCTATCAAACAAGCTTGGATTTAATGACAAACCTCAACATGACCATGGGTGTGCATTCAGAACATACATTAAGCTTTGTTAATATGCTAACTGCTTGCTTGATTATGTGGTTTCACCACCTTCTCCAGGTACACTGAGGGTGTATTATTTTCAGCTCAAGAACTCCCAGCCAAATATCCAAGAGCAGAAGGTCTCACTTGGTTGTGTCATATATTGGGAGTGCTTATGCAAACTTTTGGGAGAGAACTCCAAAGAAATGCAGTGGTCTGCCCATGTGCCTGTAAGCATGCTGGGCATGAGTGCTGTGGGGTGGAATGGTTCAAGTATGCACCACCTGTTAACAAATACCTTGTGAGGTGCTCAGCTGGCATGTGCAGTTATTTTTCGTGGTCATTTATTTGATAGGTGTCATGGTGCTGGGATTTATAAGTTGAGGCAGACCACAGGGACCACGCCACAGTGGCTACAACCACGCTTGTAGCGGAGTATTCGCTGACCAACACTGGTATCGCACCAATTAAAGTGAGATTCCGTGACCACAGTGAGCATGTGTGGCGTGGGCATCTCACAAATGCATGCAGCTCACCTGCAGGAGAATGGCAATGGTGCACACTGGGATGATCATGGCGAAGACCTGACGGGAGGTCTCGGGTGGCTGCTGGGTACCTGTAAACGGTCTGCAAATGGACCACCGAGAACTTCGCTTTCCCCTTGTGACGACAAATGCTGTCGGTTCAAGGTTAGCCGGTCGGATGACCCCGGGGCATGTCACAGCTGTGTTGGCAGGCTATAAAGCAGCTGTTCGAGTGCAAGAACTGCGTGATGCTGGGATTCTTGGTTGTGGCAGCATTTCTTATTGTGTAATGCTCCAGATGCATCTTCATCCATTCACCACCGCGTCCCGGGGTCGTCCACCCATAGCAGCATTGCATCGGTTGCGCCAGAGCCGTTGCCTGGTACCGCCCAGGTCCCAACCTGAGGGAGCCGGATCCGTCTCTTGAACCGGAAGCGAGGCGCGCTGCTGTCCAGCTGCGCTCGGGTCACTGCGGTCCGCGGCTGCGGCAGCGGCGCTGCAAGCTGCTGGCCGGTTCACGCGCGTCCACAGATGGCTCCCATCCGCCACGCATGGCCGACAGGTGGCGCTGGTTTGCCTCTGCCGGCGCGCAGTGGCAGATGTGGCCGGCGGCTCGCGCAACCGCTCCCCGCCGGCGCGGCGGCGGCGGGGGGGACTCGTCCCTCGCGCTGCACGCTGTCGCGCCCTCGGCGGACGCCGCGGCGGCCTCTGCGCACCAGTGCAGCGGGCCGCGGCGCAGATAAGCGGACGGGCAGGGCGAGTTGGAGGGGTAGGGGACCACGCCTGGTCGCGGAGGCTGGGGTAGGACCACGCCTGGTCGCGGAGGCTGGGCTTCGTAACGCAGAGGCGCGGACGCGCAGGACAACGGTAGGCGGCCACGGCCATATACATATACATATAGTGCGTGCGTGCGTGCGTGCGTGCGTGCGTGCGTGCGTGCGTGCGTGCGTATATATATATATATATATATATATATATATATATATATGCATATAACGTCTCTGCTCCCTCCAGTATCCGTGGGGAATAGGGCGTCCAAGACCTGCACCGGTACCGGTGCCCTCCAGCCGCCTCCGCGAGTTGATTCGGCCAGCGGGCCCGCGCGCCGCCGGCCGGCCGAGGCCGCGCATAAGTGACGTCTCCGTGTCCGGTGAGCATGTTTTTGCCCATCTGGTCGTGGCCTCTGATCCCGGCCGTGGCTCCTGATCCTGGTCCTGGGTCGTGATCCTGGTCGTAGTGCCTGATCCTGGCGTGGTGCCTAATCCTGGTCTTGGCTTCTGATCCTGGCGGCTCCTGGTCCTGATCGCGTCTCCTGATCCCGGCAATATCTCCTGATTCTGATCGTGTCTCCCGATCCTGGTCGCATTTCGTGATCCCGGTCGTGGCTCCTGATCCTGGTCGTGGCTCCTGATCCTGGTCGTGGCTCGTGATCCTGGTCGTGAATCCCGATCCCGGCTGTGCCCATTGATCCCGGCTGTGCCTCCTGATCCCGGTCGTGGCTCCTGATGCACGCGATCGGCGGTGCGAGCCGGTATTGTGTGTGCGCCGCCCGTATTGATCGGCGCCGTGCAAACCGGACTGGACAGAGTCGCTGGCCGCCGTCCGGACCGCCGCCGCCGCCGCCGCCGCGTGGTGCGACGCAGCCACCACCCGTCGGAAGACGAGGCATGCGCCGGCGGCGGGAACGTGGGGCCCCGGACGCAGCTCCTGTCGGGGCCGCGGGCAGGAGGGTGTCCGCAGAGCGAGTCCAGGTCGGTGGGCAAGGCCGGCGGCGGGCCGTCGCCGATGCTGTGGCCGATGCTGCGGCGAGCTGGCCGGTCAGGGCGGGGCCGGTCACGCCTCTTTGAGTCGCATTAGCCGCGTTACGATCCATCTTCCGGCCGTTGGTGGGGAGGAGCCACTGTTTGCTGAGCGACTCGTGGTCCGGCTGCCCCCCCCCCCCCCCTCCCCTCCGTAACCCACTCACATCGGTCCGCGGCGCTAGGAACCTATCCGGTCCAAGTAAGGAAGTACTCAGGATTTGACTAACCCGTGAGCATGTGGCAAATGAGGGAGTGAAATTCGTACACGCACGAGCCTGCCATTGCAGCGGGTATTCCTGGCGGTCTCTGTGATGGAGGTGTTTGCCCATTTACCCACCTCTCGCGTGACAGGCATGAAGTGGGCAACGTGGTTGTTCGTAGTCCAGCTCTACCATTAATGCCTGCTCCTACCACGAGCATTGTGTACGTACATTGCGGAGAGTGATTTGAAGAGTTATTTGGAGAGTTCCAAGAGTAATTTGGTGCCGATCGACCGCCGTAAGCAAACTTGCTCAGCCGCGCACGATGGCTTTTGTATCGACGTCACACGATGACCACCTTTGAAAAATCGCCATGTTTGAAGAGCAGCCGTCCGGCGCGGTGTTTTGCCAACCTGCACCGAGGATGTGTTTTTAACGGAATATTGTGGGCAGCTTGTGTGGTGCGCAGGCCCGTCCCGGCCGTGTGCCTGTACCGCTCCTTGGTTGGCGAACTTATGCGCTCACTAACGCCGAACGTAAGTTGCAACGCCGCCAATGAGGTCGGCAGCGTCGATACGGGCCACCGGGGCAATTTGGTCAGCTGACCAATGGGCCAAAATGGTCAGCTGTTTCAGGACCGCTGCCGCCGGACTTCGCGGCGGACAAGCAGAGCGCACGAGAACGCCCATTTGGCCCCCTGTATCGAAACGTTATGCTTCAAGCTATGCCAGGCTCAGTAAGGAATGTAGAGTTTCTGCAACATGTTTCATACGTGACAAGCCACTGATGTTACAACGTTGGTTTTCGCCAAACTTTTGACCAGTCGAGCTGTAAGCTGTGGACCGCCACGCCGCGCGCCGCACGACCTGGACCCGGCAGCCGTGGTCAGTCGACATCAGCTGAGAGCGCCGGGCAGGGTGGGAGGGGCGCGCGGATCGCCCCGAGCGAACGGCACCAATCGATGAGGCTGGAGTGGAGCGTGTCCCCAATCAACAGGGGCCGTTAGGCGCGCGGCAGTCAGCTGCGGCACGCCTCCGCCCGGTCGAATCGTCATTCCCGGCGGGGTGCTGTGTTGACTTTCCAGCCAGCGTGGCCGAACAGCTGTTGCGGACTGACGACAAGAAGCGGCACGCCGGGATCCCTGAGACGGCCGGTGCCGTACCGCGTGACCCCTGCGACGGCCCCCGTGACCCCCGCGAGCGCGCCGCCGTACGCCGCTCGTCGGTCACCGGTCCCGGCCGAACGGCCGCCGACAGCGATGGCGCGCCATTAGGTCGGCTGGACGGCGTTCGTTCAAAGGTCACGACGCTGGCGACGGGCACTGCCCGATCGCGCGGCGGGCGGTGGCCGGCGGCTCGAGCGCGGCCGACGCGGCGCCGGGCCCAGGCCGCGAGCGCGTCTCGCCTCGGCCGCCACGCCGGCGGCGGTGGGCGGCGTGCTCTCGCGAAGACGGCGGCCCGACCGCAGCGCTGACTGACGCCAGCCCAGCTGGTTGAGTCCGGGGCGTTGTGAAGTGGGTGCCGGCATCCGCCGGCCTCGCGCTCTGGCGGACGCCGCGTCGCCCGGCTGCCTGGTGTGTACGGCGGCGTCCGACTCGGCCATTGATTTACGTCGTCCGGCGGCGGCGGCGGCGGCGGGTCGTCGGCGCCGACGAGGCTCGGCAGCTGGCGGCCGGCGCTCAGTCGGTCACGACGCGCCGCTGGCGACGAGGCGCCGCGCGCGCTCCGGGCACCCGCCGACCGCGGCGCCGGGCACCAACCGCCGCTGTCCGCGACGCTGCACCGCCGCCGTGCTCACCGCGGGCGACCGTCTGTCGCCGACGCCCGGGGACCGCCTGTTTCAAGTAAGTGTCGCGGTGGAACGGCTGGTTCGTTACGAGTGAGCCGGGACGTCTCCGGGTGCGGTTGTAGGGGGCCGGTTCGACGCCGGGCTCCGCTCGGACCCGCGCCGACCGGACCGGCGCGTCCTCTCCGTTCGCGCTGGCCGCCATCACCGGCAGCCACCGGCAGCCACCGGCAGCCACCAGCAGCCAGCGGCAGTCAGCGGCAGCCCGGCGCGCCGCCGCTGTCGCCTGGCGACCGCCGGAAGCCCCGCGGCGTCAGGCCGTCCGACGCCTCCCCTCGCCGGGCGACGGACGGGGTGCGGACAAAAGGCTTCCGGCCGAAACGCCGCCCTCCCCGGCAGGGGCGCCGCCGGGGCCGGGGTCGCACGCTGGCGCGCTGCTCCGGCGCTGCTCGAGCGCGGGTCGTGCGGCGGCCGTTCGACAGACGGGGCCGGGTCTGGCGCGGGGCCCGGGGGAGGGAGGGAGGGGGGGGGGGGGAGGGACGCAGTCCGTGCCGCAGGGTCCGGTGTCGGCGGCGTCTGGGCGCGGCGCCTCCTGTCACGGCAGACTGCGGAGCCGACGTCGACACCGACGTTGGCCGCGGCCGCCGCCGTGACTCGACCCGGCGGCTGGCTCGGCCGCCGCCCGCCGCGTGCTCCGTGACCTGTCTCGTTAGCGGGGGGCGTTATTAGCCGAGGCCGGCCCACGGCGGCCCGGCCTCGGGTCGTAATCATTGTTAGCGGGGTCGGTGTGGCGGCGGTCCGGACTTGCCACGCCCCCCTCCCCCTTCCCCACCCGATGCACCGGTCGGCCAGCTGCTGGCGGTGGGCGGTGGCGACGGTGGCCGTTCGGTCCCGCTGTACTCTCGTAGTGGCATCTCTAACGTTGTTCCCTCCTTCATCTTGTCATATCTGAATGCCTAATGATACGCGAAGGAAACAGCAATACAAAGGGTGTGTTCGCAACAGCCCGGACGACAAAGGATTTATGCCGGGACGTCATTCACGACGTCATACCTCAGATTCTGCACCTTTTTATTGCTCACAGCGACCGGGGTGACGATGATTCCACGTAGCATCACGAATAATTGTTGCCAGACGCACATACTGCCTTTTTGCCGCCTACTTGATCGAAGTTAGACGGAAATGCTGCAACAGGTTCGCTTATGAGGAAGTCAGTCGCGCACTCAAGACTAGCCGCTGCGGTGAAAAGATCTGTTTTACGTCATAAAGAGCGTAATTTGCCGTTGCCACGATTGGTAGCACGCGTCGCACTGGCGAGTGATCGTTAGTGTCTGACACGCTTAGTCACTGTAGGCGAAAGCTAAGAAGATGTAAACAGAAAATGTGTCGGGATGCGAGCCCGTTCGGCAAAGATTATATGTGGTGCCACGTAAAATACAACAGTTTTGGTGCGCTTCGAATGCACCCAACAGCTGTCGCCGACGGTCTTTGATAACTAGGCGCATGCGTGAACAGCGCAGTTACGTCCAAAATATTCTACAAGGACATCAGTGCACTTGTAGCACTGTACCAAGGTGCGGCAAATGCAGCACAAGAATGCCATTGACTCGCGATGAAGTGACTCCGATGCGATGCGCCGCGGTATCTCATCCGATGACGGTTTTGGGTAGATCAAACGCTCCGAGCTCATCCCAGCATGTGCCCTCGATGCTGATGAGACGGAACACGGCTGTTGATTCAGCCACAGTTCCACAAACTGCAAAACTACAAAGGCCAAGCTCCGACGACGAACACGGTCGGTTAGATCACCGGCTACTCCTGCCAAGGCTTGCACAGTTTTCACGCCAAATGAACGCATCACGAGCGTCTTCGCTTCCATGTTTTGCCCAGTCAGAGAGCAGCACCACACGGGCACGTACTGAACTGCAGGCTTCCTCTGGTCTCCGGTCCGTAGCGGCGCCTCGCGTCCCTCGTCGCATGCAGGCGGCGACGCCGGAGTCTTCTCCGGCGTCGCCGCGGCAACGGCCAATGATCGGCTGCCTTGCCCAGCTACTCGGTGGAATGTCCTAATCATGGTCGGACAGCTGCCCCGGTTTTGTGTGGGCTCCGTCGCTTGACGAGCTCGTGGGGCAGAATGTCGGGACGCCTTCATGTGCACGACGCTCGCGCTGCTGCGGCGTCAGTCACCGCGCTGGCTCCAGAGCACCTTGGACGGTCGGACGGACGGCGGCGGCGTGTGCCGCGCGTGACGCGATCTCGCTCCGGAAAACATTCCAGCCGCTATACTTAGAAGGTCGACAGGGCCTAAGCGAACGTTCAGATGAATTTGCCACGTGAGGGGACGAAGCGCCGACAGACCGCTCTCTGTGGCAGTCTGTTTGCTTGTGTTGCGAGTCTGGCGAGCCGTCTGAGAACTCGAGTTATGGCTGACCGGGGCCAATCGGCAGCCACCCTCGCCCCGCTGATGTGGCCGGCCATGTAGCCTGCCCGCTGATTCAGTGACGGCTAGAAAACGAGGCCGTCCGCCTCTGAACGCCATCTGGCGCTGCCGTTGCTGGGCCACCAAGGCTCATTTCTTCCTGTCGGTTGTTTTGTTTCGTCTGTAGATGATGCGCATGTTAATGTGCAGACCGGCCGCGGTATGACTGAAGTTCTTGGTGGTAATTTCTTAATTGCAGCTTTCAACGCAGCTGAAACAGCACAGTAACGCACCTTGCTTACATTAATGCGTTTTAATGTGGCGTGGCAAATGAGAGTCCCAATAACGGAATCGCGAGTGTCCGCCTGCGCTGATGAACGTGCAGACATCAAGGGACGCGCGTGGTCGCCTACTACTTGTAGTACCTCTAACAATGCAGCCGTCCACCCCGCGCAGCAACAGGCGCCCTCCCCCCTCCCCGCCCCTCTTCCTCACCCCTCCCCGTCCCCGCGGCGCTACACGACGCCCGCTAGACAGCGGCGCCGGTGTCGGCGGCCATCGCGACCGACGAGCCCCGGTCGCCGGTCGTGACACGTGCTCCGGCCGCCGGCTTATCCGCGGCCCAGCCGGCACCGTCTCCATGGCAACGTGCCGGCGCCGCGCGGCGCGCTCTCCGGCGGCTGGCGACGCCGGCCGTAAATCAATGCCGCCCTTTATCTCCCGAAACGGCGGCGCCCCGCCAGCCGAGGTCTGCCGATAGGTCGGCGCGCGCGCCGGCCCATCGGCCCGTCGGACGCGACGTCACGCCCGGTGCGATGGCCCTCCAGCGGTGCCAGCAGCGCCCCGCCCCCGCCCCCCTTCCCCCGGCGGCGGCGCGGCGCCGACCTGTGGTGACCTCACGACCGGCGGCGAGACGCGCCCCGCCGCCGGTGACGTCACCAACGCTGACGTCACCGACCGCCGCCGGGGATGGTTCATCGCCATTCGGGCGGGGCCATCGGCGCGATGAATCGGCGGCACGGTCGGATCGTCGACCGACGGGAGTGCTTCTGCTTGGCGCTCGGAGCGAGCCGAACGACCAGCCCGGCGGCCGCTGCCCGGCCCGGAGCCGGAGCAGTCCGGAGCGGATGCGGCGGTGGCGGCGGCAGCGGTGCCGGACCACAGCCGTGACCCCCGCTGGGGCAGGGCGCCGCGGTCACGACCTGCCGCGCTGGTGCCGACGCCGCTCGTCCCGCGACAGCTCTCCGTCGAGCTCACTGACTCCAGGCGGTGGGCGGCGCAGCGCGCCAACAGAGGCCGGCTGAAACGGATTGAAATGCCGTTTAGTCGAATGGTGATGCCGAAATAGTCTTCTGCTTTGCGTTCGTCGAATAAGCACATACTTCTGACTCCAAAAAGAAGGTTTTCAACCTCGACAAATCGTAAGAGCTGATGTGTTTTCCGCTTTTGCGCATCGTTCTCGGTCGTAGCACCATTGGCTGAGGTACTGACATGGTGGAGAGGCCATCACTGCGCCCTTTGTTTCCATGAGACCCACGCTAGGGCCAAAAGTTCAGAATGAATGCAGGCGTTAACGGGGAAACCACCAGCAAAGGAGACCACGTTCGATAAATATGCGGCGACATTCCACGTATTTGACTGAAAAGTTCCCTTGAGGGTCACCCAATCCTTTTAACCGGGCGGTGATGGATTCCGCTAACGTTCGATGAACAGCATGTTGTCAGGTACGCAGGTTGTCAGGTACGTGTTGTCAGGTACACAGCACGGCTGTCATATGCCCTCCGCAGATGGGCGGCTTGTTGTCTGGTACCCAGCACGGCGTTCATATGGCCACCGCAGTTGCACCCGGATGCCGAACGGCGCAACAGTGCTGGGAACTGAGCATTTCAGTGACCTTTCATCTGCATCCTGTTCGGTCGTGTCTTGTGTGGATCGAAGGCGCCCGTTCGCAGAAGCTCTTGACTTCGTGCATGCGGGAAACGTCAGGTCTGAAATGTCCCTGAACCTGTGTGGAGTTTGTTTTGGGTGTTGAACGCCGTCCTTTGTCAAGTTGTCCCTTCTTCGTACGCCTTTCGCTCGATGCGAATAATAATGCGAATCTATCAACCCCAGGAGATGTGTTGTGTTTGCTGTCCACGCGTACTCATCGCGTTTACGTGCAGCCCAAACGGCGCCTCGTCGGCTCCCAGACCCGAGACGACCACGGTGAGCGGCCGGCTGCTCGCGGCGCCGCGTCGGTCCGACGGTGACCTTGCCGTCGGTCTCGACTGGCCGCCCGTCAACGGCGACGATCGACGCGCCGCTCGTTAGGCGGCCGTCCATCTGGCGGCGAGCGGCGCTCCGACCTGGGAACGTTGGCTCCGGCGGACCGTGGCCTGTCGCGGCCGACGAGGGCGGGCGGACCCGACGCCGCTGGCGGATCTACCGTTAGGGCCGTCTGACCTACCGGCAGGACCGTCTGACTCACCGGCAGGGCCGTCTGACCTACCGGCAGGGCCGTCTGACGTACCGGCAGGGCCGTCTGACGTACCGGCAGGGCCGTCTGACGTACCGGCGGGGCCGTCTGACGTACCGGCAGGGCCGTCTGACCCACCGGCAGGGCTGTGTGACCCACCGGCGGGGCTGTGTGACCCATCGGCGGGGCTGTGACCCACCGGCAGGGCTGTGTGGCCCACCGGCAGGGCTGTGTGGCCCACCGGCAGGGCCGTGTGACCCATCGGCAGGGCTGTTGGACACACTGGCAGCACCATCTGCGGCGGCGCCGGTCGTCGGTGCTGTCTGCAGCGTGTTCTCGCCGCGCGGCTGGCGCCGGGTCGGCTTTATCGCATCCGTAAATCGACCACCGGGCGTGTTTACGCCGTTAATCAGCGGCCGGTTTGTCGCCATCGGTCGGCCGCGAGGCCGCGCCGAGAGCAGGTGCGGCGGCCCGTCGACGCCGCCGCCCCGACCGCGCGACCGGACCGACGCGGAGGCGTTGGCCAGGGGCGGCCGAGCGCTCCGCGCCGTCGGCGCCCGCTGCCGGCCCCAGTGATCGCGCCGGGCGCCGGGCGCGTCCTGCGCGCGGCCGGCGTGGACCGAACGTGCGCGCGGACCCACCGGCGGCAGCAAGGGCCGGCGGGGGCGCGCGGCTCGAGCGCCGCCGGCCGGGCGCCGCGATCGACCCGGCGCTGACCGCGGCGCGCGCGCGCGCGCGTCATGGCACGACCATTGCTCAGCACGCTGGGCACACACACAGGCAGGCAAATTGCTGCTCGGTAAACATGACATGTGATTCACGGCTCATTAACGTCCACCGGGCCGCGTGAATGGCCGTGCTTTCCCGGGTGCGTTTGGCTGGTTTCCGTTTGTACTTGCTTAGTGGCGTGGTTCTAGGGCGCCGTGTTATTTAAACCGCGTCAAGGTGCCCCTTGCGTAAAGTGATTGGAGTGTACTTGATGTGAAGTTGTTTTTTTTAAATGGCTCATGCTTTTTTGTTGGATGTCGGGCAGTGAGCTGATCACATGAGACAGACCCGTGCTCATCCGCTTAGACATTTTTGTTTAACAGCTGGCACAGTTTTTAACAAAAGTAAGACCAGAATTCAAAAATAGATGACCTTTGATTTTTTGCATGCGAACCCCTGCCTCGGTGGAGCATTTCAGCCATCTTTTAAGTTCGAGACCGAGGCTAAAGGCAAAGCCGTGCTCGGTCCCAGGCAGCTGAACTCATTCCAACAGACCGCGAATGGCAGGAATGTTTTATGGATTGGATTGATAAGGTCGAACGTGCATAATCCCTTCGACTGAATTCGTCGAACACCTGGGAGATTACTGTCAGTCAGGTCACTGCGCATATGCGAGGATGCCTGGCAAAGCCGAGCCGCAGCGCGCTGTGCCGAAGGCGTCTGCCGCTTGAAACCATACAATATACGTTTTTTTGTGGTTCCGTAGAATCCGCCTCAATCCGCGTTCCCGAGCAGAGCCAGCGAATTGAGGGCCGTGCAGTCGGCTGAGAGGCAGGCCACAGCAGGGCGCGATCTGGCGCCGCGGGTCGGCGGCGCTCCCCTTCGTCAGCGAGGCCGGGGGCGGGGGCGGTGCGCGCACGCGTTTTTCCCAGCGCATCCCCGCGCGGGGAGAGGGGGGGGGGGGGCGTGATTTGCGCTGCCCGCCTGTCGACACGGCGATTTATGACAGCGTAGCGGGCCGACGAGAGACAAGCGCGAAACGATAACACCGCTGCCGCTCCCGGCAGACTGCGCTATTCTACCCCGCTCCCTGCCCCTCCCCCTCCCGCTACTCAGCGGATGGAGGCCTGCGCTGTCAGAAACTGACGTATCCACCGTCTGCTGCTGGGTGTGCTCGCGCAGCGCCCTCTCGCTTTTTAGGTGATCTTTTTCTGTCCCGCTTTCGTCCGCGACTGGCGGGAATGTGGGTGCGATAATCGCAGCGCATCAGTAGCGGAATCCCGTGGGACCCCGCGCTGTGCGCCGCCGAGCCGGTGCGGCCTTCCCTGAGCGCCGCCGACGACCCCTCGAGGAATCGCCGGTAACGGACCCGCTGGAGGTCCCGGGGGAAAGCCTTCGTCGCGAGCTCGGCTTTAACCGGACCGGACCGGAGCGTCGGCGCTGGGCGGCTCCCGGTCCGCCCCGGCGTGGGCTGCGGTCCGCCGGTGCGACGGGGGTGGGGGGGGGGGGGAGAGGGGCTGCTGTTCGCCGACCGGCAGTGCCGGCCCCGACCGCCGTTAGGTGGACGCTCCACACTTACGGAGAGCAGGATTTGTTCACACAGATTCGTCAGGATCAATTCACTTGAGCACGCCACGCACAGACGGCGTGGCGGCGTGATGTATACGAATCCCGTCGTAAGTCCCGCTGTAGCGCCCAGCGCTCCGAGACGCCGTTCAGAAAGCTCCACGTCTGCCGGCGGCGGCGGCCGCACGAGGCGTCGGGAGTTGCGAGCCGACGGCGGAGCGCCGCCGGTGCCGACGTCGGTCGCGCGCCGCCGCTCGGGGGCGCAAACTGCCGACAAGTTCTCGGGAAGTTTGCCTCTGGCAGGTCGGCCTCATTATGAATATGCAGCGTGGAAGGGAGAGCTGCTGAAGTCGCAGGCGTAGTTTCGCATAGATAAGTTATTTGGCCCGGCATTGTGGGCTGCTTTTAAGCTCGCTGCAATATCCTGTGTGTGTGTTTTTTTTTTTGCCTGAGACATGCAACCACCTTCGAGACTCGAACATGCAAATGTTGGCAATGCTCTAAAGCGTAAGCCTGCAGGCTTTTCCGTTGTCCAAAACGTCATCAAGTCGAATGACATTGACGTCCTGCGACAAGGCTTTGTGGGGCCGAACGTGTGGCGCATCATGAGCTTGGTTGTAGACTTTCGAGGCTGGCGCAGCAAGTGCATTCATGAAGATGTAGTGCTGTCTCAGCAAACAAGCTCAGCGCCGCCGCCGTTGATGCTGATGCAAGGCACGAGGATGCATCGCAGAGAATCTTAGTCTCAGACGGCCCCAGTCCCCGCCCCTGCTCTGAGGTGGATGATATATGGGCTTTCCACG
Organism: Pollicipes pollicipes; assembly: GCF_011947565.3. NCBI lineage: Eukaryota > Metazoa > Arthropoda > Thecostraca > Pollicipedomorpha > Pollicipedidae > Pollicipes > Pollicipes pollicipes. The sequence continues at coordinate 41,194,082 of NW_023596420.1, read as the reverse complement.
CGGACTAATCGGTCCCAGATTTTGTGATCTTAACACAATTGGGAGAGGTACCCCTGCACGAGTGTAGTTGAGTAAACCAGGTGAGGGGTGCAAGAGTGAGGTGTGACCTAGCCGGCCCCAAAATTAGGCCCGAAACCGGAAACTGCGCGTGTTTGACGTGCTTCATATTCAAAGTTGAGGCGGCTGGGCGCAAAGTGTGGGGCTGGTAGAGAACTAAAGCGACTAACTGTACCGGAAACTACACCCTCGCGTCCTGCTGTGGTTGATGTAATTACATTACGGTCATTTGGGGCATGTTCATAACATCCCAGTCGGGCCGTGGCTGACCTGTGAGCGGGGCGACCTTTGTGCTGTAGTAACTGTCGGAAGGGCTATATGCGTCTGACCTTTGCCTGACGCCCCCGGGCTGAATCATCGGTCGGCAGAGATGCGCCTCTGACGCCCACTGGCAACGCCATGTCTAGGTTACAGTCCGGGGTGCTAGCTTTTGGAACCCTGGGGAAGTCATTGTGCAAAGTTGTTTTCCGCCGACTGAAGCTTCGCTGGGGCAGAATTCTCTGGTCGGTTAGCAGCGTAGCGTATTCCTCGCCAGATAGTGCGCCAAACTTAGGTCCACCCACCATCCACGGGTCCAGCCGTGCCGGTGGGTGGACTGACACTTTTCGCACCTGAGTCAGCCCACCCGGATGGACCCGTGGGCTAAACTGGAATGCACCTTAAGATACACTTAAGCTGGAGCAGGTGAAAAACAGCATGACACAATCATCAGTGTACCCAGCTCGAAAAACCTTAACCTTGGGACAATTGTTCTGAAAATACCCGACTGGATGAGAGACTGCTGACATGAATAGGTCGCCCTCGAAACGAAGAGAGGGGGTCGGCCCGCCGCGCGTGTGGCACGATCTTATTTCATCACGAGTGATTATATTTAATTGTTTGTGGGAAACCACTACCACTAAGCAATTTACAGCCGATTTCAGCCATTGACTGCCTCTAACAATCCGCGTAATGTTTTTATAGAGCGAGTTGGGGTCAATGAAGATCTAGTGTTTCTGCACCCATGACTGGATGGGGCGGATTTTGGTTTACAATTAGCTGTGCATGTGTTGGAAATGCTGCTTTTGGCACACGGCACCAACAGCAGCTGTTGGCGCTGTGTGTGTTTGAGTCGATTCGCATGAGTCGCTCAGCCTGTCGCTGCTGTTGGTGCTGTGTGTGTTTGAGTCGATTCGCATGAGTCGCTCAGCCTCTCGCTTGGTTATGTTCACGTGATACGATTTTGATTAGTTCTGCTCTCTGAGCGTAGGAGGTAGGCTTATAATTGAACCCTTGTTTCCTACGTATGGGGATGTGTTTGGAACCTTGAGCTGGTTTACATATATGTACATCAGCTCATGTAAATTACGCATGTATATATATATATATATATATATATATATATATATATACACACATACCCCGGCCGTGTCTGCAGAGCGTAGCCGTCTTAAGCTCCGCCCGGCGCCCGGTCCCCGGTCCGGCCTCCGACTGCGGGCATGTTCCCCTGCCTCGGAGGAGGACTCCACGTGCCTTCCCCTGAGAGGAGGGCTCCGCCTCAGGACCGCAGACACACTGCGATGGTGCCTGTCCATCGGCCGTGAAGGCAGTCTGGTTCTCTGCTCCAGGGGGGGGGGGGGGGGCGGGCGGGAGGGGGAAGGGGACGAGTGCGGTCGCGCCGTGCAGGGATATCTACTGAACGTGAGGTGCGCGACTGCAAACAAGGGTGCGCAAACATCTGCAAACAAGGGTGCGTGACAAGACGCATGACTGTGTGCACCGCGTCCCTTGTCTCCGGCCATGGCCAGAAAGTCCAGTCTGGCCTGCCGCTCTGACCCTCACTGGCTCGCTGCCGAACGTGGTCGCGCCGCGACACGCCGTAGCCCGCCGTCTCTGACCGAGGGCGGCCGACCGGCCGCGCTGCGCGTCCTTGGCCAGTGACGTCACTCATCCTTTTTATGGTGCGGCGATGGCGTGTGCCGGTGTCGCCCCCGCTCCATTGATCAGCTGGGACGGACGGTGACTGGGCGGGCGACCGGAAGGCGGAGCTCGGGCGCCAATGAGGCGTGCGGCTGGCTAGAGCGCGACGGAAAGGGGGCCGCTCGCTTCTCCCGGCACCACGGTGGGGATAATGGCCGTTTGTTATGAATGCGACGCACGTCGTCGGCACCCTGTTATGACGCGCCGGCGACTGCTGAGGTCATGTTGGCGTTCAGGGTGTCCTGGCTCTACCGGGACTCGAACCCGGGCCCCCCGTGGAGGCCGAAGGTGCCGAGCGCCATGCGATGCGCCCAGCAGTCGTAATGACGCGTGCTGCAGGTTTGCGTTGGCCGGTAGGCCTGTGCGTGATGGAGAGTTATTGGTTGCGCTAAGCGAGACTGGCGCTGTGTAGTTAACCCACTTCGGCATGTTTGGCCCTGTCAGTGACGGGACGGTGGGCGTTACGGATGGCGTTCAGCCACCGTCCTGCGTGACGCGTGCGTCGAGGCGCTCAGACTGGCGGCAAGGTGGTGAGCGTCGTTCGGTTCGGTGTTTGGCCGTCGCTCCGGCTATCGACGTGGCGCCGACCGCCGCTGCGCCGCCGCACACCACGCGCGTGTTCGACGAGGGTGGCGCGCCGTGTCGTCACGGCCGTATGAGCACCTCAGCCCTGATCTGGGTCGGAGACACGACGCTCTCGGCCGTCTGGGCCGTCTGGGCCTGTGCGGTTCGGCCTGCCCCGCGGGCTGGCTGAGACAGTCGGCCCCGGAGGCGGCTGATCAAACACCGTCACCGATCCGGCGTCTCCGGGGAGCCGTGGCCGGCGGCGGGCGGTGCTCGGCGCTGGAGCGTGGTCGCCCCGCCAGCTGGGCCGGGACCGGGGCGGGGAGGGGACACGGTCGTCACGCTGCCGTGCTGGCGCGCCAGAAGCAGGCCACACCACGCCGGCGGGCCGCTGGCCGGGAGGGTATTGATTTCGCGGCCGCCCACACCGCATGCCGGTGCGGCGCCGCTGCACGGCTGGCTGTGCCGGGCACGGACCGCACTGCGGCCGACGCGGCCGACCTCTCGGCCGCCGCCGGCCCGCGCCTCTCCGGCCGAGCGGCGCTCGTTGGTGCGGAGCGCGTGGTATGCGCCCGCTTGTGCGTGGACGGAATGTAGTTGGCGTCTCTCCGCGGTGTGACGACGGATAATGCGAATGGTTTATGCGTGGCGCGGTGCGTTTTGAGGGATTTCGATGGCGTGTGAGTCCCGGGACTTTTGTGACGCTGGGGATGGTGGGCGGTGCGTTAGGGTCATGACAGCGATGCGATTGTGTAATGCGCTCAGATGCAGTGGCGTATTGCGATTCTCGCAGCCTGGATTAACCGTCGAACACCACTTAACCCTGGAGAACATATGAGCGAGTGCCTGCAGTGTCGGTCCTTGTAACTTTCCTTCCGCCAGGAGCCCGCAGTAAACTGAGCCCATTACAAACTTCGCGATGAAATATCGTTCATTGACCGCCAGGCGTTGATTTATTTTCACTTAACATGTTCCGAGCGGGTCGTCACGCTCGCGCGTCGCGACCATTACTCCTGCGTCGGGCGGCGCGCCGGAGACAATGCCGCCGGCTCCCACGGCGGCGGCGGCGGCGGCGGCGGCCCGCCCGTCGACCAAGCGCCCCAGATACGGTGACGGCGCGTCAGGCGGGCGTCCGCGGCGCGCCCGTCGCGCGCGCCGCGCGCGCCGCTGGAATTGGCCTGCCGCCTCGCGCGGCGGCCGTGGGCGCGCGATGTGACGGCGGCCGGGCGGGCGCGGGCCGGCTGCCGGGCCCGTCCGTCTGTGTGTGTTTTGCTCGGGCCGGGTCAATACGGGGCGGCACCATTAGCGGCTATCGATGCCGCGTCTGGCGCGCCCCACCCGGCGGGCCGGCCTCGCCCCGCCCTGCCGCCGCAGCCGGCCCGGACTGCGCTGAGGACCGGGGTCGAACCCGCCCTCAGCGGAGTACCGGACCGGACTGGACGGCTTGGTCCGGTCCGCTGGGTCTGCCATGGACGCCGGGATCGCACTGAACCCGCGCCCGCTGGAGGCCGGGGCCGAACTGGCCGGCGCCCGACCCTGCCCGTGCGTGCAGGAGGCCTGGTCGGACCGCCACAGGATCCGGGAGCACGCCTCGCCCTGCTGGGCAGGCATACCGAGCTCTGCCCGCCTGGCGGCCCGACGTGTGCGGGCCAGCCGGCGCCGGAGCGAGGCTGCCGCCGTCGTCAGCGGCGGCGTCACCTCAGCCGGCCGGGCGTCGCGACAGCGTGCCGCCCGCCGGTAACACGCCGCCGTGATGGCGCCGGTCAATACCGGCCGCCGGCGTCACGGCCGCGCCCATCACGGCCGCCGGCGTCACGCCCGGACCGTGTTGCACGCCGCGGCCGCGCCGTCGGGCGCCGGCCGCCCGGTGACGGACGCCTCGCAGGCGCACGATGACGCACGGCCGGTGGCGCGGCGGGCGGCCTCCGTGGCGGCGTGACGGACGGCTGGGCCGGGCTGTGCGCCGCCGTCTCCTGCGGTCATCGCCGATCGGCTTTACCGGCGCGGAGGTCGCGCCGCCGGCGCTCTGTGCGGGACGGAGCCGGCCGTCTGCCGGCGCCTCGCCGGGCTCGATAATCCGCCCGTCGGCCGCGCGTCGCCGTCGGAATTGGCGCCATAGCTCGCTGAGCGAATTGAAATAGGGCGCGGCTCCGGCCGTCCGGTCCGATGCCGTCCGCGCCGCCGGCGGGACGACCCCTGACATCTGGCCGGCCAGCGGCGGCGCCGACGTGCGGGTCGAAGCGTCGGATGCCCGCCGGGACGAGTGCTAGGAGCGGGTGACCGCAGCGTGCGGCGGTGACGGTCCGCGCCACGTACGGGCGGCGTGGCCTCTCCCCTCGGTGCCTCCAGCGGTTGTCTCGCGCCGTGGACGGCCGTGTCTCCTTCGCCGGGTCTGTCAGCCGGGCGTCGCTCGGCCGACCCTGGCTGAACCCGCGGCGGCCGTTGCGCCGCGCTGCGCCCGCCGCGCCCCCCGCAGGCCATCCGTCAGCTGTAAATTTAGATCCAATTAAGGCGCGGCGCGGCGGTCTCCGGCCTGATCGACGATAGACGCGGCGTCCTGCCCGATGGTCGTCGCCGGCGCTGCCAGCTGGCGACGCCGACGGCGCCGGCGAGCGGGCGCGCGCGCGCGCGTGGTCTGGCGGGGACGCCAGCCGGCGCGCCAGCCAGAGCGGCCGGTGGGCGGGGCGCGGCGGCGGCGTCCGGTGCCGGGGGTGGCGTGGAGCACGTGTGCCACGCCCGACGAGGCCTCGGGCGACTCGGAGGACGGCGAAATAGTTGACACCTGTCCCGTCCACCGCCGTCTGACTACTGACGGCGGTGACTGACAGACTGACTCACCGTGGAGAGAAGGCTCCCGGCCATGGTACGGGATGGTCTCCCGACTGAGGGGCGAAGACCACATTGGCGTCGGCCCCCGCCGGCCGATGCCGTTCCCGCCCCGCCGTGAGGTTACGCGGGTCACTTTACAACCCTGGCCGTGGCGGTAATCGCCTTCGTACATCATGGCGACACGCTCTGCGGCGGAGAGCGTAACTTGTCCGCAGTTGGGCAGAGGCTCGTTTGGGATTGTGAATGATTGGTGACGTTGAGGTACGCTGCAGACGCCTTTCAACTCATGGCTCGATTGAAGCTTAAATAAACGTGGCGAAAATAAACATTCATCGACTGCTTTACCTGTTCGCCATGAATTCTGACCTATGGTGGCCTGCATCAACCTTTACCGGCGACATAAGCGCTGGACCCGGGAACGATCCGACCGACCCATCACCAGCATGGGCGCTGTTGCTAGGGGCACACAGGTACGCCCAGCAATGGATGACATGGGGACGCAGCCAGCATGGTACCAGCAGAGGAAGCGAACTGTCCACAACATCCACGCCAAGGCAATGCATTACAAGCGTTCACGAGACGCCGCGCTGCCATGCCGTTTTGCAGTCACGGACATTTTCGAAATAATTTAATATTCGTCACCAGAAAGTGTTGCCTCGAAACCACGCGAGCTGGCTATGCTTAGAAGCGGGCGACCAAGTCCAGACAGCTTCTGGCGCCTCTTCGCCCTCGCGGACGTGGCTTCCACCCGTCCGCATCGACTTCCGCTGTCCGCCCGGCCGCCAGAGCGGCCATGCCGGCGGCGGTTGGTCCCAGCTGACACCCGCGGAGATATCTCCGCTCGGCTTCGACCTGACCCACGCGGGCTGGTTCGTCTGCTGCGATGCCTGGGCTCGAGCCTCGGCGGCGGCGTCCGTCCCTGTGCTGCGCTGAGAGACCTGCCGTTCATGCTGAGAGGCCGGTCGCATCCGGCTGTCGAGTCGGGCTGCTGGATTGGGTGATCAAAAGCGGAACGTGCCTGCTCTGTCCGGACGGGGGCGGCTGCTCTGTCCGGACGGGGGCGGCTGCTCCGTCCGGGCGGGGCCTGCTGCTCTGTCCGGACGGGGCCGGGCAGCTACTCCGTCCGCTATGGGCGCAGCGTGGGCGGACAGTCCACATGCGCCGTTCGGCCGCCGTTCTCGCGTGAGCAGCCGCTCAAGCCGGAGCGTGAACGCCGCTTTTGCGGCTCCTTTTTACACCCTCGGCCTATTCCGATCGATCCAGCGGTAAACCAGCGATCCGCAATAAGCTGGCGTGTTTGGCCGGGCTATATTGGCCGCATGGGTCATTCCGTGCGAGAACGCGTGACATTTGGCGTCGCAGTGGTGATTTGGCCCGGCTGTCGTCGGCGTGGCGGGCTTCCGGGGCTCCCATGGAATTGCCGCCCGGCTGATGCGGGCCGGCCCGTGGGCATTGCTTTAGTGATCATTCGGTGAGGCTCGGGTGTAAAGTTTTAACGCGCGGACGTCCATTTCCCCGGCTCCATTCATAATGCTCTTGTGCGCCATCTAAAGCTGAATGTGTTTGGTGCAGCCGGCCTTAATGATCGAATATAAATTGCGTGCTGCATTTTAGAGACAGCGCTCCTATTGGAAAGTTCATCATGTTCGCGTTGCAGCCATTTATTAACTATCAAGCCGCGTTAGTCGAACACGCTCATGCGAATGGTACCTGGCCACTCCGGCTAAAACATCTAATAAACTGGCAATCAGGCTCCGATGGACTTTTTATGCCCGCCATAACGACGGACGTGGACCGGATGAAAGCAAGTGCGCGCTGCTCTGGCAGGAAGGTAGGCTGGCTCCAGTTTTTGCCGAGCTGATTTTGCAGGCGTCCTGAGACAGCCGATGCTACTATTGTCACGCTATTCTTCAATTGTGCTGTCCTGGCCTTGGTGTGTGGTGCTAATTGGGCCGTGCGCCCGCTGAGAGTCACATTATTGCTGTCACTGCACCTCGATCGCTGCGACGTTGTGTTTTGGAGGACGCTGGCGGAGGTCAAAGGGTCAAAAAAGGGGCGGGGGGATGTTCCAAGGTTTAAAGATGTTGTTTTCATGCAACTACAACGTCCATTGGCGTGACGCTTGTTTCCGCGAAGTTGAAGCGGAAGCGTTCAAACCGCTCCCCTCCACGCTGTGGGCTACGCTCTGGAACAGCTGTCGGAACTCTGTCGGCGGGCTACAACAGTTCGTGGAAGCGGCGGCCCAGGACGGCGCTCCCGAGGCCCATGGGCACCACAGCCTTTGTTGGAGCCGGCCTTACGCCGGATCGATGATCTGCCAACTAGTATTGCAACCTCAGCTATATCCGCCGCCGGCCTGACAGCCGGCCGGACTCGGCGCCGCCTTTGTCGTCGGCTTCGACGCGATGAGTCATCACCGCCGGCGGCGGCGTCCCGAGCATGTCGTCGACCTCGGCGGCGCGAGAGGAGCGGCGGGTGTGTGGCGCCGGCCCGCCGGGCCGCCGCCACTTCCATTACGCGACAACGAGCGGCGCGTGCCGCTGCTTGCGCAAACAGCGCCCGAGCGGCTCGGCTCGGCGCGGCGGCGCCCGACCGGCCGCGTCCGCCGCCGCCGCCGGCCCGCGCGCCGCTCTTGTTGTCGACAGCAGATCAATAGAATGGTGAATCATAACGCCCGATCGAGAGCGGCCCTCGGGCGACGGCGGGGGCTCGTGAGCGCCGCGTCCAAACAACCACGGCCTCCTCGGCGCCTCTCGACCGGCCGGGCGGCGCGCGCGGTGGCGACGGCCGCGGCGGCAGCGAGAGGGGCGGGGCAGAGCCAGCCGGCGGCGCCGCCTGGCCTGCATCAGCGGGCCGGAAGCGGCCGGCGGCGGCAGCGGCCGGGTCTCTGATCCGTGCCAGAGACGACCCCACACGTGCCGCCGCTGGAGACGCCGCGCCCCGCGCGGCGAGCGATGATGCCGCCGACAGCACGAGGGCAGTCGGAATCGCAGTGTAACGTGCCCCTAATGAAGTCCGCGGACCCGATTGGCTCGCGCCGAATGCAATTTGGGCCGTCGTCGCCGCGGAATGAGATGAGCGTTGCGAGTTAATTAACGCAATTTGGGTCGCGCGGTGCTTATTGCGGGCGCGGATTTACGGCGCGTGCAGCGCGCACGGCTCAGGTGACAGTGTCTGGTGTTGGAAGGGAGGTGAGGTGTGCCGACGGCAGGGCTGAGCCGGTGGTACGGCGGCCCGCTCCGATTGCATTGACTGGTCCGCTGCATGGCTTAGTTTTCTCATCGCGGCCCCAAGTAGGAAATTTGAATGTTGCATGTGTTGATGACCTGTGGCTTGAAGTAGTGGATGAAACAGGCGTTATGCATTGTGCACGTAGAGTAAACAGGAGAACGATTTGTCCAGGCTGTTCCGTTGTCCCGTTGTTGGCATGCAGTTGAGGCCCTGAAAGCTAGTTGCGTCATTTGTCGTATGCATGTATCAGGCAGGCAGCTTTTATTCGGAGGCCACTTTTTTGTAGCACGGGTATTTGCAATACGGTGTTGCTAAGATTACCAAGAGATGTGTTTCGATCTTAATTTGCGTCTTAATGGCCCAAACGCCACATTCAGAACGCAAGCAATGTCCGTGCCAGGTTATTGATGCTTTACGACGCGCTCAGCTGCTGAGACCATATGGCTTCGCCTGCCTCCCATCCTAGCAAGAAGGGCGGGCACCGCAGGGAATCGAACCCTGTATGTTTGGTTTCCCAGCCGAGCAACTTAACCACTTCACCATTGATGCCTCAATGTCTGCAATTCGAAGGCGGTTGCAATTTGAAAGCGTTGGACGAACGCGTCTTCTACACGAACCGGGTCCGAGCCTGCCGTATTTGACGGGCGTTGACAGCGGCCCCCGCGTCGGGCGGAGTCGTGCCGGGCCGGACCGCAGGCGCCGGTTCCGCTCCGGCGGCAGGCGGCGGCGGCGACATGTCACAGCTGGCGGGGTCCGGCCGGCACTGGGCGCCAGATTGAGAACGCCGTGGGGGCGCCGGCGCGACCACCGCTGACTGATCAGCTCCGCGCCCTGCCCGACGGGCGCCACGGCGGCGGCGGCGCCCGCTCACGCCTCGCCGCAGCCCGCCGCCGGCCCGCCGGCCCGGCCGGCCCGGCCGCCCCGTCCGACGGTCGGGGGTGCGGCGGTGCAGCTAATTGGACGCGCTCGTCGATGGCGCCGCCGGATTAATCGGGCCGACGGCCGGCTCCGGCGCCGGCGAGGGTCCGGCCAGCAGGCGCCGACGGGCCGCCGCCGTCGGAGGAGAACCGGCGGCGTCGTTAGCGGCGAGCTCCGGCGGAGAGCAGTCGCGCCGCTGGCCGCTGGACGCTGGGCGCGGTGCGTTGGTCGGGAGTGCGTGCCTCTTGTTCGTCGTAACTGGTAATGCTGCGACGTCAACATCAGAAATGCTCCTTTTCCCAAGGGGTCGACACAGGGGGAGGGAACGAAGGAGCGTTGGAGAGAGACCAGCAGAGAGGGAGGCTGGGACACAGAAGAGAGGTGGGGTTGAAAATATGCCGGGTACAACGATGACAAGCGTGGAAAGGCGTTAATTCACTGATATTTGTGGAAAATATACGACGCAGACGCACGCCAACCAGCATTTCCTGCAGTATAGATTTTACTACCAAACGTCTTGTCAAAGTCCATCTGATGTGTACGAAAACCGAACTAACGATCATCAACGTACGTGCATTATCACATGTCAACGCCTCCTCTCCCAAATCATGACGCGTCCGTTATGTGACCAGGAGGCTGTGTGATCACTGTGTGATCAGGAGCGGCCGCGCCGCTGTCCGCCTCCGGCCATTTTAGCGCGTGATCCTGGCAAGGTCCGGTCGGTCGGTCGTCCGTCGTTGGCGGCTGTCTCCGAAGCCCGTCATGGCGCTGTGGATTACCGTCGGTGCAGGCTTGGTGCGATCGCCGGCGGATCGACCTGGACACGTGACCGCACCGGCCGTGACGTCACGCGAGGCCGTGACGCCACGCGGCGCCACGCGGCGTCTGGCTGTGGCGGGGGAGGGCGAGGAAGTGGCGCTGGAGCTAGCTCCCTGCACCTCCATCGGCCGGGGAGACGAAACCGCGGCTGGTTGGACGCAGCAAACTCCGGATTGGCTGCCGGCTGAGCCCAGCCCGGCGGCAGACAGCGGGCCGCCGCTCTGCTGAGCGGTCGCGCTGCCGCAGAGGCGGCGTCAGGGAGACCGGCACCCGGCGAGCCCTCGGTCAGCTGCCGGCCGAGCCCAGCCCGGCGGCAGACAGCGGGCCGCCGCTCTGCTGAGCGGTCGCGCTGCCGCAGAGGCGGCGTCAGGGAGACCGGCACCCGGCGAGCCCTCGGTCAGCTGCCGGCCGAGCCCAGCCCGGCGGCAGACAGCGGGCCGCCGCTCTGCTGAGCGGTCGCGCTGCCGCAGAGGCGGCGTCAGGGAGACCGGCACCCGTCGAGCCTTCGGTCAGCTGTCGGCTGAGAACACCGCCCAACCCGCCCGGCGCCCCCCCCCCCCCCCCCCACCGTCGTGGACGGGAGGCGGACCGACATCTCAGCCGTCCACTCAGCACCTGATTGTTTACGCGCGCCTGTTTGCGTGTTTGCCTGTTTGCGGCGTGCCGACCTGTGCGAAGGCGGGCGCGGAGCGACGCCTCGGCGACCGCCGTTTGAGGTGCGGCCTCGGGGCGTTCGTTGGATGGACCTGGCGGTAGCCAGGCGGTCGGCAGAGCGTCGCCACCGGGCACGGGCGCTCTCCGTCCAAACGGCCAGACGGACGAGCGGCGGCATCGCTGCCGCACCGGCCGAGCGATGACGGGCTCGCACCCCGCCCCTCCTTTTACGGCGAGCTGCCGTGCGGCGGCCGATCCGCCCAAGGTCGTAACCCTCGGCCCGCTTCGTAACGACCGTGGTAGCCGGCATGGCGCCGGCCGGGTGTGGACCAGCGAGGCCGCTAGCGCGCCTTTGGAGACGTAGACATCTCCAGCACTTGATTGTGTACCTTCGTGGTTGACGAGCGCGCAGCTCTGCAGAGGACATCACAACGCTGATGGAGCGCAACGCGGCGCGTATCCGGCCCGGCGGTGTGTTGGCCGACGGCGACGGGTGGCGGCGGCTCGCCGGCCCGAGTCGTCGGCGGCGGGTGACCTTGCCGCCGTGCGCGCCGCCCGCCCATATTGATATGCTATCGGCGCGCTGGCGTCGGTCCACCCATCGCGGCTGCCACCTGCGGCGTGCAATTTACCCGCCGACGCTCGCCTAATCCGATAACGCCGCGGCGCGCCGCTTTCGCCGCCGGCCGGAAGTGGCGCGGAGACTGAGCGCGCCATAAGCCGACCGGTGCGTCGGCGAGCGGTGTTTTTTTGCGCCGAAAGCGGCGCTTTGCATAAGTTACGAGCGGCGCGGCCTATCGCGGCCGCGCCGCATACATTATACATGGCCGGATTATCGGCGGCCGGTCGAACGGACGGCCGGTCGCCGCCGTCCCCGGAGAGGACGTCGTCGCGGCGATGGCTGCGGAACGGCCGCAGAACGGCCGTCGCTCGGCCGTCCGTCGCGCTAACGGCAGGCGCGGGCGGCGATCAGCGCCAGCCGGGCTCTCGGATCTGTCGGCTCGTGGCCGGCGCGTGGGTCGGCTGGCGCGCGCCGCCGCCGACCGCCTCCGCGGGGCTGGGCGGCCCGACGGTCAGCGGCGGGAGATATGATTGCGTCACTCCGCTGATGGCGGCTTGGCCGGTCAGGTGGAAGCCGCAAGCGGCTGTGGCGGCTCCCACCGGGTCATCGATCTCGGCAGCAGGTCCTGCGCGGCCAGACCCGACGCCGGCGTGGGGCAAGTTAACCCGGCGCCGGTCTGTGGCGGCGGGACCGGCACTCGTCCCCAGCGGCTCCCGCCGGCCCGCGGCAACTACCGCTAACACCCGTCTCTGGGTATTGACAATGACCCCTGGAAACTTACCTTTATCGGTTCTTCACGACTGACATCTAAGCAGCTGGGCTACGGCAACTGCCACTTACACCCATGGCATCTCGCCACGTCGCTGAGTTACAACTTAGCGAATCGCTGATCATTTTCCTCTCTGATGTCTCACTTTGCGGCCAGTTTGTGACTACTCCCACCCGATTGCTGCCTACCATAGAACGTGATGTGCGTAGTGCCTCCCCACGTTAATGTTGTCTTTGCATCGTTCCTGCCCGCTCTCGCCGCATCCGCGACGCACGCCGTTACTCGCCATCGCCGACGGCCGCTGTCTGCCGCTCGCCAGCTGATGGGACCCTCCGTTGCAGGCTGCGTCGCCCCGTGATGCGCCGGTGACCGCCCGCCGCCGCCATGGCCGAGGCCGACGCGCCCAAGAAGGCGGCGCGCCGGCCGCACTCGACGTTCGCCTACCCGAGCGGCGGCGCGAGCCACTCGCCGCCGCCGCCGGCGCCGCTGCGGCACTCGTACGCGCCCGACACGTACCCGCCGGAAGTGGGCGGCGCGCCGCGCGGTGCTGACCCGTTCGCCGCACTCGACGGCCTCAGCTGCGGCTCGGACACGCGCATGTCCGTGTCGACGGCCTCGTCGCTGCCGTCGGTGCTGAGCGACCTAGCCGAGGCCGAGTTCCCTGACACGCCGTTTGTGTGGACGAGCGACGAGGTCAACTGGCAGGAGCGCTGCCTGGAGCTGGAACTGAGCCTGCAGCGTTTCAAGGAGCAGGCGGGCCGCATCCGCTCCATGCTCAGGGATAAGGTGAGTCACCGGGGATGCGTGAGAAGGGCTGGTTCGGGGTCAGGTGGGGCACCGCTGACGGCCGGCGCAGAGGTGAGGCGCCGTGAGCGTTGCCCATGTGTACCGTCACTTGCCGCAGCCGGGTCGCTGGACCTGTTCCCACCACGGAGGAGCCACGTCAGCTCCTGCTTGCTGTTTGGTGTGTGTCACATCCGCGGCGCGTCGGTGCGCGCAGTGCGCGGTGCCCGCTGCGGCCGGCTCCGGCCAGCGCCCGAGCCCCGGGCCGGGGCCGAGAGCCTCTCGAGTGACGAGGCGCCCCGCCGGGTCGGCCGACGGCCCCGCGGGACGCGCTGTCACTCCGGGCGGCGGCGGCGCGACCGCGACCGCCACACCCGCCAGCATTGACTCGCTAATGCTCGCTCGCACGGTATGGTTTATTTATGGCGTCTGTTTCGGATGAAGACGGTGGCGCTGGCAGTGGGAGGTGCCGCAGACCGTCGGGGCTCCGCGGGAGCTGTCGACCTCGTCAGAACTCCCGCCGGGACCGTCTCGTCCGGTCAGAACACGGCCTGCTGGACAGTGGACAGACCTCTACACAAACACTGCGAGGCGGCGCGGGCGGGCTGATGCCGATCGGGCGTCGAAGCCGAGAACGTCAGCCCGTTATAGCCCGAGGCACGTGCTTCCGGAGTGGAGACCTCGCTTCCGGTGGGCGCTGCCGCGCGGGTGGCATTTCTGGGAAGGTCTCTGCTATTTTGGGCGCGCCCACTCGTCGTCCTTTGAGCGGGCGCCGGGCGTTATCGCACGGCCGGGCCAGGCTGATCCGGTCAAACGTCGAGGGCTCGGACAGGTCGACGCGCGACCGCGTGCACGCAGTCGGCGAGCGTCGGCTAGCACGCGCCCGGCCTGTCGCAACTGTATTTATGATCTAATTAACATTGCTGAGTTATAATCACATTGTCGAAAGTTCACGTCGAATGTGTGTCAGTTTGCGCCCCTCGTGTTTCTGCGTGATGCTTGTGTTGCGCTTTGTGCTTCAGGTTTTCCCATGGGGCCCGGGGGGCTTCAGTTGGGTCACGCAAGGGGTGTAACTCATGCTCACGTCGCCATTGTTCAAAATGGCGTCTTGCTGGGACGGCGAGCTGGTTCTGAAATTGGCATTGAATAACTTTCTTTGACGTTTTATTCTGCACGGAAATTACTGGCTGAAATGTCAGAACAGTGGAAAGTAACGCGGTTAACTATAGCTGTTCGCTACAAGGCCAAAACGCAAGTCTTTGGGGGGGGGGGGGGAGTTAAAGGCCTATAAGCCCACCACAGGCGTCCTTGAGCCGCATTCTCAGCAGGTTGCCGCATCCTCCTTTCGCCAATATATCGTTACTTTCACTGCAAAATGTCAGCAGCGTTGTACCCGAACCCCGGCGCTCTGGAGGGCTAATGCCTCAGCTTCTACACCCTTTTATCACGGCGGTGTGTGAGGCCACTGCTGCCGGCGTCCTGAGCCCAGTCAAAGGCGAACGCATGGCAATGGTTTCGTTCAGGTGCGTTTGCTGCAGCTGAAAGCTTTTGCAATCGCATTTTTTGCTTCGGTCAAAAATGTTCCTCACTGTTTTCGCGCGGATCCGGCCCCCACATGCGAAATTCCCGAATACTAGCCCACGATATATGCAAGCTGATGATGGCTGATGGGTGGGGGCGGAGTCGCATTTGGTGGCTGTCGCGTTGTATTTTCTGATTTCTTGTTCTGTCCGCTGCTGTAAATGTGTGTTGTATCACATACGGTCCCTGGGGGGGGGGGGGGGGGGGGGGGGGGAGGGGAGGGGCGGAGATCTCGCATTCATGGCCGGGCTCTCAGCGTTCGTGCCGAGGATCCCAGCCGACCCGACGCCCCGCAGACGCGCATGAACAGTGACGGGAAACCCTGCACCCGAGCACTGAGTGCCCACCGCTAACGGACAGGCTTCGCCTGTACCCTAAGCTGAGAAAGAGGTGCGAAGCAATGGAGGGGGGGGGGGCTTTGTTTTAAGGATTTGGGCATAATGTGCAAGCGTACTTAGCGTAACGGCGCGCCATCCGACCCTTCTCCTGTTACGGTTTCCGTGCGAAGACGCTATTAGTGTGCCGGCCCCGCTGCAGCGACCGCGTCCCGTGATTTATCCCACTGCAGTTACGCAAGTCAGGGACGGCTGCTACCACGTGATCGGCAGTGTCAGATGACCAGCATTGCAACGTGACCAGATGTGACTCCGGGAGCGCGTGGGTCGGCGCTCCTCCCCGCGTACATCGATAAGCGTGCTGAGACTCCGGGCTCGTACGACAGATGCGGGACCAGGCAGTGTCGGGCAGGTGTGCCCGGCCATGTAGATGGGGCCTGTCGATGGTGCGCGGACAGGGGCGACGCGGCGACTCGGCGCTCCGGCGCAGTGCTCGGCCACACCGCTCCGCCAGCGGGAGCCGGGTGCTGCAGCGGGAGCCTGTCACTGCGGCGGAAGCAGATCACTACGGCCGGAGCCGCCGCGGACGAGGAAGCCGGCCATGTAGCGTGGGGGCACCGGGGTCACGCCACGCCGGCCAAAGCCAACAGGTCGTAACTCAGCGCGACCGGCTGTCGGAAGCGGCGCGCGGCCGCCGCTCGGGCGGCGGCGGGGTCGGCGGCCCCGGCCGGCCTGCGCGTGACAGCCGGCCGGGCTGACGCGCGCCGCTGGTGCCGCGTCGAGCCGCGGCGGCGGGGTGAGCCGACCGCCCGCGGCGCTGCGTCCGAGCTGCGGCGCGCCCGGCTCGCTGCGTCGCCTCTTCGCCTCCGGGGCTGCGCCTGGCCGACGGGTTTCCGTGCTGTGGCGAGCCGACGGCTCGCTGACGGCGTGCTGTATGCCGTGTTTCGCCGGCGACGCTGCGTCACCGTCGCCGCATCCGTGATGTCACCGGTGACGTGACCGTGGGGCGCGTGGGATCAACGGCTGGCAGTAGCGGCCCGCCGGAACACAGCAGCTGTTTGTTCATTCAGAGCGACAGTGGGCCGGGCGGGCTCCGCGGCTGCGGCCCGGGCTGCCGGCGGCCAGCCGCGGCGCTCCGTGGAGGGGCCGCTTTGAAGCGGTGACCACCGGCTGGTCGGGCCGCGCCCGGGAGGAGGGCTGCGCCAGCACCTCGCTGATCAAAGGAGCCGCGGAGCGGTGTGGAGCTGAGCCTCAGGGCCCAGTGCCTGCCGGCCGGCTAGCAGTGGTAGCGTGACCTGCCGTGTAGTGCGGCCTCGCTTATCCGGTTTTCAGGAAACTGTATGTGTTTTTGCACGAAGAGTTTCCGAACATTTTACAAACTTCCCTGTGTTCCCTGTTGCGATGGAACAGCCTGAAGAGATTGGGTTCAGGAAATGCTTCGTGACATTTTACCGCACACCGAACTTTTCACCTTGTTCGTTTTGTTTACATCACGGGTAACATTGCCTGGGCTTTGATGCTCGCCAGCAGAGGCGCGGCCAAGGGAGAGCCCGGTGAGCCCGGCCCCCTGCTTAGGCCCGGATTTTGCGTTTTTCTCCATAAATGGCTGCCGACAGAGAGTAAGAAAAAGACGTAGTACGTACTTACCTAGCTCTGACCCATTTTCATATGGAAATTATGGTTGTGCCCCCGCTGTCCATGCTGTCCAGGGTATTTAGACCGCTACGCGTTCCCGGCGAAGACCACCTCGTGGTTCCCGTCAGCGTTGACAGATGGCAGCACCGTCGTCCCTCTCGTCGACCGCGCCTTTGTGTTTGCCGACGGCGGGGTTTTTGTGCCGGCGGCCGACTTGTGTCGTCATTAGCTCGACACGGAGCCGGCTTAGGCGAGCAAGCGCCGTCCGATTACCGCAGGGGCGGCGTCCGAGCAGAGGGGCGCCGCCGCGGGGCCGCCTGCCGCGAGCCGTGGAAGGCTGCTGGCTCGGCTACCGCGGCCGCCAGCGCTGACGGCCGAGCGCCGGCAGCCCTGCTGTGGAGGGGGTGGCCGCCGAATACGGCGGTGAATCAGAGCGGGCAGGGCTGGCGGTGACAGCGCCGCCCGGTCGCGCGGCGCCGCTCACGGCGTTTGTGTGGGGTGGAGGAGGGGGAGGGGGCGTCTCGGACTGCGCCCTGTTCTGATGTGCTGCTGGCCTGGCCAGGGGTTTCCGAGTGTGCTTAGCCTGGCTGTGCTAAGGCCGCATTGCCACGGTGCTGCCTGCGGTGCTGGTGCAGGTGCCGCGCCGTGAACTGCGAACGGTGGCGTTAACATCTCGAGATAGTTGTTGGGGAGGTAGCTGGAAGCAAAACCCACTTCAATGTGTAACTGTCACTGCAAAATTTGGCACGGAGACGTAGACTTTGATGCGTTAGTGTAATGTGTGTGTACACACTGACAGTGGAACGGTTGGTTACGTACTTATTTCACTCCTTTTGTAGCTATAGCCTGATGTCCAGTCGTTTCTTGGAAAAAAGTTACTCGCTTCATGGCTATCATGCTCTCCGTTGTCGTGCGGCCCACGTATTGGTCGCCTGTCTGCAGACTCCTCAAGAAACATCTTTGTTTTCTCTCCACCGTTGTCAGTTCCCGGAAACACAAGCCCCTCGCAGACCCCATTTTCAGTTCCCGGTATCAGGTCGCCCGCCTCTGCTGGGCCGGCCGCCGATTCCCGGTATTCCGGCACCCCAGTGCCGGCCTCGCTCCGTGGCCCGCCGTCTCGACACCCCAGTGCCGGCCTCGCTCCGCGGCTGGCCGTCTCGACACCCCAGTGCCGGCCTCGCTCCGCGGCCGGCCGTCTCGACACCCCAGTGCCGGCCTCACTCCCCGGCCGGCCGTCTCGACACCCCAGTGCCGGCCTCGCTCCGTCTCGACACCCCAGTGCCGGCCTCACTCCCCGGCCGGCCGTCTCGACACCCCAGTGCCGGCCTCACTCCCCGGCCGGCCGTCTCGACACCCCAGTGCCGGCCTCGCTCCGCGGCCGGCCGTCTCGACACCCCAGTGCCGGCCTCGCACCGCGGCTGGCCGTCTCGACACCCCAGTGCCCTCCTCGCTCCCCGGCCGGCCGTCTCGACACCCCAGTGCCGGCCTCGCTCCCCGGCCGGCCGTCTCGACACCTCAGTGCCGGCCTCGCTCCCCGGCCGGCCGTCCCAACACCCCAGTGCTGGCCTCGCTCCCCGGCCGGCCGTCTCGACACCCCAGTGCCGGCCTCGCTCCCGGGCCGGCCGTCTCGACACCTCAGCCCCGGCCCGGGCCGGCCGTCTCGACACCTCAGCCCCGGCCCGGGCCGCCGTCTCGCGGCTCATCGGACACGGAAGCGGCCGAGAATAGCGCCGCCCCCGGCCCGGACGTGCCCGACAGAGCGCGTCGGTCACGTGCGCAAACAGCACGCCCGGCGCGGCGGCGCAACACGGGCCGAGGCGCCGCCACCGCGCCGCGGACGGCAGCGCCGGCTGGCGTCGGGTCAGGCTAGGTCAGTCGGCTCCGTTAGTCGGTCAGTCGGCGGCGGCTCCGTCGACGTCGTCTACGGCTGTGGTTCGCCTGTTCGGAGATCGCGCACCGTGCTCACGATAGCGACTCTGGCTTCTCTTGCAAGAAGTGATTGATTAACGGTAAGCTTGACGGTGCCTTGTACCGATTTGTGTGCACAAGATGAGAGGGTACATGCTTGTACCTGGTGAGGCAATTAGTTTGTTATTCCACCCCGTCCGCTGCGTTCCTGCCGAGCCGTGCGCATCGTTTGACAGTTGGACGTGGCGCGGAACAGCTCGCCAGCGTCGGTAACCACTGAGGGCACAGTGTCCAAACATGTGGCTGCGGCACTCGATCGAGGCCGGCGCTGACACATGAACCCCAGCCAGCCAACCGGCTGCCTGGCTGCCACGCTCAGATGCGCATCAGCGGTCCGGGCGATGCCGGCTGTCCACGGAGGGATGTATCTGAGGCTGTATCTAAGACGGTAATGTCATATCGGTAGATCGATGCTCAGCGGCGAGTTGTAGGATGGAGTGGAATGTGTTTTTGAGTGCTGCCTTTGAAATGTGATTATTCGGTCCATCGGCCTTTCGCCGGCGCCCATTTCACGCAACAACCAGCATCTGACTAGAGCGGCGATGAAAAGTGGCGCGAGCAAGTCCGATACTGCAATGATGGCAGCACAATTATAATTCCCAGCGCTGTTCATTCAGGCATGCAAACACTTACCAGGCAGCTGTTTCTTGGGCGGTGTTCTAGTTATAGTCTTTGCGTCACTTAAAGCCGAGCTTTCTGTGCCCAGATTTAGACAATGAAACCATCCGAAGTTTAGCCTGTGGCTGTTCTGCTGATTGTTTTCACTTATCCTCGGCAGTAGCTTAACATAATGGGAGCATTGAATAAGATCCAGAAAAATACACGTGCACCCTGCTTCCACCCAGGGGCACAAAATGCAAACCTTCAACGTAATTAAGTACCCAATTGAATCGAGATTTATGTATGGCAGTTATCATTTAATGACGCTTGTAAATAACTTTGGCGTCTGGTGATTATTCTGATGCAAATGATTGACGAAACTGACATCAGCGGCGGACATTCTTCAGTAATATTGGGGTGTTCAAGGCCTGCAACCGCCATTTTTGCAAGCGAACTTCGAAGCGGCTGGCGAAGGTTGTACGAGGTGTGAGCGACTTTGTGTTGTTGGATAAGACACCTGACTGGACCCCACCAAGTGCTTTTGGCCGGCTTGCAGGTTTGAGACAGGTAAACATAGGGTAGGAGTGGTGTTTTGATTACATGGCCTCACCTGTTAAACCCTATGTTGTAGCAGCTACGTCGCCTCATCTCAAATGATGACGCACGCGAACATTTGCCGCGGTTCATTCACATCAACAAAAAAGTATCCATACATTGCATGACTCAAGTCACCCGCACACGCTGCCAATCACGATCGGCTGTTTAGTTTAGCTGCTTCTTAGAGATGAGGATGAGCGCGGCACGCCGTGGCGCCATGGCTATTTAGTCCCGAGTTTCTCTTGCGCGCTGTAGCCGTGACCGCCTGCATCCAGTCACGATTCACGTGTGATACTTAGATCCTGGAGCGATGCCATTTGATAGGCGCTAGGCTATGCAAAGGAGCGTAACGGTACGCAGGCGGTATTTTCTAGCCGCGCTCGTCTTTTGCGCTCGCCGCTCAGCCGCCGGACGTGTTTTGATATTGGAGTGGTTTCCCAGCCGAACAGGATTACTCGCAATCTCGCGCAAACAGAGGCGGCCTCTGAGTTCGAGAGCTCGCCTCCGCGGCGCGTCGGTGCCGGCGAGCCGACCGCTGCCGGTCGAGCTGCCCCGCCCCACCGCACCACGAGGGCCCAGCGTCCTGGCGGTGAGTGGCTGACGGGTCGCCGCAGCCGCGCCTAACGCGTCCCTCGAAATTGAAAGCGCGCCATCCGATTTGCATAGGCCATTACGCGGGCGACTTGATTGGGCGCGCCCACTTACGGTGAGTGGGTTTATCTCTTATGGATGGCGCTGCGGGGGTGAGACGCCGCCGCGGCCCTGGGGAGGCGGCTAATACCGCCGCGAGCCAGACCCCGGCCGTAATGGCCGCGGGCGCGCCCGGTCGGCGCCGGATTAGCGGCCGCGCCGCCCCGTAATGCCCGCCGGCAACCGCGGCTCTGGGCGGCCCCTGGACGGGACGCCAGCCAGAGCCGCGGCCGGCCCCCACCGAGCGGCGCGTGGCGATCGCGTGGGCGTGGGCGAGCGCGGGGAAGGGTGCATCCATGGCCGAAAGGGACATCCACTAGCTCTGCTGTAATCGGTCCCAGCACGTGAAGTCACAGCCGACGACGACGCGGTCGTTCTTGGTTTGCAGCCGCGCCAAAGCGCCGGGCGCACCTGAGCCCTGGTGAGGCTGCGGCGCTCGTTCGGTAGCCCGTCCCATCAGCGTATCCCGGTGCGCCGAACGCCCCGTGTCCTCGAGACCATGCGGCGATTCCCACACCAGGTGGTGATCTTGATCAGAGTGGTTCGGTGGGGTCGTCACGGCGACCGGCGTCGCCCGCCGAAAGTGCCGTGCTTGTGAGTCCTCAGCGCCTCGTCTCCGGACCGTTTACCACCGGCTATGCACTTGGCGAGCCGGACAGCACTCGCCAACCCTCATCGTCAAACCGTGCATCCCCAGAGTTGTCCAAGGTCCGCCGCCTCTGTCGTCGCAGCGTGCTCGACCCGTCTCCGCCGCGGCCGTCCGCGCCGTGTTTGTCGCGCGGCGTCGGCTCGTTTTTACTGTCGGCCGTCGGCGCGGCCAGCGTGCCCGCCGCCCACCGCTCCGCCGCCGCCTCCCATTTGCCGAGCTGTCCCGGCGGTGAAATAAGAGCGGCTACAAAGTGGCGGCACGATATGGGGCGCCGCTTTTCGGCGGCTAATACGCGCGGCCCGTGCCGCCGCTGCCGACGGGGCTCGGCGGCGAGCAGGCACGACAGCCCGTCCGTCGGGCGGCCGGCGGCGTGTTGTCAGCCCCACCGAGCAGCCGAGCGGCGCCCGGCCGGCCGGACACGACGGCGCTCGGCGCCAGGCTGTTTTCGACCAATCAGCCGGACGCTGGAGAGAGCATGGGCGCACGGCGCTTGCGTGGCTCAGCGCTTGTCGCCGCTGATTGGTCACTGGCAGCATGCGTAAACAGCCGGAACGGGTTCGATCAGGGAGGGCTCTTTGAGACAGCGAGTGGCCGTTGATGACTTGGTCGCTCCCAGGCACAGGCGGTTGGGCGCTAATATTGATCAGAGTCGTGAAAGGTCATGGTCCGGTGTCTCCCGGGCGCTCGCTGAGTGCCCAACTCGTCTTCGTCACTAAAATGAACGCCGCCACGGATATATCGCGACCGCCAGCCATCGTCTCTCGTTTCAAGGAACATAAATCGAGAGGAGGGCCGCGATATTCATCTCTGCGGTCTTTGGCGGCAGTTTTCCCTGCATCAAGACGTGAGTCGGGCATGGAGCGCGCCCTGCCGCCCGAATGGGTCGTCCGGGCGGCACCGACGCGCCAGCTGATGTGTTCATCCCGCTCCTCCATCGGTCTTCTGAGCGCAATCTGGACTAAGTTGCGTAATTAACTCAAATAAACGGGCCCGTAATTTTCTCCGCGACGCCCTAAATTGGCGGGTTTTCTGAATTAAAAAGATTTCTGGGCGTCGCTTCGGCGCCCTGCGGGCCAAACGCGGAAGGCGTCGGCGCCGGAGCGGCGGTGGCGGGCTCGCCGACAGTGCTGAGGTCGCGCCGTCCGTCTGCGGGCACCGGGCGGGCGCGCTCGGCCTTGTTTGGCCTGCGGTCGGCGCGCGGGATGACTGCGAGCTGGCGGTGCTCGGAGGCGCGTCCGCCGCACGTTCGCGCACCCAATTCGTCAGCGTCGGCCCTGCGCGCACAAGGGCTAGATTGGCGTGTGATGAATTGTCCGATTTCCGTTTTCAATTCGTCTGCGCCGCTGGACCGTTTTAACGTGATTATTTGTTGGCTGTCTGGTTCGATGGAAGGCGCTCCCCCCGCGGCGAACAAAGCGATGCAATCATGCCGAGTGTTTGTCCTGGAGATGGGGCGTGGCGCGCGCGGACCGGCTGCTGGCGCGGGGAAGGTGCGGCCGGGGGAGGGCGGGGGGGGGGGGCTGAGGGTGGTGCGGCCTGCCTTGCCCTCGGCTGTCCGCTGCGCTAGGGAGGCCGGTGGATGTCGGTTCAGCGGAGTGCTGGAAAGCTTTATCAATTAGGCGGGTCGTTTCTTCTCTTTTGGGAAACGTCGGACAGCTGTCGTCTTTTATGGCGTATCACTTGTTACGCTTTGGGACGCTAACGTATTATTCTGTGGTCTTGGATCTATGAGACGGCGGACGGTCGGAATCTCGTCATGCAACTTTCACTTAACACATCTCCCCTGAGGCGTCCTGGACATTGAGTCTGAAAAATATGTGCAGCGGACAGCGCTGTCCTGGGTCCTGTCGTTGCTGACGTACCTCCCACGCAGGAGATGCCTTTTAGTCAATTGCTGCTGTGTTCAGCCAACGTCCGTGTGTCGAACTCGGCTGCTTGTGTCAAAATATGCCCGCAATCACCAGGCGGTTGCCATCGGTTCTTGTCTGGTCTGACAAACACTGGATGTAGGTCAGTCACTTCGGGTGCTGGGGCGAGGGCAAGCCTAGCCGCACCCCGCCTCCCCCAGCACCCAGCACCCAGTCCCGCTCGAGGGGAGAGCAGCTCCTCCCGTCGCCCGCCGGCGGAGCTGCCGGCGGGAAGGGCACGCTCCGAGTACAAACCGGCCGCACAATGGCGAGCGGGTCGTGTCGGCCGGCCGAAGACCGGCATTGGCCGCCGTGCGCTCGCACCGCAGACGGCGCCGGCGCGGCAGACCTGTGTGGTCCGACGGTGGACGTCGCTGGCGTCAAACAGGCCCGCTCATCGCCGTGGCTGGCAGAGGATCTGTCTGCAGCGCCTCGTAAATATTTATATGGCCGGGTGCGCCGGCAGGAAGTATTTGTTTTGACCGTGTAGAGGAAGATCGGCACGTAGTAGCGATACGTTACGAAAACGTTGCTTGTCATGTTGGTCGTGGCGACCGGTGGGAGTGATATGTTTAGATGTGTTGATTTTTCGCCGTGGATTTATCGGAGCATTATCTGCGGAGCGGGAGACATCGCTGGAGTGAAGCGACCTGACGTACGTCATCCGAGCTGTGTTTACGCCTTCACTAATCTTATTACGGGCCGGTGGCAGCC
Organism: Pollicipes pollicipes; assembly: GCF_011947565.3. Taxonomy (NCBI): domain Eukaryota; kingdom Metazoa; phylum Arthropoda; class Thecostraca; order Pollicipedomorpha; family Pollicipedidae; genus Pollicipes; species Pollicipes pollicipes. The sequence continues at coordinate 41,170,261 of NW_023596420.1, read as the reverse complement.
AGCAGCTGCTCAGTATCACGCCATCTGCTGGCGCGTAGTAGGCCGGTGAGTAAGCCCCAGTGTCAACAGCACCACCAGCTCTGAGTCACGCTTTAGCGGGTGTCGACCCGAAGCCGTGTGCAGCCCATCTATGCCAGCACTCTGCGACAGCTGACGCGGTCGGAGCCGCTGTTTTGACTGCCAGTGTGGGCGCGGCTCGTCCGGCCGATGTGGCCGGGCTGGCTCGCGAGCCGCGCCGGCCTGGCGCTGTCCCGATGTGGCCGGGCTGGCTCGTCCGGCCGATGTGGCCGGCCGGCTCGTGAGCCGCGCCGGCCTGGCGCTGTCCCGATGTGGCCGGGCTGGCTCGCCCGGCCGATGTGGCCGGGCTGGCTCGTGAGCCGCGCCGGCCTGGCGCTGTCCCGATGTGGCCGGGCTGGCTCGTCCGGCCGATGTGGCCCGCTGGCTCGCGGGTCGCGCCGGCCTGGTGTTGTCCCGATGTGGCCGGCTGGCTCGCGAGCCGCGCCGGCCTGGTGTTGTCCCGATGTGGCCGGCTGGCTCGCGAGCCGCGCCGGCCTGGCGCTGTCCCGATGTGGCCGGGCTGGCTCGCGAGCCGCGCCGGCCTGGCGCTGTCCCGATGTGGCCGGGCTGGCTCGTCCGGCCGATGTGGCCGGGCTGGCTCGCGAGCCGCGCCGGCCTGGTGTTGTTCCGATGTGGCCGGGCTGGCTCGCGAGCCGCGCCGGCCTGGTGCTGTTCCGATTGTTGTGGCCACCGACTGGCAACGAGGGCGGCGGCGGTGGCGGCGGTAGGCTGTCGGGCCGGGCGGGCGCTGCTCCCCTCCGTTTTGGGCACGGGCCTGGTCTCCGCCATCGGGACGGTGGGCGGACCTCAGCGGGTCCTCTGTTCGAGAGATGCCGCGGTCCGTCGCCTGCTCCCTGCTGCCGCTCTCTGCTGTCCTCGTTTTATTCTTGGTCTTCACTCCCTGCCGTCTGCTCGTGGCTCCCGCGTCAAGCTCGCGACTTTCGCGACCATTCATTCCTCCGCTCTTAACTCTCTGCCCTCTGTCTCGTGCCTCCTACCCGCTGCCCTCTGCCCCCTGTTCCTTGCCCCCTGCCCGCTGCCCCTGCCCGCTGCCTGCTGCCCCTGTCCGCTGCCTACTGCCCCTGCCCGCTGCCCCCTGCCCTGTGCCTCTGCCTTCTTCCCTGTGCCCCTGCCCGCTGCCCTCTTTCCCCCCGCTCTCTGTTCTCCGCCCCGTGCTCTTTGACGTTCCTCCGGTATAAACATGATGTGCAGATGTCGCTCCGGTCCTTGCAGCCGTAGTCTGATGGGTGCATCCCCGACCCTGGATCCTTTGGCCCGCTGCCCGTGTTCTGTCTCCCACCCCGCTTCCATGCCAGCTCCTAGGCGCCCCCAGTGAACCTCCGCCGCTGCCTGTACCTCGCCGCTCCTTGTCCCACCAGCTCAAGCGCGGCCTCAGTGTCCCTCCGCCGCAGCCTGTGCCCTGCCGCTGCCTGTCCCACCAGCTCAAGCGCGGCCTCAGTGTCCCTCCGCCGCAGCCTGTGCCCTGCCGCTGCCTGTCCCACCAGCTCAAGCGCGGCCTCAGTGTCCCTTCCTCCGCAGCCTGTGCCCTGCCGCTCCTTGTCCCACCAGCTCAAGCGCGGCCTCAGTGTCCCTCCGCCGCAGCCTGTGCCCTGCCGCTGCCTGTCCCACCAGCTCAAGCGCGGCCTCAGTGTCCCTCCGCCGCAGCCTGTGCCCTGCCGCTGCCTGTCCCACCAGCTCAAGCGCGGCCTCAGTGTCCCTCCGCCGCAGCCTGTGCCCTGCCGCTGCCTGTCCCACCAGCTCAAGCGCGGCCTCAGTGTCCCTCCGCCGCAGCCTGTGCCCTGCCGCTCCCTGCCCCAGCAGCTCTAGCGCGGCCCCAGTGCACCTCCGCCGCAGCCTGTGCCCTGCCGCTCCCTGCCCCAGCAGCTCTAGCGCGGCCCCAGTGCACCTCCGCCGCAGCCTGTGCCCTGCCGCTGGCCGGTGGCCGGGCCCAGGTGTGCGGCCGGTCGGACTCCGCCGCTGCGGTCCGGTCCGCCCCAGGCCGGGATCAGGTGGTCGGCCGAGGACGCTGCGGTCTGGGATCATCGATTCAACGGCGCCCGTCGCCGCCGACGCCTGAGACACTGTCAGTCGTCGGCGAGCAGCGCTGCCGGTGCCGGCGGCGAGCGGTGGTGGTGGTGCGGAGACGCGGCGGGCGACGCGGACGGTGGCGGCGCGCCGTCGCGAGGGGTCGCTGCCGTCGGGGGCCACCGTTGCGGAGAGAGGCGGCCGGTCAGCGGGCGCCCGACCGGGCTCATTTGATTCCGGTGCGCCGGACAGGGAGAGGATCCTGTGTTTCCCTCGAATGTCCTCTAAGATACCCGGCGAGACCTTGTGGTAAACCTGTGTTTAAAAGGAGATCGAGCTATCTATGATGTGGTAGAGCAACGTTGTGTGATATTACACACTCATCCAGAGAGTTCGTCCGGACCTTGCTGAGAGTTTGGGCATGGATGCCTGTCTTTGGATAGGACAGATAGGTTGTGAGGGCTACCTACGTCAAAGCGGGGTCTCTGTTTAGGCTTCTATTGAGCATATGTCGGTGGGCGGTTACTTGATGCATACTGTAAGGCAAGCCGGCCATAAATTTCATGACGGCTCTGATATGTCGCACAATGTGGGCTTTGCATAAGGAAGCCGAGCTAATTGCCGCTATTTTGGTCCTGTGCCAAGTACTGCGGAAAATTACTGGCTTGCACTTTTAAAACAAGGTAGTGTAATGATCATTGTGTTGGATAACTTTTGATAACCCTTCAATATCTGCGCGGTGAACTATATATATATAACAATACGCAATCGCCATATATGCTCACCAGGGGAGCGGGGGACAGAAAGCTGGAGTGGGGCAGATTTCTGGCTTGCCCAACCTATCATTATAGTCTGGGTTGGGTTTCCTGATGCTTCGCTCTGTTTTTTTTTTCTGAATTCGAGAAGCTCTGTATGATCAAGCACGTAGGAAGCTGAAATCCGAGACCTTTAATGCGCATACTTTTACATCGGGTAGCTCGTTCACTGGATGTCATTTCACGTGCGCTGAAAGTATTTTCAAAGACAAACTCATCCACATTTTCTCCCTTGTGCGGAGGTGTTTCGGGGACGCCGACTCTATGGCTGTAGCTGGGGCCTACGCCCACCAAGCGTCGCCCGCTACGCCACAGCGACTCGCGGTTAGCGCTTGGAGCGGGCGTCTCGTCGCCGTTCCCCGGGGACTTGGGGGTCTGTGCCGGGCCGATCACCCCTCTCCGCGGCGGCGTCCGTTTCGTCGCGATAACGCCGGCAAGCGGGGCTGTTTATTTCGCCGGCGCCCTGCGATTTCATCTGGGCAAATGTGCCGGGGGCCGATAAATGTTCCGGCAGTTGGCACGCCTGGCAGTGGCAGGCCGGCAAGCGGACGGCCCGGAGGCGCGGCAGAGCGAGCGGGGGCCCAGCGGCGGCGCTGAGGGTGGGCTCTCACACAGCGAGACAACGGGGGACGATGGTGGTGGGCGCCGGACGGGCGGTGCCGGGGTTGGGGTGGGTCCTGCAAGACGTTTGCGGGAGGGTGAACCCTCGAGGCGCTGTAGGCGAAGGTGAGCCCTTCAACAGCGAGACCCCGTCCCCCGTCGGCGAGGCACCAGTAGTAGCGAGGACGGCCCCCGGCCGGTGGAGTGGCGGCCCCCGGTCGGTGCAGTGGCGGCGTTCGTGCCGGCACGACCCCGGACGCAGCGTCTGACCCGCGGATTGGCTCGCCGCCACCGTCAATGGGTGCTGTTACCGGCTGCCTCTGGTACGATGAGGGCTACCGCTGGGTGGGAGCGCCTTATTGGCGACCGCGACCCACAGGGTGAGGCCAGGTGGTGTGGTATTAGCGGTCTCTGCCGAGCCTGCTGGGCGGCCAGAGCTGACCCGGTGCCGACTGTCCGGATCGAACCGGCAGCCACCCCGAGCCGTCAGCCGATCGGGTAGGGGGGGGGGGGGGGCTGGAAACTTCTCAAAAGGACCTGGATAAGATGTCTGGCCTAGCTGCTCTAAGCAGCTTGCCGCGTATAGCAATCCGCAGGGGATTCTGACTGATTTATGCGTTTCATGCTGAACGTGAGATGCATACCAAGTGACCCTCCGTGTTGGCAGAGTGCCGCCAAGTCTTTCGCGTATTTTATTGGACCCTGACCGCCATTGTCCTCTGAGAACGGCCGACGGACATCCGGCGCGGAATTCTCGGTCGGGCGGCCGCCTCTCGAGCCGCCCATAAAAGGTACCCACTTATCATGAGTGGGGGCCGTCGCTCAGGCCCGGCTATCTCCGTGCGTGCTCAGAAAACGGGCCCAGCACTCACGTCCGCTCCGCGGACCGCTCGCTCACCGCTGCCGCCGCCGCCGCCGCCGCATCGCGTCCGCGGCGCGCTCCGCCCGTGACCGACATGAAGCGCCGCCTGAGCTACAGTCGCTGGCTGCCGCGGCCGCGTCCCGCTGCGCCCGGCCTCCGGCGTCGACGACAACATGAACCGGCAGGCGTCGCCGTCCGCCGCGCCGCCGTGCTCGCTCTGCCGGAGAGTAAGTGGCGTCCGCCTCCGGCGCGGTGTGAGACACGACTGCGGGGGTGGCGGTGGGGGTGGGGGTGAGGTGTTACCCCGCTCCCCCCCCCCCCTGACAAGTGGTGCCAGAACTTCTGAGGAGCTATGAGTGTAGGGGGACGAGAAGGACTGTGGTCGAATTCCCGGGTATGCGAAGTTACGAGGTTGATACTTAGTTTGTCCCAAGCCGTGTGGCAGCTTCTCCTCCGTCACCCGCCTCCCCCCGTATCTGCCTGAGCTGCCGGTGCTTGTGTGTGTGTAGCCGACGAACATTGTGGCTGCACGGGGGCCAGCGCGAGGAATCCACGCGTGTTGGCGCGACGGGCGGCGTGTCGCGGGGCGCGATCGAGCCACTGTACCGGGGCCGTCCTCTGTCGCACATTCCTCCCGCGGTGGGGCTGGACCCGGTCACCGCCACCGCCGCTGCCGCCGCGGGCAGCTCGTGTCCGACCGGGACAGCAGCCGGCAGCGGCCCCGCTCACCCGCCGCCGCCGCCGCCGCCGCCGGTCGGTCCCGGCGGGGCGCCGGTGCGCTCCTCGAGCTGTGGTTTCTGTGCAGCGCCCGGCGGCGAGTGGCGCGCCGCCCATTGTCCCATGGGCTTCAACAAATGCGAATGTCGTGTTGGCTCGGCGCTGTTGCAGGGCAGATGAAAGCGCTGCTGAGTGATGGACACGGCTCTGGAGGGAAACAGAGAAGGGCTCCGATGGAGTGTTGCCTAGTGTTTGGAAATGGCCATTAAGGGAATCAACCAGTCGCACGCCGATGATGCAAATGCATCGGATCCAGATGGATGCCGAAATGGCCTTCATATTTTGTCTGGGCGCACTCTAAGCGAAAATGTGTGCGGCGTAGAGAAACCAGACTCCTGGCGAACCTGCCGTCGCTATCAGGCAGCTGCCGGCCTGCGATCAGCCCTATGCCTTTCTTTGAGTTTGTTCATTTAAACATCGTAGTGACGGCTGCGTGGTACGCTTTTGTTCACGCTGGACGGACTGGATGATTGCACAATTCATGCTGGCTTTCGGACATACGGTGACGTTTTCCTTTATGTGCCTGTGAGAATGAGACAGGTGATCATAAATATTTGACGCCATCTGTCCTGTGGATTCCCAACTCTGGTATGCGCATTGCGCTGTTGGGCGCTGTTCGTCGGCGCTGTTCGTGCCTGTGCTTGGAAATGTTCGGCTTGAAAGGTCATTAGGATTATTGTCTTATTATGGGTGCACTCCATGGGTTAGGCGAATTCAAAGCAGCAGCTTTAATAACCTGGTAAGCTTCCCGTTTGGTATTCGTTTGGAGGTTCACGTATGGCCCCAGGAACACGCGCCCCTATCAAACGTATTACATACATGGATGTGTGTGCGAAGAGTGCTGGGAGTCAAAAATGCGAAGTAGACAAGTCGAACTAAATAGATCGAGGTCGCGCCACGTCATTTGACGCCATGCAATAAATTGTGCACCCGTGCAGCGCGCTAAACCGATTCTTTGGGAAATGCTTTAAAGCATCGTTCATTGTGAAATTCGAAATGCGTCCCTTTTCGTGTTGCAAGCTGGTATTGTCTGCGATAGGATTCTGGGTGTTTCACTCATGGTCAGTTGGAAGGACAATAATCACTTGTCAAACACAAGCTATGTTCGCATGCGGGCAGCGCTGTCGTAGCTCTCATCGACGAGTGTATAGGTGGCGTTAGCGTGCGGGACGGGATTTAGGCCAGTATGTACCCGCTAGGTGGCCGTTTCGGCTTTGCTTGCCGGCATGGTAGGTGTCGCCACTGTGCTGAACCCCGTCTGGTTTGAAAGACCAGCTTCGGAAGCTGTCGCTAGATGGCACAGGATGTCTGTGGGCTGTGAAAGAATGCCGATGCCTGCACTTTTGCCAACTCCGAGATAGATCAAAGCTGTGTATGCGATGAGTTCGAATGATTAAGAAGGTTTATTCAGACCTATTTTACTGTTTATAAATGAAACCATACCATTGCTTTAATGAATTACCCACAGTAGAGCGCCCCCCAGTTTTTTTGAAAACATTTCGATCAAAACCAAAAAGAAAGCAAGGATTCTCGCCAAATACCGCTATGCGATCTTCTGCCCTGGCATGGATAGAGTCTAGTTGCTGAGTGGGACCTAAGCTGCGCCCACTGCCGGGACTGGTGCGGCCTCGGGCCATGTCAGCCAGCTCCCCAGGCGTGCGGCCGATGGGCGGGGAGCCTTGCTGTGACGTCAGACCATGCTCTAGCGTATCCTCTGCCCGGGGCTAAATCGAAATCAGCGTTCCTTTCCTTATTTTCGCGTTATCCTGCATTCTCGCGACGCCCCGTTTGTGCGGCACAAGCTGTACTGCACCAGCCGTGAGTGGGCGTAAGTGCCCCCGGGTGAAGCCCCGTCCGAGCTCCGAGTACGTTCTCCGTATAAGTATCCCTGTGCGGGTGAAGTCTCGGCAGATAGACCCCCAGGTGCTTGTAGTTATGCCCTACAATTATCCATCCCCTTCATTCCACAGCCCTGAAATGGAAGGTATCGGCTCAGAGAGTGCTAATTCTGACCAAACAAAATTCGAAATGCGACATTGCAGTTTGAAGATGAAATATTTATTTTCCGTCCATTTTTGACGAGGCCTTTTCAGAAATTGGAATGAGCTCTGTCGTGAACAGCCTTTTAATCAAATGCGATTGGTCCAAACCTTCTGCAGTCATGACGACAGGGCAAGGGCTTTGAGGCCCACAGCCAGGGGCGGTTCGGTCGTTGGGAGGAGTCAGAGCCTGTTTGGACCGCCAAGCTCAAACTTTGGGTCTGATTTTGTGTTGCGTAAGCAGGATGAATGCGAATTTAGGTGTTTCCGTTCTGGGAGGAGCCATGGTTCTGTTGCACCCCCTCCCTCTCCATCCATTGGATCCACCCCGGCTATCACTGGAGGCCTTTTAGTGGTATTCGTATTACACCTCTGCTTAAGCATAAGAACTTTTTGTTTCGTGTGTCCACTCGATATGTGTCAAGTGACGCATTGAAAAATTGCCGGGTGGGGCGCAAGGTGACATTCCCGCCTGATCTCCCCTGTGGCCTATGCAACATCTTGCCAGCCGTGGAACGTGCCGACGGTCGCCCTCACCCTAGGTTGAGTCCGTTATGTGCGCCGCTGATTGCGAGGTACTATTCTTACAGCAATGCCAGTTGCAGTAGTATTGTTTACGCCCATGTCACATGGTGGATTAATGCTGATGTATTTTGGGATGTTGTTGATGTATGCTTGTTGTTTTTGTTGCTGCCTTGTACAGGTGCACGGCGATCGAATTATTTGCGCGGAAAATTGCGATGTTTTTTCCTCTTTCAAATGATTTTAGGTGGCTGGTCACGTGCTCTTTGCGTTGCAATAATTTTTTCAGCATTGTCACTTGAACGGGGCTCTGTGAGAAACCAGGGTCTGGTAGCGCAACAGGTAGTATCTACACACTACATTAGGCTTTACTTGGTCGGCTCATGGCTTTGCATCGTTGTGAGCAAGTGGGAAAGGTGCTGGGCAACATTGCCGTCATGCATTTCTCGAAATGAAAATGCCGTCCTTTCAATTGAAGTCAGGGCACAGGGTGCATGGAGGGTTGTCTAAAACGCTCCTGAAACAAGTGCGATACCGCGCAACGCCATATAGACCTAGTACCCAATTTGTGTTTGCAGTTCGAAGTACAAATGCTAGCTTCTACCCAAAATTGAAGTGGCCACTGGCCCTCCGTGTCCCTCCCGGTGCCCTAGCCTGGCATAATGTCCCCTTCAATCGAGGAACAAAGCTGGAAACGTTTGTGTTGGGTCCAGCCCCATCGCTTCAGTCGCTCCAACTGGGCTCGTGCTTACGAGATCCCAGCACGTCTTTATGGATTGGGCTGCGCGAGGTTCTTGTCGCATTATTTTTATCAAGGTGGCCTTATCCTCCACTTCCCCTGCTTGCAACGAAACCGCCGTAACCGACTCGTCCACTTCGGGGTGACATTCTGAAGTTTGACCGCTGCCGTTGGAAACTCTGGCGTATGCGGATACGTGCAATGCCAATAGCCTGGAGAGCGTTTCTCCCGTGTCGTGTCCCGCGGGGTTGTCTGGGCTGTCCCCGACGGCCGCGTCCATCTCCAGCCTGCGGTCACCACCGTGACGGCCCCGGCTGGGCTGCGGCGGCCGGGACTGGTCACCAGACCGGCGGGGCCTGACCGTGACCAAGCGGCGCGCCCCGGGCCGTGTACCGGCTGGGCCGCGGCGCCGTCTCTGTCTGACGTGGCGGGCGCCGGGCCGCGGCGGCCGCCCGGCCGGCGCCGTCTGACCGGCTGGCTGACTCAGCCGGCGGGGCCCTATCCGGCCGGCCGGCCGTCGGCCGTCGGCGACCGCTGGCTGGTCACGCCCGTTGTCCGACGTCACACCCGCTGTCCGGGGTCACACCCGCTGTCCGGTGTCAGCCCGCTGTCCGGTGTCACAGCCCGCTGTCCGGGGTCACACCCGCTGTCCGGTGTCAGCCTGCTGTCCAAGGTCACGCCCGCTGTCCGGTGTCACGCCCGCCGCCCGCCGCCTGGTGTCCCCCGCCGTCCGGTCGCACCCGCTGCCAGCCACCTTGCGCTGTTCACTGACGGCGCCACGGACGATGGGAACCCCGATGTGCAGCTGCTGGTCTTTGTCCAATTAGTCGACGTTTAAGGTGCGCGAGCTTTTTCACCCGATACCTGCCGACTGACGCTGATCCGTCGTTCCCCGTTGTTTGCCCGTTAAGCATGTTGACCCGCCTGGTATTTTTTTCATATGGTTTATCTCTTATGGCTGTTCGAATGGGGATTTGCCCGTAAATGTTAGTGGTACCATTTCTTCGTCGTGTTTTCCCTGGGATTATTTCCTTTCCCGTTATCAGTTTCATTTTCTCCGACATTTCTTTTTGTGATCTTGTCGGAGCTGCTTTGATGTTGGTTGTCCGGTTAGTGGCGGCTTAATCTGGTTTGCGCTCAGTGGCCTCATTCCGGGCTGGGCCGATGCTTTTTCGCCAAAGCGGGACAAAAGCGGGAACGGGCGCCTCAGCGTTCGCTGGGTCCGCACATTGATTTCCGTCGGCCGCAATAGAAGCCTGCAACGCAACCGAGGCGCAGGCCATCCTAGGTCTGAGGCGCCGTTGGCGACAAACACAAAACAGGCCGTGTGACAAAATCCTCTGGAATGGTGGTGGCGTTATGGTCGCGCACAGACAGCTTGCACGGCATTGCTCAGGAACACAAACTCCAAATGTGTGCAATGATGATAATCGTGATAGGCTGCCTTGAAATCGGAGTTTGAAAGAAGAGTCTTCCGTGTGCCGTTTGGAGATGTTTTAATGACCGGTGAGGTATTGATAACAACTGGATAATGGTTATCTATATTTCAGATGCATATCATCTGGCTACCCATTGGCAGGTGATTTGCATCGCATTGTATGCGTCCATTCTATTCTGTAATTTAACGTCTAGATGAAATCGAACGAAATAGTCCCAAAGACTGAGTCACACGAACAAGCTTTCTTAATATTTGATAACTCCAAGGTCGATGTATAAAGGCTTTCAGTCATGGCGTAGCGCAAGTTATTATAGTTTTTGAGTGATGTGTTGTCTGTGTGTGATTGGTTTCCAACCAAACGGCTGATCTGTAATGTAATCACTACACTGAACTGATGAAAAAGACAAGGCAATTCCCTCCGTGCGAATAGCGGGCGAGCCATGTTATTAAAAATACCGCGTTTGTAATTAAATATTGACGATATATAGTGGTGTCATTGTGCGTGCGTGCGTGCGTGCGTGCGTGTGTGTGTGTGTGCAGCATCTGCTCTGAGTCTTCTGTCTATCTTGCAAACTGCATCGGTGCCGCTTTCTGTATCGGGTCTCGTAAAAGCTATGATCAGTGCCTCCCCGTTGCCTCAGCATGCATGTAGAACAAACTGTAGCCAACGACTACGCGCGTTGGGTCCCCAGCGCAAGTCTCGCTTACACCAATCAGTTTTGTGGACGCAGAAACAATGCTCATATTGGCCCGAAATTGTCCGTAAATTAAGAAGTAGGGCAGAGGTGGTCGGCAGGAATGGACGCAATTCACTTTTTATGGTCTGACGATGTTGGGTGTGTTGTGCGAATGGATCGAAACCGACGGTATGTTGTCAAGGTAACGTTGTCAACGCATTGGTTGAGGTTGGTGGCAAGCATCTCGCAGAGGGCGATGGGAACGTCCCGTAGCTTGGGCTGAATTGCCATTGCAGATCCATGTTTCTCTCAGTAACTGAGCTCCGCTCGCTTGAGATAGCGGCCTCTCCCGCGGCCTCCAAACGAGCTGGTGGCGCCGCTCTGTCCGGGTAATTCAGCGCCACGTCTGGTGGCGCTGAATTAACAGTCCTGAATTAACAGTCAATAACAGTCCGGGACGGGCGGCCGATTCCTCCGGTCCACCCGCCTCCGCCACCGCCGGCCGGACCGGGGGCGGCGGCGGCGGCGTCGTTTGAAGTCTTGCGCCGCGCCGGGCTAACGGGGCCGGCCGCCGCTTGGTATGCGCCGCCGGCATCGGGTCCCGTCCTCCCGGACCGGACCCGGACCGGGACACAGAGGCACGGGCGCGGCCCGCCCGGCCCGGCGGCCGCGCAGCCGCCGGGCTACGGCCGGCGCTGTGTTGTGGTGGGGCGCTGGCTGGGGTATCTTTTGGTGTGCCTTTGGAGGCTGACGCCCGCTAGCACCTTCATATTTTTTAAGGTGGCCTATGACTGTGCGTGTAATCAGTAGTCTCAATAAATGCAGGACTGTGGGAGCCCTACCGTTTTCGACTTTTGACCGTCCGGCACTGGACGACTGGACAGGACAGCTACGCCCCGCTCTGTGACGTGCTGTGACGTGACGTGACCCGCGGACTCGGCAGGGCAGTGACGCCTCGCTCTGCTCTGTTACAGCTGGTGGAGCTGGAACAGCGGGTGGTGGAGTCGGAGCACCGGGCCGCCGAGGCCGAAGGGAAGGTGAGTGGGCCTCCTGTGCCGCCCTCCGTCCCCACCCCGAATAAGCGCCCCCGGCGCCGGCCGCAGGGCGTGGTGGCCGGATGAGAGAAGGAGCGCCGGCTCTGTCACAAGCGCCACAAGCAACTCGACGCTCCATACTCGAACCCCAAACACGCGATGTGCTAGGCGCGCATGAACAACAGTCTTTGGGGGCCTCAACGTTGTTGTCAATGGATGGAAAGCAAGGTCAGCGCCGCAGGAGGTGGTACTTGGGGACTGCCGTGGAGTTGAAGAACGAAGTATCAATCCTGTCTTTTTCCAGGTGATCCTGACATGACAACGCCATCCTTTATCCTGTGAGAAGATGCTACCGCGTTCACCCGGTAAAATTAGCCCATCATTTCCTTCGCCAAAAGGTGAATTGTGTGAACAGTCCCTTACGTCCCGCACTGCCTTTACGCAATTACATTTTTTCTCGCCATGAATCCACTTCCAACAAAATATTACAAATTTCAGTCTTGTTGTCTTGAAAAAGGTAAGATGAGGATTTCCGATTAACACCTGAAGCTTGCCTTTGTGCAGTAATTGGACGTTCAGTGTCGCTCAGTTTTGCGCCCGAGGAGTCTGGCGGCAGCAGCGGTACCGTATTGCCGTAGCCGCCTGCCAATTGGTGGGTAGACTGTGCCGCCACACCACTGTGCCCTGCGGGTCAGCCTAACACGCAGCCTTTTGCACAGTCGCGAGGCGAGCAGTTGTGTTGAATCGAGCCCAAGTGGTTGTACTGGTTGCATTCTGTCGGGGTTCTTTTACAGAAGCTATCAGTCGTTGACATAGCCAGCACAGCATTAGATTCGTAGCGAGCTCAAACAAGGCATGAAAGGCGAATGAGTTTCCTCTGTCGCGACTGATGTGTCCAATGCATGCGAGGCTTGTCAAACGAACTCGCGTTTCTAGGCACATGCTTTGGTGGCTTCCCGTCGCATCCCAATACCATAGCGGGTTACGTCCGCACATACCAGAGCGGTGTACTCCTAAGCCCAGCGCGCCCCCTTTTGACGCACCGGCTCTGCGCCCTGGGTCTTTGAACGCTATGATTTATCCGGTGAATGGCGTTGCTGAAGATGACACGGCACGAGCATCGTGACGGGTGTACGGGCACCGGCCATCACGAGGGGAGTCGCGATGACACGGGGGTTCTTCCGCTACTGAGTCGTACCCATGTGGGCCTCTGCTCGTGGGGAACCCCTCGCGCAGTTGGATAGCTGCCACAGGCCGCGGCTCATGTAGCTCAGCGGAGCCCCGTTCTTGAGCCGCTCTTGGCTCGCAGAATAGGAAAAGTTTCTCGCGACGTGGGTGTAAGAGCTCGTCTTTCTTGAGCCCAGCCTACGACTTTCTGCTGCGGCCTAGCCCCGTTAAAGTTCGCCCCAAATGCGTAGCGAGAAAGAAGCCTCCGCGTGGTGTTTTTCGCTGCTTGCCCAACCGAAGGAGCTTGCCGCTTTGTTCCGTGAAAGCACGAGGCGCAGTGGAGAGCACGCCGAGTCTGCCGAGGGTCGAGCGGCAGGTGTGGAGAGTTTGAGCCTCGCCAAAGACGTTTGCGTAACCCCCACCTGTCAACCCCCCTGTAAGGACGTCCACGTCACCACGTCACGCCACCGCGACAGAGCGGTTCCTGTACCACGGGCGGCCGTGCCGTGACGTTGCATGGCATGTAGCGATGGTGCTGTGCCATTTGGTTAGAGGTTTGGGGAGTTGTCCCATATTGTGGACAGCTTAGGTGCTGGGGTCGGTACTCATGCGTCAAGCTATTCTTAGCGAACGCCCGCGTCCCAACACTATTAGAGCAAATGACTCACGCGAGTAGATAAAAAACGTGATATTTCCGTGGTCTGGAAACGCGCTGCTTCTCATATCGGTTGATCATCCGACATGCGATCATTGGCTAAAAGCCGGTCCCGCACTCTGTAGCGTGTCGGTGCGCTGGCTCGCTGGTGGGCGTGGGTGGCTCGCCACGAGCGTGACCGGCGCCGGGGATCTGACGGCGACCGCCGGTCGGAGCCGGAGCGGCGGCGCCGGCGGTCCCGCGGCGCGGCCGGCTCTGTTCGGCGGCCCGACCCTCGGCCCCGAGGGAGCGGCCCCGCCGCCGCCACCGCCGCCGGTCCGGATAACAGCGTCACCATGGAGACGCGTGCCATCGATCGGCCAGTGAGCGCCGATTTACATGACCGCCGGCCCATGTACGTGGCCGGTCCGGCCGGTCCGGCCGGCCGCCGGCGCCGCTGTGTTTAACCTGGTGTTTTACGGGGAGGGTAGGGGTACCTGGCCGGCGGCCGACGTCGATACGCCGTCGGCGTCGGCGGCGGCGGCGTCGGCGCGGCAGTCGATGGCGGCGCGTCGGCGTCGGCGGCCGGGCGCGCGAGCTGCCGGTGCTCGGAGTGAGGTGATGCCGCCGCCCGGCAGGGGGCTGGGCCAGCCGGGCCCGAGCCGGCGGGCTTCGGCCAGCGGAGCGCCACCGCCGCAGCCGCCACCGGTGAGCGACGAGCGCTGGGGCGCGGAGAGCGAGGCGGAGGGGCCCATTGGGGAAGTGGTCAGGGACGCGGTGGTGCTGGGGGGAAGGGGGTGCTGGAGGGGAGGTGGTGCCGGTTGGGGAAGGAAGGTAGAGTCGGCTGAAAGCACGCGAGGGTTGGGGAGGGTCGACTGAGACTGGTCAGCGGATGGAGAGGACATAGTGAAGGCTGCATGGGCAAACTGAGAATCGACGGTGAGAACACAAGGCGTCTGAGAGGGCTTTCGCAAGAGAGGTGCGGTCGCGACGGAGAGAACCGAGGGGGACAACAGGGAAGTGGTGGAGCGGGGAGGGGATGTGCGGGAGGCGTGACTGCGGACCCGTAGGGAGGTCAGGACGCAGAGAGTGGTACCCTTGTAGTGCGTGCTGGCTGGACCGCGTTGCGGCGAGTGGCGCTATGCTAGTTAAGACAGACACAAGGGGTGGAGTGAAATGGTGGTGCCCTGATACCAGACATCCACGGACGTCCTGGCACTGAATCGGATGTAGGTGCAGAGTAACTCGTGAGTCGGTGAGAGTGGTCTTGTGTCTTTTTTGACAACTGAGGTGTTGCTCGGGCAATTTTATCTAGAAAAGCGGAACAAGCTGCGGCATGGAAATGGCGAGGAAGCTTTGGCCAACCATTGCCGTAACTAAGCTGTGTAGATCACTCTTGATCAGGCTGGTCACCTGTATGAGCACTGTCGTCGGCGTATCTGGACATCTCTGAAGCGCTGCATATGTTGGTGTGTAAACCGTGATGAGAGGCAATGACAAACCAGTTTTCCGTCAGTTTTCCGACAAGACTGGGTTTCTGAAAGTGCTTGGTCAGAGAGAAAGTGGGACAAATTACCTCTCGTCCCGAGACCGACTCTGAAGTGTAACAGCGACCTCGGGATGGTCCTGAGGCCTTTTCCCGGGATGCACTGAGCGGTACTTGCGAGATGTCGAGAAGATCGCAGCAGATTGGGTGCCAGTGTAGTGGTTAACGCGTCTTCGTTAACCACTGCGTGTCTGGGAAACCAGAGGTACGGGGTTCGATTCCCCGCGGTGCCCGCCCTTCCTGCCAGGGTGAGAGGCAGGCGACGCCATATAGCCTTAGCAGCTGAGTGCGTCGTAAAGCCCCAATAACAGACACACACATCGCAGCAGATTGGTTAGACGAGCGCTTCAGAAGGATCTGTGCGCTTGGCCAATCCGGTATGACGTAAAAGACCCACCGCAGGCGGGGGCGGGAGGGAGGAGACCTGTCCCATCAGAGGGACCTTGACCCGGTGCGCTGCTGCGCTGCATCCTTTGCTTGCTGCTGAGTGCCGCCGGCACCGTCGCGCCTGATTCTGTGGCGTGAGGACTGTGAAGATACGCTCGCTTCTTTGTCGGCCCGTGCCCGCCATCGCTGCTCAGTGTTTTCCTTAGATCGCCGACGCCCTGAGTGAGAGGTTTACTGAGCCTGTGGCTCACCGGCTGACCTGCGCTTTGTAATTGGGCGTTCGTGCCACATTCGCTGGGCGTCGGTGCAACCGCTCAAATGCCTGGGTGGTTATGTCACCTCCAGTTTTGCGAGAGTGGAGAGTTTCCGAGTTTCACGAGTTTCCACTACCAAATTCTGGTCTTAACTGAACGTTGCCTGCATCATCCCTGTTGAAATGCGATTTAGGGCCAGATGGCTTCGAGTTCCCGATTTGTCTTCGCCGGATCTCCGGGCCGTGGTGGCGCCATGCCGGGGGCGGCCGACAGGGCGGCGACTGTGCGGCTCTGTGGGCCAACGGACGTCGTTTGTAGCGTGCCCCACATACATGGACTTCACCGCGCCGCCGGGCACCGTTCGCAATCCTGACATCGGCTCATAAAGTGGTGCCAGATCGGAAAGTTTAGCTGCCTGTCAGCCTGTTTATTGATCGTCCGCGCAGGTCGCGGACGGTTTTAGACTTTCGACCGCATCAGCTGCATACCAAAGCCACCGGCTGACGAATTCATGTCCACTTCCATCCGGCCACGCGTCGTCACCGTGTGCGCCACCAGTCCCCGCGGCGACCACTGCGTCGGCGTCGCGTGCCGCGGCGGCTGCCATCCGCCCACGTGAGGCGGCCGGCCGTGCGGGAGGAGCCGCGGCCGCCGGCGGACCCGGCGGCTCGCGTGCGCGCCGGCCGTGCCGCTCACGCCGCGTCGTGCCGCCAGTCGAAGGCGCCGTTCCGCGGCCGCCGCCGAACGAGCGCTAATTGAGTTGTGTCTGGCGGGCCGGGCGGGGCTTGAGGAGGTCGAGGCGTGGCGGCGGGCGGCGTCGCCGTCCTGATGGTTTGGGCTTCCGGAGCGCGGTGGTGGTGGAATGCACAGTAACGGATAGCTCGTTGGGCGATCTGTCACCTGCTGACTGCAAGATGCTCTTGTTACCATGCGGTGTGGACTGGCCCCATTACTTCCATGACGTATGCCCGCCGGTGAAGCCTGCGTGTACGCCTGGGCGCTCGCAAGGCCCGATCGACCCCTGGTGCAGCCTTGCGAACAGCTCCCACCGCCTCCGCGAAAGGTCGCCAGAGATCGCGCCGTGTGGTGGCCGTCTGCGAACTTTGACCTCACCGTGGCCGCCAGCCGCGCTGCCGGTACAGATCGACCGCGGCGCCGAGCGATTTGTCACCGTCTACCGAGCCCGCCGTTTCCTTCCTGCTGACCGACGTCGCTGCTCGTGCACGCCCACTGGCCCGCCAGCCGCGGGCGCGTCGTTTTCGATGGCAGCGCCGTGTTTTGTGATTGGCCTGGCTGGTTATGTGCGTCGTAGCTCCGTGGGGTCGATCGCAGGCGACGGGTAGACGAGCGGCGGCTCTGCGAGCGGTGGCGTGGACTGGCTGGGTTCAGACGCTCTTCGTCTGGTCACCGGGCTTTTAGCCACTCGAACGTACCTCCACTTCGTCTCGCAAAGTTGACCGGAGTTACTGCAGGGAGAGTGTTCGCTAAACACGGAAGCAAGAGTTAAAACGTCCTGTGCGTGTGTACATCAGTCGCACGCAGGATTTCTTCGGTACCATGGTGTGCGCTCCGCCCGGGCCGCGCCGCGCCGGCGGCCACGTCCAGAGCGCCGAGCTGTCGTCCCCGCAGGCTCGCCGCGTGCCCCGACCGATGACGTCACCGCGCGCTATTGGACGGCCGGCTGCTGGGCGTGACTGATCACCGGAGCCGCGGAGGCGTCGGCGATGGCGCAGGCCGGCAGGCGGGCGTCTGCTCGCTGTTAACGTGCGCTGTGGTGGCCAGTCGCGCTGATCGAGACCGTGGTCGTCTGGCGACGACGAGGGCAGCGGAGGCGGCGATCAGCACGGGACCTCCCGCGCGCCGGCCGTCATCAGTGCCGCGGTCCCGCTGCGAGCAGCTACCAACGGCTGCGCCCGGAGGCCGGCACGGGCCGCGGTATCTGGACTGCATGGTGCTTCACGGCACCGGGCACCTCGGCCGTGCGGCGTGTGCTGGCGCAGCGGCCGCAGCCAGTCGGACGCAGTGCGGACATCGGGCCCCGCCCAGGGCTGCCGGAGGGCGCGGGACGCCCGGCCGGCCGCCGGCGGCTGCGGACGGCGCGCCGCGCGGCGGCCGCCCGGCGCCGGCGACGCCCATCTGCCGGCATCGACCGTCCACCGCCTATCCCTGGACACGGTGACCCGGTCAGCGCGGCCGACCCCGCCGGCGCTGGGGATCCGGTCGCGCCCGCCCGGGCGGCAGCACTGCACCACGTCCCGGGAGCGCCGCCGTGCGCCGGCGCCGTGCGGGACGCCCGGCGCGCCGGGGCTTCAGGCGCCGCCGCTCCGGGAGAGGGACACTGCGTGCGGCCGCACCTCCCGTCGACTAATCGGCCGGCGGCGGGCGCTCTTCGCCGCCGGCCGATCGATGGCTGAGCGGCGGCGACCGCGGCCCGCCGGACGGCGGCGTGTTGACGGACCGCTGCGGTGCGCCGCACGGCCGACGGCCGCGCCGTCCGCACGGCTGATGGCCGCGAAGGCTGGAGCCGGGCTCGGCGTGACGCACGCGCGCGCCTGATCCCGAGCCCGCTGGCGCTGACGGCGGGCGGTGCGGCGGTGCTCGTCCGTCGTAGACGGGCGCTGGGCGGTCGTTTAAGCGGTCCGGCCCGTCTGGTGTCGGGCTGACCGCGCCCTGGGCTCGCTGCGGAACGCTGCGGAGGTCGGCTGCCGTCGTCCCTCCCCGCTCGGCCTCTCGCCCCAGTGTCGCAGCGCGGGACGGCCGGCATCTCTTCGGCAGCCGCCGCCGCCGCCGCCGCGCCGTCACACAGCGTCCACCCGACTCCGGCCGGCCGCCGCGTCGGAGGGCGCGGCGGCAGACGCGGCGCTGCGACGCTCCATCCGTCTGGGCTGGGCGGCGACGCCGGCTCGGCGGCGGCCGAGCCGCGCTATGAACCGCCGGCCCGAATGGAGTCCGGAGATTGTTTGGAAATTTGCTCGGACAGCGGGACGTGAGCTGGGGCTGCAGTGGCTGATCACGGCGGCGGCGCTCGGAGACGCCCAGAGACGGCCTCCAGCAGCCGCCGCTGCAGGCCGCGCGTGCAGCAACTGGGGCAAGCCGTGTTGTCAGGCACAGGGCCGCACCAGAAACGCCTAGCAACAAGCTCGCGCTGGGGTGTGGTTGATGTGTTCTCTGCGTGTGTGTTGGACCTTTTCTGTAGAGTTTTTAGCTTTTTATCGTCGTTTTCATTTCAGCACATTATGCATGGGAATTGGGATGGATAAGCGGGAACGCAGAACGCGTTATGCACAGAATGGCATTCAGTCAGATCCAATCTACGCAGAAATGTCGGCGTTATCCGCGACTGCCGACGCTGCGGCTGCGGGATGAAATGTTGGACCTCGAGACGATTGGACTCCGGGCATTCCGGCTTCCGATCCAGGAACGGGCGGCCGTCTCTCACGCCGTCTGTGAGCGCGAGCTGGCCGTCTGTGAGGTCGCCTCACCGGTGAGATCTGGCCCATTTACATGAGGCAACCTAGATATGGCATTGCAAATCACGGACATGTGTCCTGCGGCTTGGGTGTAATATGTCTTAAGTCTGGAAGGAGGCCATTAGAAATGGACCCCCACCTCATTGGGCGGTGGTGGTTTTAAAACAAACTCAGTAAAGCTGAGCATACGCTGTCGGTTTTCTCCGGTCAAAGCTGTGCTCGTGTTAAGTGCGTTGATTATGAAAGGCACAAGTCATGAAATGAGCTTCAAATCTGCCTTACGTTTTTTGTTAACCCTAACCCTGACCTCTCTTGTTTCCTGTGAGACTGATGTCACGCTCTGTGGTCGCATGGAGCGATTTCTTCCGCAACATACACGACTCGGACAACCAAAAGAGCTTTCGGTTGGCTTAAATTGCTGCCACAAAATGTGTCGAGGAGCGAAATGCAAAACAGCCACTGTGTCTTCGCTCAGACGGGTTTGAAATGGATGCTTGTCGTGCCGGAGGCGTCTGGGGACGACGCTCTGTTTTGCTGCCCGAATCAGGGACAGCCCGAGGGCATTCGGGCGATTGGGGCGGCGATCCAGTATGTGTTACGAGGCGCGCTGGGCGGGGTGAGGCCGCGTCACGTCCCCGCCATCTGGACACGTGTCGCAATAAGCGATTGCCATAGTCGACATCGTGGAGAGCTGCGCGGCGCCTGACAATGTGGTGGCCGGCAGCAGCAGGGCGGGGTTCTGGATCGAGCCCGACAGTGGTCAGGCCCACCGCAGCGCGGCAGCAGCAGGGGGGGGGGGGGGGGGGGGTTCTGGATCGAGCCCGACAGTGATCTGGTCCATCACAACGCTCATGCTCTTCTATCGCTCTTTTATCAGAGCCAAGCTCGACTATGCTTCTTTTGTTTATGACGGGGCTTGTGAGTCGGTAAAGCGCTTCCTTAAACACGATACATCATGCTGCCTTACGCATCACGATAGGTGTATTCAGGACCTCTCCGGCAGCGAGGCTCCTTGTTGAGGCCCACGAGCCCCCTTTGTCCACTAGGAGAAAGATACTGGGCAAGAGATACGCCTGTAAGTTGGCACAGTTCCCCGATCACCCAACATACAAGTGGGTCTTCTCGCCCAGAACAATACACATGTTTCTGACTGGGAGAGTACATCGTATCGCACCTTCCTGTGTGAGGATGTTCATACTTTTACAACAATGTGGTATTCGCACACGGCATGTGATCCGTTTGGAAATGCCGGAGACCCCTCCTTGGAAGCTCTACCCACCAGCGGTGGATGTCTCACTTTCCCATTTCGCGAAGAGGCGGATGTCCCCGGATGAGTTTCGGCTGAGGTCTTTGGAGTTGATCGCGTCATACCCGGAGCACCAGAAGGCCTACACGGACGGTTCGAAAGTGGATGTCGGTGTTGGATGAGCTTTTGCACAAGGTCCTGTCGCACGGTCTTTTGCTTTGCCTGGTCACCCATCGGTCTTCACATCCGAGCTAGTAGCCGTTCTCAAAGCACTCCGTTTCACAGAAGCTGACAGTGACGATCAACACTTAGTTTCATCGGGCTCTCTCAGTAGCCTTATGGTGTTGCAAGATTTGGATTCATGACATCCCATTGTTCAGAGCATTTTAACTCTCTTTACTACACTGTCCCGATCCGGGAAGCGGGTGGTGTTCTGCTGGATACCGAGCTACGTTGGCATATCGGGTAATGAAGTAGCTGATGCCGCAGCAAGGCGTGCCACACACGCAACTCGCATCCCTACTATGACAGTCCCAGCTAATGACCTATATGCAGTAGTATCTGCATTCATGTTGAGGTAGTGGCAAGCAAATTGGGATGCGCATGCTGCCAATAAACTGAAAGAGATAAAGCCGCGGTTGGGACCATGGGCGTCCAGCTGTCGTAAGGTGAGGCGGGATGAATTGACGCTATGCCGCCTGAGAATAGGACACACATACGCATCTCACCGATACCTGCTATGTGGGGAAGATCAACCGCGATGTCCTCGCTGCGGGGATAGTTACACTGTACATGTCCCAGTAGATTGTGCCCACCTCGCATCGGAACGCATGCGCCACTTTGGATCAGGGTCCGTGCGCAAAACGCTCTAAGCCATAATGGGAGACGACTCGAGTTTATTAAATGACGTCCGCGTTTTCGGTTATCTCGAAGACATACCATTCCATGCCATATATCAGACGTGGCCTTATCTCCTCGCTTTTTCACCCATCTGTTAGATAAAAAGTAGGTTATGGGCGCCATATGGCCAACTAGTCAGTGCACCCCAAAGCCCAAATCATCATCATCGTCAAGGCAGCAGCAGGGCGGAGTTCTGGATTGGGCCCGACAGTGGTCTGGCCCACCGCAGCGCGACAGCAGCAGGACGGTGTTCTGCATCGAGCCCGACAGTGGTCTGCCCCCCCCCCCCTCGCAGCGCGGCAGCAGCAGGGCGGGGTCCAGGGTCGAGCCCGACAGTGGTCTGACCCCCGCAGCGTGGCAGCAGCAGGGCGGGGTCCAGGGTCGAGGCCGACAGTGGTCTGACCCCCGCAGCGCGGCAGCAGAACAGGGCGCGCTGCTGTGCCGAGCCTCGCGCGGGCGCTGCCGGCCCGCAGCGGCGGGCCAGGTCCCGCGGTTGAGGCCCGGTGCAGGACAGCACGTGCCAGCGGTGTGCTCACCGGGCCGAGCGGTGGCCCGACGGGTTGGGATCTCCTGGGGCGCCAGACAGCGGCCGTGCATCCCATCGCCGGCACGTGCTCCCGCGCGCTAATGCGCCAGGCGCGCGGCTCCCAGGCAGGAAGGCGCTGTGTGGCGCGGCGCTGGTGACCGGTGGGTCCATTAGCCCGCTCCCAGCGGCCTCTCCTCGGCCGCGGGCGGACTAGGAGTGCGCCGGCGGTGCTGTGGTGATGAACGTGGGTCCCGGCGAGGTCCGGAGCAAACGTCTCGGGCCGTGGAATGAATCAGCTGCGGGATGGCTTTCGTTTCATCGAGGAGCGTTGGAGCGCGATGAAAAGGACGTCAAACCACGTTGTGAAGTCGTCCCTTTCCATTGCATATACATATATATATATATATATATATATATATATATATATATATATATATATATATATATGTTAAGGAGTGCCGCATAGTCAAGGTATAAGCAAGTATTCAGAATTAATGCCAAGCTTTCACGACATACATGTGTCGCATGCTTTTGTCCCCCTACCCTACTCATTTTCAATGTAGCTTAGCACCGCCTCATACACGCGTATGAGCAAAGTACAATTGTCGTCGTCGTTGTCTTGAGTTCATTAACTGCTTATCGCCAAAATGTCGCATCGCCCGTCGTGCGTGCAGTGGCGGCGCCCGGGCTCTGTGCCGACGGCAGCGCTCGGTGCTCGGCTCAGCCATTGCGCTAATGGAGGCGGCCGGGCGGCGTGCCGCGGAGACTTGTCATTACGTAATTGAGGTGCCGTGTCTCCGGTTCTTCCGAGTCCGCACCAATCGAACGTACGCCCCGAGGGAGTAGGGAGGAGGCGAGGGGAGCGGGGAGCCGCATCTGCTGTTGCTGCCGGGAGAGCTCTCCGTCTTCGGCAAAAGAAGTCCTGCGATAACAGCTGTAGCCTTTCAAATTAATGTGACGTTTGGGGGGGGGGGGCGAGACTTGTGGTGGACAGCGGTGTGTCACACTTTTGTCACAAAAATGCTGCGTGACCGTTTCATTATATATATATTTGTTATGTTTTGGAGCGGAGTGGAGTTTTGCAAAATGAGTTCAAGGTGTGTGTGGGGGAGGGGGAGGAGGTTAGCTAAGAAGGATCGCTAAACTTGCTTCTCAAAGCCACAAAAAGCGGGGTTCGTCCCGGATTAAACCCATATTCTAAAATTGTGTCTCCCGACCGAACATGCAACTACGCCCCAGTTCTGGTCTCAAATAGATACATGCAACGGATTGCCGGATTGTTTACATGCAATGATATGCAACCTGGACGCCGTGGTAGCGACCCACGTATTTCCGGCGTTGGAGAGCGCTACGAGACTGCTTGGAGACTGCTTGGAACGCACTGGGATGTACCGGTCCCGTGGGCGGTGTGGCCGATGCTGCCGTCTGCTGTGCCGCGGAACGTCTCGCCTCGAGGTGCGCGGGCGCCGGGCCGACGACAGCGCGTGGCTGGCTCTCGTCACACGCGGCCGGCCGGGCGGCCGCCGCGCCAGACGGGCGCTGCACCGCGCGGCGTCGCTGAGCCGCCGCGCTCGACGGAGGCGGTGTGGCGCTATCGCGCCCGGCTCCCGATGATGGATGGCTCCGGATGTGGTAAACACGGCGCTGTTGACGCCTCACCGGCCGCGGCGGCGCGGTTCAATACATCTGCGGGCTGGTCGGGAGGAATCGAAACACGCGTGAGGTAGGTGGTGCGGGCGCCTGCGCATAAGTGGTGTGTGGTTTTGAAATAAGGGCACAGATCGCGTTTGCCCTGCGACAGGACATGCGCGTGTCTGGCAGCTTTTGAGAACCCCGTTCAACTCCCGCTGACTTCTGCAATACGTGATTAACGTGTGCTTAAATTCACCGGCCTGGGTACAGGCAAGCCGGCGAGGACTCCAGTGCGGACTATCTTGCACTCGTGGCCAGGGATCTAGCTTTACCACCTCGCAAGCCCGGCGTGGCGGCCCTCGATGAGAGCGGTGCGGCGTGCACCCGGCCGAGGTCAGCCGGAGGTCAGCGCTCTGACGCTGCCGGAACTGGGCGGCGCCGCCGGCCGCCTGATGGCTGCGGTCTCGCCCCAGCCACTCGGCCCGTCTTCTGCGACGAAAGGTATCGCTCGTCCGTCGGCGGGGCGCGGTTCGACGGCCTGCAGCGGACTGCGGCTGAAATATTCAGCGGGCGGAACGGGATCCATGTGGGGCGTGACCTGGACGGCCGCAGAGGGCGCCCGCATAGCGACCGGAGGTACCGGCTCGGTCTGAATAGCCACCGACAGCGCCGGCTCCACCCGCGGAAGGGCTAGCTCAGCGTCAACAGCCACAGGAAGTGCCGGGTTTGCCCACGTGACCACAGAAGGTCCCAGCTCGGCCGTGACGGCCCAGAGCATGCCGGCTACGACCTATCATATGCAGAAGGCGTGCGACTCCGCCTGGACGGCTGCAGAAGGCTCCGAGTCTGGCCACGCACAGCAGGCGCCAGCGCCGACGGGACGGACACAGAACGCGCCAGATCCGCTCGGGCAGGCTCGTTTTCTGGACAAGTGTAGGTCGGTTGGCCGACGGGACGGACACAGAACGCGCCAGATCCGCTCGGGCGGGCTCGTTTTCTGGACACAGCGTAGTTCGGTTGAAGGCGGACCGGCCGGCGTTTCACGCGGGCCCGCGTGACCGATTGAATGCGACGCGCTCGGGTGGGAGGGGGCTCAAATCAACTCCCATCCGTTGACCCCTCTCCACCCAAGCGCGTGTTCAATGTCCGGCTGTCCATGCACTGTCCAGCCTTGAGCTCGCGGACAGTTCGAAAGTGGGCGGGCTGATCAGCATTTGACGGTGCGGTTGCCAGTAGTCTGCCCAGTCAGATGACATGATCGTCGTTGATGACATGGTTGTCAGTGGACGGTCCATTAACGTTGCGGTCATTAGCTGGCTTTCCGGTCATCAGCTGACTGTCTGGTGGTTATCAGCTGACTGTCCGGTCATCAATTGTCTGTCCGGTCATCAGCTGGCTGTCCGATGGTCATCAGCTGACTGTTCTGTGGTCATGAGCTGACTGCCCGGTCATCAGCTGACTGTCCGTTGGCCATCAGCTGACTGTCCGTCCGCCAGTTAAGTCGTGTTGGGCCGTCATTCCAGTCGTAGTTACTCTCCGGTTGTCTACTCACAATCTAGAGACTGCCTGTCGGTCAGCTTCAGAGAGGCTTTAGGAGGGCCTTGGGCTGTCCAGCCAGTGACGGCCCGACCCGTTCGTCAACGGTCTGACTTAGCTGACGCCCGGGTCGTCAGGCGACGGTCCTGTCGCCGCTCGGCACTCCTGTCGTCGCCTGACGGTCCCGTCAGCTCTTGACGTCGCCGCTGTCAGCTGACGCTGGCGTCATCAGCTGACATCGCCAGCGCCAGCTGACGGGGTGACGAGGGCTGGGCGGCGGCCCGGCGGCCGGGCATCGACCGGCCGGCTGGGCGGGCCGGCGGGCGGCGCGGCGTGACTCAGCGGCCGCCGCCGCCGCTCTGCCCGGCCTCATCTCGCCGCCGGCAGTTGGCCATCGATTCGGCAGGCGACGGTCACAGGTGGACGGGGTACGCGCCGCGCCGGCCGGCTCGCCGCGGGGACGGGCGAGCCGCCGCCGCTCGGCCGAGGGCCCGGCCGCCGGCGGACCTGTGTGCGAAGTTCGGGAGGTGGGAAGTCTCGCTCTCGAGGAGGGTTCGCTGCTGGAGTGGGGGGCTGGGGAGTTGTCGGGGAAAACGCTGCGGAGGTGTGCTCGGGTGTCTTGACGATACGCGTTAGTGGGATTCGGTGTGTGGAGGGACGTTATTGTGGTGCTGATGTTGCTGTGGAAGAGTGCAACACATCGTGGGGCGCCGAGCCCGGCCGCTAATGAGGAGAACACGATTACCCGAGGCGCTGGAACCCATTGCGTGCTGATGAGGCGGGATGGCGGGACATCTGCGACCGCAGAGTACACCAACACAGAATGGCCCCTACGCACAAGCGGGGTGGTGCTACTGAACATGTGCTCGCTCCAAAGCCCAGGCCCTGGGGCTTGACACTAGTTTGTGCGCTTTTTTATTTTCGCGGAGGATTGCGACGGCTCGCATCGCGTGCTGGCCGTGGTTCTGGGTGTGGCCGGACCACAAGCAATCGTGGAAAGCACTGGGCCTGGGCCAATGCCACGGTCGGCGCGATCTTGTTTTGGTGTCCGGGAATTCTGACCGACGCACTTGTAGAGTCAATTGCAGGGCTCCAAGTAGAGGTATTGGGCTCCTGTTCCAACAGGATTTTCGAATGATGTTGGGACCGGATCTGCTCATGTTTTGGTTCGGCCAGTTCGGACTGTTCCGGTCGGATAAGATGATATTTTATGAACGCGTGCACTGAACCTAATAACAGGGAGGTAGTGTAGCTGGCAGCTTGCTCGAAGTTCAAAACACACAAAGCCATGATGGCTGGATGCAAGCTTCATAACACAATGCGTTTTAGGTCTGATTGCCCTGTGCCCGGGGTTGGGGCGGCCACCACTGAGGCGTACCCGCTGGGAGGACGCGGCCAGCTCGTGTACGCAGTGCGTCACGCGATATTCAACGAAGTACCTCGCTTACCAGCGCCATCTGCGCACCCCAACGGCTATTCAAAAGCGCGAAGTGCATCAGCCCACTTGAAGAGCACAGTGAAAGACAGGCATGGTTGCTGCAGTCATGTAGGGTATAGTATTGTCCAGAATATGTCGTACTACAGAGAACACGGTGAAGCGAATCCAGCGTTTTGCCCGCTGTTGACGAATTTTGTAGCCCCGTCTCACTCTGGGCTTGCTTTGTGCCAAGAATTTATTTTGATAGTTTTGACAGCCCTGGGGCTAAGGTGTCGTTGGGCCTGGATAACGTCCGCCTCCCTGGCCTGTCCACGAAATGTAAGCGCTTTTGAAATAGTACGGATGTGCATACTATCATGCATTTTATAAACATCTGCACTTCTGCATGCATATCATGCTTAAATGGTGTAATTGTGATATTTAAAGCCTTGTGTTAACTTCGAACGACTACTAAGTCGTTCTCCTGCGATGCGAATGAACAGACATGCCATCGGTAAGGACGACCATTTCGGCTGCTAAAGACGGCCATCTTGGCTATTAAAGACAAATAATACCAGGTGACTTAGGTAAGGAAGAAGTGTGCCGTGCAGTGAGATCTGCGTCCAACTACCTTGCTGTGATCTAGCTCGGTGGTTGGACCTTGCCGCCAACAGGAGGTCGCCAAATCCATAGCCAAATGACCAATTTTGCAATGCGGACCATGCAGCATCGTCGTTGTTTAATTGCCTTCGCCGTGCCAAAACCGGGGCTTGCCTGCCATTGGCTTCACCGGGCACCTCGACAGCAGCCAGCTAAAAGTTTTACCATGCTCTCGGCTAGATTTAGTGCTCATCAAGCTGTCAGGAAAACTGTAGATTGCATTTTTACGACCTTGGGGCCACAGCGAGCAGCGCGACGAGCCCAGCGCCGGGACGGGTGCGGTGGAGCCTGCTCGGGTCTGCCCCCGTCTGGCTGCCCCCAGTGTGCGGTCACCGCTACTCCGGTGACGAGCGCAACAAGCGGCACATCGGGGCGCATTGGCGCCGGCCGGAGCGGGCCCGCGGCCGTAGAGCGCGCGGTGGGAGCCGTCTATGTTGGGTGTCACATGCTGGAGCGGGCCGGTTTGCGGGGTGATGGACAGCCATGGCGAGCAGGGATGCGCCGTCCCGGACTCGAGCGCGAAGTGGAGACTGGAGAACGTCAGCGGGTTGCAACACACCGTTTGTTGTCGGACAAGCGTGGTCGCTGGTGCCTGTGGACTCCTTCGCATGTACCCGTGCGGCCCGCTTGCCTCCGGAGCGAAATAGCTCAGTTGGTAGGGCGTGGGACATGGCTGTGGAAGCTGTGGACCGTCTCCTCGATTAGTGGGCGCTGGTTTGGGCGCCGCAGCCGCCGGCGCCCCAGCGAAGGTCTGTGGCGGTATGCGCCGCGCACTCTGCGAACAAAACACGGTACACCCGGCGTCGGACGGCCGGGTTCGGGTCAGTGCGGCTGTGAGCTGTGGCCGTGCGCCACGTCATCAGCTCATCTGCGGGCGGGCCGGAGCCTGTCGACACCAGCGAGCGCCCCTAGTCTCCCTTCCCCCCTTCGCGCCTATCAGACTGGCGCCGCGGCTGACGGAGCCGACCCGTCTCGGCAGGCTCGCGTGCTGGAGCAGCGGCTCTCCGACCTGGGCTGGACGCCGAGCGAGAGCTCGGAGCGACTCAGCGCGCTGCGCACCACCGTCGACGAGAAGGACAGCACCATCACCCAGCTGCAGTCGCAGGTGAGACCGGCGGCGCCAGCCAAGCCAGGTCACTGCTGGGACTGCTTCCGGCGGCTCACAGCGCCTGTCCCTCCGCGCCCCCCTCCTCACATCGATCTTGTATATATATATATATATATATATATATATATATATATATATATATATATATATATGCATCATGCATTACATATGTGGCAGGTGTAGTCAGTCATATATACTGTATGTCTTTGCACACGCTTCTGCCACAATGTTCTGTTTTCTTCTCCCTCGACTGTGTGTCTCCTCCATCTTTCCTCATCGCCTTCTGTTGTCATGTTTATCTTTCACTGGCTGTACTCACGGGCGCTCTTTTGTTCCTCTATTTCTGGGCTCTTGGTGCCTGTCGGCACTCCTTCATTTGCATGCATCGTTCTCATATGTGGAAAACCTGCCGGGTGAGGCTTCTGCGTCTGTCCCTCATACTGTGTCTGACCCGCCGCTCCCCGTCCGGCAGGTGGAGGAGCAGCGCATGCTGAGGCTGAACGAGGCCAAGCAAGTGGAGGCGAAGGCGGCCAGAATCAAGGACTGGGTCACGAACAAGCTGCGAGACGTGAGTTCAGAGTGGGACGGCGTCAGCAAAACACAATCGACCAAACTGTTAGGCTGAGCCCGGGGTATAAGCGATACGTGCTCCACTGCAGCTTTCTCCCCTCCTGTTGGACTTCGCTGGCAGCGTCGCCGTGGCTTAAAAATCCAGGCCCACTCAGCCATTCTTTTACCTCAGCTAATGGCCGACAAGATTTTGCTATAGCGGCTGCCAGCCGACCTGCCATTCTCATGTTTTCTCCCGTCGCCTGTCTCCCCCGTCCTCGGCGGCGGCGGCGGGTGTCCCGACGTCGCCGGGCCGACAGCGCCGCCCTGGAGGCCCTGTCCCGCAGCCGGAGACAGGCCTCGCAACGACATCGGGCGACAGCGCGGGCTCGGCTGGTCCCTCGGGCCGCTCGACCCGGCCTGTGAGGGATTCACGGGGGGGGGGGGGGAGGACGCGCGAACACAGTCTGTGAGGGGCGGTCGCGTCGTTGCTGATCGCGACGCTGTACATTGGGCCGCTCACTCCGCCACCGTAACGACATCGAAGTACGTAAAATTGGGGTTGATGGTGGTCATAAAAAAGTCGTTAGTGCATCGCGCATGTGATTGATGAGGAACCGTCAGGTACCATGCACACTTAGTATTGGCTCTCAAGCGTGGCGCATCGAGCAAATCCCCGCGTACCGGACACGTCCAACATCACGCCCCACGCCCTGGCGTGGGCGGGGTCACGGGCTCCGTTGTGCCGAGCATATTGGAATTAAATATGCAGTAGAGTGCAGTAGAGTTAAGGGAATGTACACGATTAACAGCTCTGACGGTCGTGCTCCTTGACCTGACTTGACCTCATAAGTGGTGCCCGGCCGGCTGTTCGCGGGTCGATGCCGGCTGTTTGGAGCGGGCCGGTCGCCGCCCTACTGACTGCTCCGCACCGGAGTATCGGGTCAAGTCGCTGCTGCCACATGCCCTTTACCGCTTTCAGCGTACATCTCCGTGGCTTGCGTAGCCGCCTCCGCCGTCGGCGCGTCATGCGCAGTGCGTTCTGTCGGCGCCTGACACGGCGCCACACTCGTGTGCGTGGTCCGGGGTGCGGGCCGAGGGGAGGGGCTCCTCATTCACGCTCCTAATTACATCAAAGAGAGCTCGTTCATAATGTTCTGTTCAAGTGTGATGAAACGTACCTGGTTATCGTGCCGTAGGGACTTACGAGCCCGTGCAAGCATTAACTTATGATGGTCTTTCATCATTTTTAGCGTTAAGCATGGGAGTGAAAGTTCTTTCGTGTAGCTCTCCGCGGGTATTATGAGAAAAATTAGTAGCACGCCCTTTCAGTGCGCCTGTCGGTCACAGACTTCCTTCAGTAGAAACAGACCTTTTGCGTGTCATCTTCTTTCCCTTTGCGCGCTTTATTTCATGCTAGTGCACTCGTCCGTCATCACCAGCTTAAGTAGATAATGACCTCCCAGGCTCCGGCGTGGGCCAGAGAGCGTCGTCAGCGCCGTGCTCCGTCAGCGGTGACCAGACGGCGCGGGGCCGACGCGGCGCTCCTGTGACCCGACGGCGCCCTCATGTCTCGACAGCTGGAGGAGCAGAACCAGTACCTGCGCGAGCAGAACCAGCGCTGCAACGAGCAGCTGCAGCTGCTCCGGAACCGGCTCACCCAGCTGAACGAGTTCAAGTCGAAGCAGCGCGCCAGCACCGAGGTGAGTGCTCCCGTCGGGGGGAGGGCGGGTGCCGAGAGCACGACCCTGCGCCCTAAGTGACTCACGCGCGCTACCTTTTGTGTGCCGCCAGAGCCGAACGATCGATGGCCGTGATTACGCGCGCTGTGTGGCTTTGTGTCAGCTCGCACAATGCTTAACGTGTGGCCTTATTACCACTAGCCGGCACGGGTCAAAGCGATGCGCGCCGGCCCGTCGCCGTGCGCCTCCCGCGGGGGGGGGGGGGCGGGGGTGGCCGGCTCGGGGGCCGTGCTGGCGATGCATGGCGCGTCGCGGCGGAGCGGGCCCGGCCGCCACCGCCGCCGCGGTCCATCGTCGGCTCCGGCACCCAATATCGCCGCCGGGATTTGAATGGTGCGGTACATCCGAGCCAGGGGGGGGGGGGGGACGGAGGCGGCCCGCTCGACGGCCTGACGAGGACGTCCTGGCCAGCAGATGGGCGACTGAATTCGATGATGCGCGCTTTGAGCGGCCGGTGGACGGGCCTGAGGAGCCTGTGGCGGCTCGGAGAGCGGGCAACTGAGGGTCCCGTGGAGCCGACCAGGAGCGGGTAACTGAGGGTCCCGTGGAGCCGACCGGGAGCGGGTGACTGAGGGTCGCGTGGAGCCCACCGGGAGCGGGTGACTGAGGGCCCCGTGGAGCCAACCAGGAGCGGGTGACTGAGGGTTTCGTGGAGCCGACCGCGAGTGGGTGACTGAGGGTCCCGTGGAGCCGATCGCGAGCGGGTGACTGAGGGCCCCGTGGAGCCAACCGGAAGCGGGTGACTGAGGGTCCCGTGGAGCCGACTGGGAGCAGGTGACTGAGGGTTTCGTGGAGCCTGCCGCGAGCGGGTGACTGAGGGTTTCGTGGAGCCGACCAGGAGCAGGTGACTGAGGGTCCCGTGGAGCCGACTGGGAGCAGGTGACTGAGGGTTTCGTGGAGCCTGCCGCGAGCGGGTGACTGAGGGTTTCGTGGAGCCGACCAGGAGCAGGTGACTGAGGGTCCCGTGGAGCCGACCAGGAGCGGGGCGAGTTAGTGGTCGTCCGTGCCCGCGATCTGCACGGAAGCTGGAAAAGGAACTTGTTGCTACAAATGGGCTTTGTAGGGGTCTGGTTGCGACATGACTTTTCTGGCAATTAGTTGCCTTGAGGCGGTTGGTTTGCGTGCAGTAGTCAATTACGCGAATGAGCATCTTGTAAACGGAGTACTTAGGCACAAAGCTGCAAGGATTGATGGATCATTGCGGCAATGTCGGGACGCCAATGGCTTAATCACGACATTATGCCATAAAGTGATGCTTAATAGCAGTTTGTGCCGCTCAAGGCATGGTGCAAATGATATGAGGATGCAACTGGCCTGCTACGTATAAAGTCGTAGCCAGCCAATCACATTAAAGTCTACGTAGGAAAAATAGCATTTCTTTCACACAACTGTGCCCTAAAGAAGACGTCATTCAAAACAAAGCGTAATACGCTTGGAGGGCCGGGCCGGCTGCACTGCTGTAGAGCTCCATTGTCCCCGCACGGCACCGGTGGTGGGCGCCCCTCCCAGCACCGGCCCTTCCCACCGGACGGCGCAGCCAGTGGGCCCAGTATGGCTCCCGCCGCGGGCGCGTCGCCCCCTGGGTGGGGTCAGTCGCCGTCGGCCCGCGCTATGCGACGCCGTCTCGTGCTCGCTGCACTACGCGTCGCGTGCAGAGTCATGCCCGAGTCGAGTTTGGGTTAGTGGGACGGAGCTAGCGATCAAGCGGGGCGGGTCGTGCAGGATGTCTCTGACTGTGAGAGGTCAGTGGGTCTGTGGGTCTGTGGGTCTGTCAGTGGTCAGTTGGGTGGAGAGCATATCAGGATCGGACGCAAGGTCATCCATCTTCCCTGAGAGCGCCCTGTGGA
The DNA here is from genome assembly GCF_011947565.3 of Pollicipes pollicipes. Lineage (NCBI taxonomy): Eukaryota > Metazoa > Arthropoda > Thecostraca > Pollicipedomorpha > Pollicipedidae > Pollicipes > Pollicipes pollicipes. The sequence continues at coordinate 41,138,055 of NW_023596420.1, read as the reverse complement.
GAAACAGTTCGAGAGGCTTCCCCCCGAATACTCTGCCATTGCGAGCTTGGCGAGTCTCGTGGTGCCGGAGGCGACCCACTCTGCAGGACAACATCGGCTGTATGGGGTGCTCTCGACTGGAAACCCGGCCACATCCGTATTCAGAGTGCGCAATCAACACAGCTGCAACGCGACCGCCGCCGGGAAAAGAGTCGGCCGGCCTCGGCTGTGCCGTTAGATCCGTGGAACTGGCGCTGTTCCCCGCATAACGGGACGAGACGGGACCGGGACCGCGCTGGTCTGGTCTGGGGGCGCCACCCCGCAGCGACGCGCCCGGTCCAGCGGGGCGCGTCGCTGGGGAGGGGGGGGGGACGCGGCTGACCGAGGCGTGGCCGAAGTGGCGGCGATCGCGGGGGGGGGGGGGCGGCCCCGGCTGACCGAGGCGCGGCCGAAGCGGCGGCGGCGCGAGCTGACCGTGCGCGGTCGGTGGCAGGACTCGTCGCGCGGCAGCTACGAGGGCGACCGGCCGGAGAGCGACGAGAGCCTGCCGCCCGAGCTGCCGGCGCGCCGCGCGCCCTCGCTCGACCCGCACGCCCTGTACGCCGAGGTGGACAAGTCGCGCAAGACGCGCGCCGCGGCGCCGACCGGCCCGCCGCGCGTCACCGTCGAGCGCAAGCGCTACGGCGCCGGCGAGGCGGGCGGCGTGCGCGCCTCGCGCGACTCGCGCGTCGACTCGGGCTCGGTGGACCTGGAGACGCCGCAGAGCTTGTCGCCGGAGACGGCGCCGCCGGCGCCGCCGCCGCGCGGCCGCTCGGCGCCGGCCGACGAGCAGCACGACTACAGCGAGATCTACACGCCCAGCGCCGACGGCTACCGCTGGCTGCAGGAGGAGGGCGCCGACGCCGGCAGTAAGCCGCCCACGCCGCCGCTGCACCGGTTCCCCTCGTGGGAGGCCAAGATCTATCAGGTGAGCGACTCCGGCGGCCCGGGATGTGGTCCGGGGGACGGGGACGCCGCTTGTTAACGCTGCTCTGTGTCCCGCCGCCTCTGTGACTGACTGTGAACGGGCGTGGGTGGAGCGAGTGGACAGCCCACTTTGAAACCTACGTGCTATCCGATAGAAAATCGTCCAAGTCCTTCGAGCGATTGCGTGACCAGGTGAGTTGATGCGTTTCACCTGTGCAGTGACACAGCGCCACGTGCTCACCGCGCTCGCCCGTGACCCAGCACCCTCGCGCTGCAGGTGGCGCAGAAGGGCATCTGTTCGCCGGCGGCGCTCGGTGCCACCAGCAACGGCGCCGGCAGCCGGCTCTCCACCTTCTCCAACTACTCGGACGTGTCCGTGCCGGTCTACGCCACGGTCAAGGGGGTAAGTGGTGGCCCGGCCCGGTGCCGAGTGAGTCATGCTTTATGAGGATGGCTGATGCCGCTCGAGGCGCGGTGTAAGGGCTAATTCGGGAAAGGTGCGCTCCGTGCATAGTAGTAGTGGCGGTGCGGAGTGACTCAGGGGCACGGGTGAGTCAGCCAAGCGTGGGAGTCACGCGAGCAGGGGCGGGGGAGCCAGGGCGAGGCAGACCGGTGTCAGGCTGTCGCCCCTGCCGCTCCGCAGGGCACCGGCTCGCGCCGGTCGGCGGCCGTGCGCTGGCCGCTGCCGCCCCGTGACGGCAGCGGCCGGTGCACGCCATTCCCGGCCGAGACAGACACTCATGAATGCGGAATAGGTCGCGCCGCCTGCCGTGGCCGCCGGTGCCGCGCCGCGCGGCATTGGGCGCCCCGGGGAGGGGCTGGTACGCTGGCGTCGCCCGGACGCCAGTGGTGCTGGCGGTGTCACGTGCGCGGCCCACCTGGCCCGCGCGGGAGGGCCCACCCGATGGTCTAATGGACGGCTGGGCGGGCGCAGGCAGAGGTCGAGGTCAAGGCCGCGGCGCTGCATCGCAGAACGTGTGACCGACGGTTGCCAGGCGGCGCTCCTCCGGCGGCGACCTGTCTCTAACGAAGTCCGCGCTCTGAGAGTCACGTAGGCGCGGCGGCCGCCGCCGGGCGCTGGCTGGTTGAGGTTTGGGTCGCGGCGCGGCGCCACCGTCGCCGACCCATTACGGGCGGGCGGCGGCCGTCTGTTGTGATCGGCGTTGAGTGGAGTAATATCGCGGCGCGGCCGCTGGGGGCGCCCGGCATAACGGCCGCCGACCGCCGCCGCCCGCCGGCGGGCGAGCCGCGCTCCCCGGTGTCGCCCGGCTGGACTGGGAGCGCGCCGCGGATCGGCCGCGGCCCGCCGGCCGCCACGTACGCACGCTGAATTATTCAAGTCGCGCGTTTGGATTTAGTGGCGGTCGTTGTGTCTTCCTTGACCCCCTGCAAATACGGGGTGCTGTGGCTAATTGCCACAGTTTGGTATCAATTATGGAAGGGGGAGGGGGCGGGGGGGGGGGGGGGTGGAGGACATGTGGACTGTGCGTCGACCCGCTGGGGCTATTTGGCCTGTGTTATTAACGCGCCTGCGGACTCGCCGGGTCGGTTTTGCCCGTCTGTTTTCGGGCCGGCCGTCTGCGGGCTCGATATTGGGTTCGGGTGGCACGCCGACCCGGCTCATCGATACAGCCGGACGGAGCGGAAGGCGCACGGCGCTCGGCGCTCGGCGCACGGCGCACGGGGCGCCCCCGGCAACATCGCCCGCCGCCCCACGCGCCCGGAGTACGCTCAGGGAGAGGTCGCTGTCGGCGCCCACGGACTGCCGAGTAGTCCTGCGCACTCTCCCCTCCCCTCCCGTCGGGTGGTGATTGTAACGCTGCAGCAGGGCCTCCAGAGTGTTGAGAGCAGGCTCCTTTCGACACAGGTGGACAGCACGCCCTCATTACGTGGCAGTGGCAGGTGTTCGCGTTTGGCTAGGAGAATGGCGGTCAAGTCTCAGAAGTAATCGTATTTCTGTCCACTGGTTCTCGGTTACCTGCGACGGAAAGACGACGTTAGGATTCTGCTCAATCATGTGAATGTTCACGTCCGCTTCGTTACGCCTGGCGTGCCCTCCCGTGGCCTTCCGCTAGAGTGGTAGGCTGAGCTCTGTGCTACGGTGTTGACGTCGGGCTGTGGGTAGGCTGAGCTCTGTGCTATGGTGTTGGCGTCGGGCTGTAGGTAGGCTGAGCTCTGTGCTACGGTGTTGACGTCGGGCTGTGGGTAGGCTGAGCTCTGTGCTATGGTGTTGGCGTCGGGCTGTGGGTAGGCTGAGCTCTGTGCTACGGTGTTGACGTCGGGCTGTGGGTAGGCTGAGCTCTGTGCTGTGGTGTTGGCGTCGGGCTGTAGGTAGGCTGAGCTCTGTGCTACGGTGTTGACGCCGGACGTCTGTACTGACGCCGGTCTCGGTGCGGCAGCGCGCCTCCCAGATCCGCTCGGTGCCGTTCACGGGCGACAGTTCGGACAGCTCGGAGGGCGAGGAGGAGGCGGCGGCCGGCGCGCGCGGCCGACACTCGCACACCGGCTCCTCGGACGACACGGTCAGCTCGCCCTCCAAGTCGAAGGCGAGCCCGGCCAAGACGGCTAGCCCCTGCCGCAGCCCTCGTAGAGGTAAGCCTCCGACACCGCCGCCGCCGCTCGTTCAGGCCAGCTGGCCGGGTGATGTCTGTGTCTGATGCGAAGCGCGTGTTTTTGGTGATGTGTGTGCTGACGCCAGTCTTCGGGCGTGTTTAATGTCTGCAACTCATGGCGACACTTGTGTTAAAGGGCGGGCCAGCTCGTTTTTTTGTAGTTGCTTCGTGATTAAACTTATACTCTTGATGGGCCCTGACAGGCAACAAATCGGCTGCCGTCATGAGTCGAGCGGAAGTTTCCTTCAGCAGTGCTCGATCATCAGGTAATGGCGCTGGGTGGTGGTGCCACCAGCGCCGTTTCCAGCGCCTTTTCCGAACGCTTGGAAAGCGGGGTGACCGCCTTCGCCGTGCCGTCCGATACTGGTCGTTTGTCTTCCGTGCGGTTTGCGTGCGCGACGTTGTTAATGGTGCGACAAGGGCTGCGCCAACACTTTATCATGGTGAATGACTTAGCGGGGCGTAACTGGTGAACGGCCAAAACGGAAACAATCCTTCACTAACCTACAAATCACCCTCTAGCGCAACAACAATTTGCTGGAGTGGGATCCGTGTCTCCGGGCCATTAACCGTCGTGGGCCCTTCCGTCGAATAATGCGCCTTATATTGGATTTCCATTTCCGATAAACGTGCCGACGTGACTGGCACTAAGCGGTCGGTTACTCCTCCCCTATCCCCTCCCCTCCCCTCCCATATATATGGGGACGGCAATAACAGGCCACCACCGAGCTTGGCATGGCGCTGTGGGACGACTGCAGCCGAGCGCCTGCCGAGCTTGTGCTGGGACCTCTGAGCTGGCGAGGTGGCGCACTCCCCCTCCCCTAGCGCGCACCGTCTCGGGCGCAGCGCCCAGCAGGCTGTGGCGCCTCTGCAGCCGTCGCATTTGCTTTGGTGTCGCCGGTCGGTCGACCCCGGCGCCAGCGGACCGGACCGCGCGCGTCCGCCCTCCAGACGGGGCAGCGGGTACCCGGTCTTGGTGGTGCGCTGCTGACCCAAGCTGACCCGACCCGACTCGGCTCTCCCGCGCCGGCAGAGCACAGCGTGGAGGGCGACGCGTCGGCCGACTACGCGCTGCCGCCGGACGCCGACACGGTCAGCCTGGACTCGTCGCTGGCGCGCGGCTCGTACGCGGCCGGCTCGCTCAGAAAGGTGGGCCTCAGTCGCCGCCGCCGCCGCCGGCCGGCGCGGTCAGCACCCCTGGCCGGCGAACGTCAGCTGCCTTCTCATCAGCACGCTGCCAGGCTGCGTGCGCGTGGCGCTCTGGACGCTGTTCACCGCGTGACGCGTGCGTGGGGCGATGGAAAGCCGCTCAGATTTGATGGGCGACATGTCAGCGCGTGTGTCAGGGAAGCTCGTTTCTAAGGGTCGCGCAGATTGATGACACTCGTGTCTCGGAGACGTGCGTTAAGGCCGCCGCGTTTAATCGCGCTGATGTGGACCGTTAGATAATGGCACGCTGCCGGACGCCGAGTGGTAGGACCGTGCTGCTCTGTCGCCATGCCTGGCGCTGGGCTCGTTCAGCCGTGGACGTGACACTCCGTGACCCCTTCCCCAGGCCAAGGCGCTGGAGCGGTCCGGCTACCTGACCAAGCTGAGCGGCAAGCTGAAGACGTGGCGGAAGCGCTGGTTCGCGCTCAAGGACGGCCAGCTCATGTACTGGAAGTCGAAGGTGCGGCGGCGCGACGAGCGGTGGCGGTCGTTGGCTGGGACGAGATTCCGGACTAGCACCCTCCGGGGACCTTTGACTGCCGCTCTGGCAAGCTCATCTACTTCAGGATATGCGCAGTCTGCAGCACCAGATAGTACAGTGGCCATTGCGACAGATTTGCGAAAGCTTGTTAAGGAAAAGCGGCATCAGGGATGTCAGTCCGCGTCGCCTTGCCACTCTCTGCATGCCTGTGCCGTCGCTAAGGACTTTGTGCCATATCACACAGAAGTTTTGTTGCGTGTTCAGACCTAGTGCTCGTGTATCGCTGCAAATCCCGGGGCGTGCGAGGCTCGGGCAAAGGCTGACTGACGGGGGAAGTGAGGAGGGGGGAGCGGTGCCGCCGTCAGCGCCGTTTCCGCACGGCTGTCGCCAGTCCGTGGCCCCCCTGACCGGCGCCGACGCGACGCCCGCAGCACGACGTGGCCCGGAAGCCGCCGCAGGGTGAGATCGCGCTGGACGACCGGTGCCGGGTCGGTCGCCAGGAGGGCGCGCACACCTTCGAGGTCAGCACGGCCAAGAAGACCATCTACCTGACAGCCGACAATCAGAGCACCGTCGACGAGTGGGTGCGCGTGCTGCAGGTGGGTGCGGCCGGCTGGCGCCGCGCGGCGGACCGCTGGTGCGGCCTTGGTCGGGGGCAGGCCACTTCGCGCCGTGTGGTGTTGTCTGTTGGAGCAAGTGCTGGGTACAAACGCATTTGGGAAGGTTGGGTTTCTTGTGGTGGCTAAAAAGGGGACATGGGTGTGAGCAGTTCTTTGCGGGGCTTAGAACTGCTTGGACAATGGAACGCGCGGGTTATGTGCAATGGCCGACTTTTGCAAATTTATACAAATAAAGATGATAGAATATCCCGACGAAACTCGGCTTCTTTCTGATATGCACTTGTGTGCTTCTGCCCCAATATTTCTGTTTCGTCCCAACACTTAAGCATTCCGTGTTTGCCTGACTGTGTTTGCGTAGGCTCGCAGCCGTATCCCTTTCTATACACAGTCACGCCATATTGATTCCCCGTCATTGTGTGGCTGTGTCTTCGGCCGGGTGGGGGTCGCGCTTTTCAGACGGTGTTTTTGTCTTTGGTCCCACGTGGGTGAGCTGATGGCGCTGTCTGTTGCGCCGCCGCCTAATGGGCCCCGGGCGGGCCGCGGCCTCGCCGTGCCGACGAACGGTGCAGCGATCGATTCGCTGTATCGGCTGTCACCGGCCTCCGGGACGGGGTAACGCAGGATGGATGTGGAGGTCCCGGATGTAATTGTGGAGGGTAGGGTCCTAGCCCCAGATGGCCGCCGGCGGCTGGAGGCGATCTGGGTGCCGCGGCGTAACCGAGACAATCTCGTCGGAGGTGAATTGGAGGCTGGGTAGTAGTCGCAATGAAGCTACGTGTACGCCCACGCGGCGCGACCGACGCGGTTGGGCGGAGATCAGGGCCGGCCGCCGCGCGATCAGAGGAGGGGGGGGGGGCAGATCGGGGAGGTGGCAGCGAGGTGCGGAGCGAGAGCAGAGTTGTGTTGCTCGGCGTGAGCAGCACGGGTCTGCTAGAGACACGCAGATCTGTATCGGTTCTAGTCGGCAGTCAGCGGAGAGACGCCAGTAGCCGTCGACGGGGCGTGAGTCGGCGGCTTGTACTGCCGTCCCATCCGGCAGTGGCCGTGCCTCGGTGGTCCCGAAGAGTCCGCACAGCGTCTCGGGAGTGTGCGGGCCCCCAGCCGGGCTCACTCATCCCGGAGTGGCTGTCTGGGTGCCGGCGTGGTCGGCGCCAGCCCGTTGCGACCGGTATCGATTCCGCCAGCCACCCTGCCCGCGGCCGGATCCAATTTGTGGCGGCCGATCGAGTTTTGCCGGTTGTTCGGCGCCGGCCGTGATGCCGTGCGCTCCATTCGGCCGAGGTGCCCGCCGGGAGGCTGACCGGACTTCCACGAGCCGGCCGCCGACGGGCCGGACCGAGCCGAGCCGGGCCGACCCGACCCGACCCGACCCGACCCGACCCGACCCGACCCGACCCGACCCGACCCGACCCGACCCGACCCGACCCGACCCGACCCGACCCGACCGGTGACCTTACTATGACGTCGGCGGTCGGTGACTGGCACTGCGCTGGGCGACTCTATCGATGTTGAACCGCGCACACTTCTCGGAAGCCGTCTCGACGTCCGATACTGCTCTTAGATGAGTAGAGTTATGTCGAAATAATGTATGGCATAATACTATTACAATAATGATGAATAACCAGGCTAATACAGTGGACTAGTATGATTTATGAGTACTCGCCGCGGTGGCCCGCTATGGCTTGGCGTGCAATGAGACAGCGGCCAGGGCGGCGGCGTTACCCGAGCGGCTTGGCTGACAGTGGTGCCCCCCCCCCCCCTTCCAGAACGTGCTGCGCCGCAACGCGGCGCACCTGCTGCTGAGTCGCGAGGACTGTAACTCCACCATCCAGGGCTGGCTGACCAAGGTCAAGAACGGGCACTCGAAACGCTGCTGGTGCGTGCTGGTCGGCAAGATGCTGCTGTACTTCAAGACGCCGAACGAGACGGTAAGCGGCCGGACTGGTCTGTCCCGACCGGACCTGACCCAATCTGACCTGACCTGGCCTGGCCTGATCTGACCTAGCCTGATCTAGCCTGACCTGATCTGACCTGACCTGGCCTGATCTGACCTGACCTGATCTGACTTGGCCTTATCCGACCTGACTAGGACTGATCCGATCTAACCTAGCCTGATCTGACCTGACCTGGCCTGCCCTGACCTGACCTGATCTGATCTGACCTGACCTGATCTAATCCGACCTAATCTAGCCTGATCAGACCTTATCTGCCATGGCCTGACCTGATTTGACCTGACCTGACCTGGCCTGATTTGACCAGGTGTTGGTGTTGGCAGGCGGTGTGTTGAGAATGTGAGATCCTCGACTACGGGTGGCGCGGTGTCTCCCTTCTCTGGCGCGCGTCTTACCATTGTTTTGCCGTGTTGGCCATTGTTGGCCAGTCCCGGCAAATATACGGTTTTTGACCATGCGGATCGCATCGGTCACGTACTGAAGTACACATTCTGTAGGCCGCATTCATTCCTAACGGCCATGCATGTGATGCGGTATAGCTCAGCGCACGTATCATGAGCGCACGTTGACTGGCAAGATTCACCCAGGGGCCGTCTGCTGCCAGGACGAATGATCGCGTCCGCGCCGCCTGACCGCGCCTCCGCCCCGCCAGGTGGCCTCGGGCCAGATCAACATGCGAGACTGCCGCGTGGAGGAGGTGTCGCACATCACTGACAGCGACGACGACTCGGACACGCCGCCCCAGGCGGCTGACCTCACCGTCGGCGTGTTCCCGTCGCACCAGAGCCCCACCTACTTCATCATGGCCAACAAGGGCGACAAGGTGCGCAGGCGACGCTCGGGGCTGGGCGCGGGCTGGCGGCGGCGGGCGCGTCCTCGGCGCCGCGCCGCCTCGGTCGATACGCCTCCGCGGCCGGTCCCCGGGGGGTGGCTGCGTGTCGTGCGAGGGAGGACGCGCATGGGCTGGTCTGGCCGGCATAGGCTCGCACCCGAGCGGCGGCCGCGGGCGAGTGTTCTGCTTCGGAGAGCGGAGGCGCTGAAGGCTGGCGGGGTTCGCTGTTGGGCCAGGTGCTGGGCAGGTGATGCCCCGGTGGCCGGCGCCGGTCAGAGGCTTGCCGGGCGATCCGACCTGGCTGGGGTCAGCACTCTCGCCGTCGTCCCGCTCGCCGCCGACGGCCGCCCGCCGGGAGCCGACCCGCCGCAGAGGCCGCGGGCGGGCCGGGTCACGGGGCGTGCTCCCCAGCGACGGCAAAGTTGGCGGGCCTCGCCTGGGCTGTGGGCTGTCGGCTTAATGCCCGTTCGCTCGGCGGCGCCCGAGTTTGGCGCGCTGATTGCAGTGTCGCTGGCGAGCGGCGAGGCTGCGGACTCACTCAGCCGGATTAATTATTGCATCGGCCTGATTGGGTTGGGTGCAGTCTGCGAAATCGATGCACGCGCAAGGTTGAATGTCGTTGGCAGCTGGAAGGGCGTTCTGGAGCGATGCTGCAGGAACCACACCAGGCAACCAGTGTGGCATGTATGCTAGGATTGACATGTGATTTTCCTCTGACCATGTGACCGTTTGCCTGCCATCTGACCGCTTGACCTCCGCCGGCCGTCAGCAGGACTCATAGCTGCCCGTTGAGTCCCTGAGCCCCCCTTAATCTCCCCCTGTATGTCTTCAGGACTCCCAACCTTCTGTGGGCAGCGCTGTTGACCCTCCTCCCGGTCCGTGCCGGCAGGACTCGTGGCTGTACCACCTGACAGTGGTGTCGGGCGGCGGCGGCGCGGCCGGCACGCCGTTCGAGCAGATGGTGCAGCGTCTGATGGAGCTGGACGGCGACGCCGAGTGTCTGCTTTGGCGCCACCCGCAGCTGCTGCACGCCAAGGAGCCGCCGCCGCAGCCGCTCACCACCATGCCCGAGGCGCTCCACGCCGAGGCGGCCAAGCTGTTCAAGGTGTGGCCGCCCTCCAGCGGCGCGGCGCCCGCCCGAGCGCGTGTCGGGCCGGGTGGCATTTGGTCCGAGACTGCGACACATTGCCGGTCCGGTCTCTGGTGGCGTCCACCGTGGCGCTACCGGTCGGGCGGACAGTTTGTATTGTTTCTGTGCTCTAGCGGCCGGCGTCTGTGATGAGGATGCAAACCAAGTAAAACACGATTTCAATGCGGTGTTTTTGTTTTGTTTCGCGTGGGGCAAAATCGTGACAGACTTGAGTGCCCGCCTTTGAGTGGCCTCGCTCAGAACGCAGAGACGCGCCGCTGATTCTTGCCGACTGAACAGGCGACTGTTGGCCCCAAGCCGCCTCACTCCGTCGCGCGCGCCCGTGCTCTGTCTCGCTCCCGCCCGCTCCGGGCCGGCCGCGTGACCTTGCGGCTGTCGTCCCCAGTCGTGCCAGCTGTTCGCCTCGGTGCTGGTCGACTCGGCCGGCATCGACTACCACGTGGCGCTGGCGCAGAACGCGCTGCACCTGTGCTGCGAGCGGCCCGAGCTGCAGGACGAGCTGCTGGCGCTGCTGGCGCGCCAGACGGCGCGCCACGTGTCGCAGCGGCTCGGCGTGCAGGTAAACCGCGCCGTCACCAAGATCAAGCACTCGAGCGTAAGTGGGAGGCCGGCGGCGCGCACGCGGCCGCCAATCGCCGAGCTGCCGGTCCCGGTGGGGAGGGGAGGGGGCGCGGCGACGCGCTGGGTGGCGCTAGCCGGGGAGGAGGCGGCGGCGCCGCGCGGGCCCCGTGCGGTGGCGAAGCCGCTGCGCAGGCTCGTGTAGTCCGGCTGCAGGCTCTCTGTCTGTCAGGCAGCGTCGTTTTCAATGTCAAGGTGCGTTCCTTCTTCGCTTTTCCCGCGTGCCTCGGCTTGATGGCTCGTTTTGCTTTGTG